>NW_005359352.1:1366975-1378559 GCF_000412655.1 Myotis brandtii | reverse complement strand
TGGAGGCGGCGGGCAGTGCGAGAGCCAGTGCGGCCTGGGCGTGTCCTTGTGCCGCTGTGGATGCCTGTCTTCTTGCTGTGGTTACTTTATTATTATTTTAATGTGTTTAATGGATTTCAGAGAGGAAGGGAGAGGGACAGAGGCAGAAACATCAGTGATGAGAGGGGGGCAGCCCCGCACTGGGGATTCGCACAGTGACCTCCGGGTCCAGAGGTCAGCACTCGACCACTGAGCCACCCTGGCCGGGCGCTGTGGTTACCCTATAATTCAGCATCACACTCAAAGCTTGTGCAGAGCCCTAAACGCAATGGCAAGTCCTCGAAATACGGCAAAGGAAGGCCAGCGCCAATCCCTTCCTCGGAACCCAGAAGCGGGGTCCCTGCCTGCCCCCAACGCAGGTGGGAGCCCCACTCCTGGCCCTGAGGGCCCACCGGCTCCCTGCTCCCTCACTCCCCGCTCCGCAGCCCCCCAAGGCTGGCTCCCACCCCATCTCTGCAGAGGGGGCCTCTGACTTGCCCCACCTGCAGGGCCGAGCTCCTCTCCGTTCTTCTCCCGCCCGGCACACCTGCCAGTCAGTGATTCTCTCTCATCATTGATGTTTCTCTCTCTCTCCCTCTCCCTTCCTCTCTGAAATCAATAAAAATATATTTTGAAAATTTTATTAACCAAGCTCCTTATTGAAAGGGGGCGGGGGGCCCCAGGATGCTCCTAGAACAGTGATGGCGAACCTATGACACACATGTCAGAGGTGACACGCGAACTCATTTTTTTGGTTGATTTTTCTTTGTTAAATGGCATTTAAATATATAAAATAAATATATGTCTTTGTTTTACTATGGTTGCCAATATCAAAAAATTTCTATATGTGAACACGGCACCAGAGTTAAGTTAGGGTTTTTCAAAATGCTGACACGTCGAGCTCAAAAGGTTCGCCATCGCTGGACTAGAACGTCCTTTCTTTTTGCTTTAGTTGATGATGGTTGTCCCTGTCACTTCTTGTGATGCCTGTGCCAGTCTCGTCCCTGCCCCGTGTGGTCAGCGTGTTCCTTCTACATAAAACACACTCAGAGGGACGCTTCCTTGTCCCCAGGTGGCGGCAGGAAGAGGAGCACACAGCAGCACAAGAACAGACGGGAGAGGCACCAGGAGAAGGAAATGTGACACCCTGTGTTCAAGTGGGTGGAGAGAGAAACAGGGAGGGTTGGGAGAAAGAGAGTTATAGCGACTTCACACCAGTTCATATGAAAAGGACGTCAGGTTTCGGGGGGCCGCACGCTTCTCGGAAGTCACGCACGGCTGCAGGAGGGAGACGCCTTTCGTGTGCCGAAGCGCCGCGCCGCTGTGGACCGAGGACACCGTGACACTGCGGCTCGCGGGCCCAGTCCCCGGGCGTCACATGTCGGGAGCACAGGGTCGTTGACGTGAAATCCCCTCGTTCTTCCTTCTGAGTCAGCTTCTCCGGACAGTGATTCAGAGTCAGGTGCTGGTCACCGGGGCCTCCTGCGGGCTGTGTCTCACTCAGGTCACAGTCTGCTTTCCTGTCATTCTCGGTGAACGTTAAGAACATTTCCATTAACTTTATGTCGATGGCCTACCTGCGCCCTGAAAGGAGGTCACCGTCAGGGAAATACCGGGCCCTGCAGGGAGGAGGAGGCAGGAGAGGAAAGACCCCCAGCGAGAGAGTGGGCGGCGCGGCCAAATGCCGCCCAAATGCCAGCCCGCCAGCGGTCAGCAGCAGGGGCACAGAGGGCCCGCAGGAGGCTCCGTGGAGTCGGGGACGGGCAAGGCAGCAGAGGGGCTGCCCTGACTACTTTTCAACAAGCGTCACTGTCCATGCTGAGGGGTGGCTGCAGGTGGGTTTCCGTTACTAGTTACTCTTTATTTTTTTTAGTTGATTTCAGAGAGGAAGGGCCAGGGGGCACCCTTCCCTCAGCAAGTTGATTTCCTGTTTGTCACTGCACACTCTTTAAGGCATGAGTCCTTAGCCTCAAGAAGAGTGTTATATGTACATTTCCTTAGGGCCCAGACTCTCCCATCAAAAAAGAAAGAAAGAAAGAGCCCAGCCAGTATGGCCCAGTGGTTGAATGTCAACCTATGAACCGGGAGGTCACGGTTTGATGCCTGGTCAGGGCACATGCCCGGGTTGCAGGCTCACTCCCCAGTAGGGGGCATGCAGGAGGCAGGCCATCCATGGTTCTCTCTCATCATTGATGTTTCTGTCTCTCTCTCCCTCTCCCTTCCTCTAGAACAGTGGTTCCCAACCTTCCTAACGCCGAGACCCCTTAATACAGTTCCTCATGTTGTGGTGACCCCCAACCATAACATTATTTTTGTTGCTACTTCATAACTGTAATTTTGCTACTGTGATGAATCGTCATGTAAATATCTGATATGCAGGATGTATTTTCATTGTTACAAATTGAACATAATTAAAGCATAGTGATTAATCACAAAAACAATATGTAATTATATATGTGTTTTCCGATGGTCTTAGGCGACCCCTGTGAAAGGGTTGTTCGACCCCCAAAGGGGTCTCGACCCACAGGTTGAGAACCGCTGCCTTGGAACACCATCCTCAGGTGAGGAAGCTGCAGTAGCAGGACCGCCGCCTCTCACGCAGGCCTGGTGTTCAGCTCTCCGCACGGAGCTGAAAGCACACACACACACAGACATTTTTAAACTACTGTTTAATCCATTTCAAAGACACACACATTAGAAAAGAACATTCGCGTGTATGTTACAAACATGGTTGAGACCCAGCCGGAAGCCAGGGGCAGCTCTGAGGACACAGACCAGATAGGAGTGGTACCAGAACCGCCACGATACAGGGCATCCGACCCAGCGGCACACGAGAGCTACGTACGGAGCTGTTGACAAGTAGCACTTCTTTAAAAACATGTTCTGGAATCGTAAAAACAGAAAGCACAGAACACCACGCCCCGGGCTCACGCAGGGAAGGCACAGGAGTCCTGCCCAGCCCGGCTGCCGGCGCTGGAGCCTCCTGTCCCAGGAGCAAAGGTCAAGGTCAAGCACGCCTGGCGAAGGTCACGTTGGCTCGTGAAGGCAGGACTGAAGTCACACGCCTCCCTCTGTGCCCCGGGGCCGCTCCTGTTCCACCGGAACCGCGTTCACGCTCCTTCCCGTGGCCTGTGTCTGTCCCTCTGTTCCGAGAGGCCGGCGCACACAGGTGGCGGGTAGAGAAGCCACGTCCGTGTCGGATGCTCGATTCCTTTCCCCACGGGACCAAGTCAGGAGCGAATGCACGTCGCTGACAAGTCCGCATGTACAGAACCAGAAACACAGAAAATGGGGACAGAGGCATATTGCAAAGGCCTGGGAGACTCTTTACATGTTTGTCCTCTAACGGACAGGGACAAAAAGGGACATCAACACATCAATTTCTCAAAGAAGTGAGCCCAGAACGGAGAGCGGCGGCAGGTCACGGGGCCTCCGGGAGAAGGCGGCCGGCGCCGTTTCCATTCCCAGCGCCCCACTCCAGGAGCCTGAGTCATCCTGCTGCCGCCACTCTGTAGCATTCGGTCTCTCATTACATGTCCCTGTCTTCCCACAGCAGCAGCATCTGACAAAACACGCCTGCGGGTGGCCGTGCGTCACAGAGCTGAGACCGTGGTTTAGCCTGGGTCTTCTCACCAGTATTTATAGAACACAGGCCAGGGGCGTGTTTGGGTTGCTCCTTTGCTGTATAAAAGGTGTATGAACAGAAGACAGGGCTACAGGCGAGACAGACAGTCGGCATGAACAGGTGTCTCGGGCTCTGGGTGAGGAAGGCTGCCCAGTGCGTGGCCGAGAGCGTCTGCGTGACGTTAAAACCGACTAAAATCAGTGGCACTTTAAAGCAGGTGGAAACCTTGCGGAGCGGCCCGGCCGTCACAATGGAGCCAGCTGCCTCCTCCTCCGGGAGCCGCGCAGCTTCCTGCCTCGCTGCTAGCAGGGCCTTCCCGCAGAGCCAACAGGGGAATTGCTCTCTGCATCCCCTTCCCTAGCAGCGACTGCAGGGAGATTGAGAGCAGGCGCTGCAGACCAACGCTGGGGACACTCCCTACAGTCTCAGCTTTCAAATGCACATCTGAGTGGGGTTTCTCCTTTCAGAGGCAAACCTTTCCCTTCAGCTACAGGACCCTGCATTTCGAGGTGAGGCTGCAGAGCAGACGCCCCAACACCTCAGCTCAGGGTGCAGCCGGCCGGCCGCTGGGCACGGAGCGCTGGGAAGACCCCATTTCACGGTGACACTGGGGATGCTGCACCTACGCTAAGTCTGATGTCTTCCCCTTCGGACGGGTGAGTCGCGGCTGCTGAAACTCCGCAACACGCTGGTTTACACCTAGAGCTCTGGACAGGGCCCTGGCTGACGGCAACAGCAGGCACCGTTCGGAAGCAGGTATTCCCTCAAGTGATGGTTTTCTCCCAATTAAAACGTGGAACTCTCACAACCAATGAATGAATCCTTTTTAACGGTTTGTGATAAGAAACACACAACAACGTATAAATACCCAGAGTTGTTCACGAATATTCAAAATTTTAAATAGGGAAAATGTATGTCCTACGTGCAAGCCAGCCCTCGAATTAAAGTATAGATTCTGCAATTATTTTAATGGCAAACACTCTAATTTCTCCGTCGTTTAAAACAAGGTAGAACCCAAATTACATGTTTTAAATCTCTTTGAACGAAATGATACTTGAGAAGCCGCAGAGCGGTACACCCAGTGAGGTGGGTAATGCGCATAAAATGGTTTCAGCATCTCTCTTCAACAGCACGAACAGAAACAAACACGAAAGGCAGAGACAGCGAAAGGGAACGTGCTCTTCGGAGAGACTATCCCATCTGAAGGCTCCTTGTCGGGCCGGCTCGGTGAAGACGGCGTGCGTCCTGGCTGAACGGGCTGAACGGCTTCCCTCCGCTGCCCCTGACGGTCCCTGGAGAGCCGGGCCTCCGAGCACCGTAACCCAAGTGCATGACCAGGAGAGCCCGCCCTCGCCCGTGGCTGACGGGTCTGCTCAGGCCGCCATTCTTACACACACACTGGCCGCAGCTCTAGGACCGAGCCACGGGCTCGTTCACACTGAGCCCCGGAAGGCCCAGGTCTCCCCAAGGCCATCGGGGCTTCAGTGGGAGCCACCTTCGCCTCCAGAACCACCCTTCTCACTGCAGATTCTTCTCAAAACTAGCATCTGGGGGAGCCCGTACGTGACTGCCACCCGTGGCTGGGATCAGCCACAACAACGCTTCCCACCCCGAAGCGTGGTGGCGGCCAGGTGGTGGCCGTGCGGGTGGGAACCACAGAAACCTCTACCGTGCAGGACATTTTAGGAGTGAAAGGAATTTCCCCAATGACCCCACGTTCCGATGAAAATGCTTCTGTTAAACACCGAGAGGAAGCCGCTCGTAAAGCGGAGAGACATCAAGTGAAGATGACTAACTGTCCAAGAAAATGAGAGAGAGGAGAATTACTTCTGCTCATTTTTCCCTGAGTCGCATAATCACCAACCAAAAGTACAAATACAACACTGAGGGGTCACCTCTGGAGTGGTCTCATGTCAACGGAAGGTGGAGAGAGTGTGAATGCGCACTGACTCCGAGTCTGTGATTCCTAAGGAAGCCGGCCCGAGGCGCATCGCTCCCACGCCGGAAGGAGCGGGGCGGGTCCCTGCACACTCCCCGCGGGCACTGCGCCTTACAGACCACAGGGGGTCCCTCCTGGGGGAGAAGTCACCTGGAGAATCCGAATTCCTTCTCCCGTGGTTCTTCTGGATTACATATTTGTGATGGTAATTTCTCCGAAATTAACTCCGATCAATTTAATGGGAAAAGAATAAAATCAATACATGGCTCCAAAATGAGAGAAAAGCTACCCACTGAGCCATTTCACACCAAAGAACAACAACTAGTGGGCCTTGGAAATCAGTCTGTTTATCTCCAACGGGATGGGAAAATCCATCGACCACCTTGCTGCCCCGGGGGTGGCGCTATGATTACACTCAGAGCAGGAGTAACAGGGCTCGAGGCTCATGGCCAAATATAAAACAGTCCGGCAACAGGAACACACGGTGATTGTCTGGAAAGGGCTGGGCAGGCTGAACAAAAGGAGTTTTATTCTCGGGCATGCCTACACTTGTCTCCTAAACTCCAGACTTGTTTACTTTCTCTTCCTCGAGGCCAGGCTCCCGGCAGCATTAACTTAGACCACGGGAGAGAGTTGGGGGCAGGTACTGCCCGTGATGATTCTCGCCTCTCCTCTCACATTGCACAGCCGGCTCGATGCCACGCAGGGGGAAACGGAGAGAATGTACTCCGCCACCTACTCTTTCCTGGGAGGCGACAGCGCAGGGCTAACCTCATCAGGGGGGAACATTTACCTTCAGAAAAATGAACACATTTCACACAAACACTCGGATATTTCCGAAGTTCTGAAAAGACACAGTGGTATTTTTGCTGATTAAGACCTCAAAGGTCCCAAGTGCATTGCTTTCCCTGTCTTCTTTCAATGAAATACTATGTCGCTGAAGCCACATGGCTGTTCCGTTCTTAACATCATTTGAAAAGTTACTAATGACAAAAATAAAAAAGAGAGACCCGCCATAGATAACTTGCATTTCATTAAATAACTTAAGGCAAAAAGAAAATAAATTCCACAAGAGATTGGTCAGAGGTGCCGTGCGAAGGCCCCGCCTGTCCGCCTGGCGCCCGGCCCTGTGTGGGGTCCACGGCCGAGGCCCTGAGCCAGGCTGACACCTTGTCCCCCCTCCCCCCCGCCCCCCTTTCGAAGCACAAGGCTGGGATTCGGGGAGAGACTCGGGGCCCAGGAGCTAAAAGCACACCTTTCCACTTACAGAATGGAAAACTCATTAACAAGCATTACAGCAACATTTTAATATGAGAAGTTAGGGATTTGGAAAAGACTTTATATTATTCTCTAAAAATGTGGCTCAGACCCAATGGCATTAAGTTTTCATTTCCCTAAAACTTTCCCAAATAAGAATTAAACAGTCACAGAGGAGGGAGTGAATGGCCAGAGAGAGCCTCACTCAGTGATCTCTCTTTCAAACCCTTGGGGCAATCTACCACTATTATTTCCATAATCCTTTTATAGACCTACTAGAGGCCCAGCACACGGTTAAATCGTGCGCGTGTAGGGTCCCCTAGGCCTAGCCTGCCGTCAGGGCCATGTCCGCTGCCCCGCGAGGCCCCGACTCTGCGGATGCTTCCGGCGCCCCACGACGCTCCGGGGATGCTGCTGGTGCCCCACGATGCTCCACTGATGCTGCTGGTGCCCCACGACGCTCCACCGATGCTGCTGGTGCCTCGGGGGTGTGTGGAGGGTGGGCCCGAGAGGTGCTCCATGCACCTCCTGGTGACCAGTCGTTTGGGCATCATGGCGTTGCGGCCACGGGCCTTCTATAACATAGATAGAATTTATGCTTGGTAAATTTCTTCTAAGAGTCCAACGCACTAAAAAGTGATTAAATGTCTACGTATCGCAGAAGCTCAGATGGGTAAGGAAAAGCACTTCTGCTGAGCACCTGGAACCCGCCGAGCACCTGGGCCTCCTGCCGCCGCCCGGCCCCAGCCCCGGCCGCACAGGGCGGCCTTCACTCACGCCTGCCTTACCCCGTCATCTCCTCTCTCTTTTGCCAGAAGATAAGCTTAAACTATCGCATTGCCGGTCTTTAATTATGTCTAAGAAATTCCTCCTTGAAGGGCTCGCTGACTGACACGAGGTAATGAAACTCCCCAGGGAAATGAGCTTCCTATAGTTTGGCATCCGAGCTGTTCACAAAGTCACTATGCACTGTAGTCACTGGAGATGCGCTAAGAAAACCCTTCAAATACTGAGGCGTTTATTGCATTTTTAAAATACCCACAATCTTAAATATCCTGTTTCCAATTTCCCCAGAATTCCTTCACAGCTCATTTCACATCGAATATTGAAATTGAGTTCTCACAATGTTACAGTTGAAAAGACCATTTAGGAACGACATTTGAGGGAAGAGAGGGTTTAAGGCAAGACATTCATTTGGAAAAGCTAATTTCCCTCCATCGGCCAGACGGACACCGTTATGTCCCCGTCTCGCCGCTGCCTCGGGGCGCACAGTGTACATTCAGCAACAGGGCACCCGGGGGACCCTGCGGCCAGACGCCGAGGTCCTGAGCGCCCACGGAGACCATGGAAATACCTTCTGTAAGGCGTGGCCCACGGGAACATGGCGAGGGAGGGGGAGTATCACTCCGTTTCCCATCGAGTACACAGGGCCTTCCCTATCAGCAACTGTCCGATTCGCCCCCCCGCCCCCCCGCACCCCCAACTTACTCTCTTTTCCAACGAACCCCACCCCCTGGAGAAGGTGCTAAGATCGGTCGCTGTTAACATACAGAACACAGCCCTCGGGTTCCCGTCACTCCGTTCCCGATGGGTGTCTGGCGGCTCGTGCTGGACCCTGATTGCACACATTGTTTGTTGTGGGAAAACTATTCTGTCCCCAAGAATTTTCGTCAAACTTTTTGGATTGCGACAGCCGCCTGTGTTCGTGTGGGTCCTGTCCTCTCTGGGTCTTTTTCACGGGTAAGAACAACAATACTAAGAGGCCGGCAATGTGAAGGCAGTAACTCCAGGAGCTAAAAGAAAAGGGGAAGCGGTGATGAAACATGTGATCATGAACCATCTGTCATAACTGCACATTTGTCCAAATGCCACCTGCCCTCCGCATGTGTTTACTGACCACGCTATCCTCTTACCCTCCCCGCCCCCACCCTGAGTGGCACCCCGCAGCGCGTGCGGGGTATTTATAAAGCTCCGCAGAAAGCCACGCGGACTGTAAGCGTGAGCCTAGTCACCCTGTTACATTCCTTTGTGAGGGTCGGAGGCCATGGCTAAATAGATCCAGAAACCTCAGACCCACAGGACCCAGTGCTCAGCGGGCAGAGGAGGCAGGGCCAGTGCAGGTGGCTGCCGCTCGGCCTCTCCCGCTAGTTACTGTCCCCAATCGAGCCACGTGTATTCTAATGACGTGAGTAATAGACACGCAACATGGATGTTACGGTCACAAAATAAAGAAATGCCACGTGATCAAAACTATTAGAAACCTCATTCCCCAAATGAAATATCAGCCAAAATGGGGCCTATCCTCCTCCTACAGCTATAAGTTCACGGGATGGTGAACCAAAAAACTAGGCGAAAATTCAAACAGCTCCGTCCCATTCAAAAATATGCAACAAGTTGTTACGATGGAACTTTAGCAGCAGGAGTTTCTTAATGTTTCCTGTACGGTTTTCATCACATCCAATTCAACCATTTTTGACCCCGGATTCTGTGCTGTCGTTCTAAATGCCAAGATAATGCAGAATTTATGAAAGAATAAAGGTTTTGATCTAGAAGATATCACTAATGGGGAAGGGGGGGGGAAGGGGAGGAGTTAGAGAAATAAAACATGAAATTCAAGACAGTCATTTCTACATTACAGCGATGACCAGGGGCCGATGAAACATGAGAGACAGAGTGAAACCAAAGCAGGTGAGTGGAATAGGACTAATTTATGTCATTCTGATGAAAGGAAACAAGAGAAGGAAGGATTCCTTGCAAAGAACAGCGACACTTTCTGGTTCGCCCTTTGAGAGCCCGGAGGTTCTCCGATCAGACCCTCGTCTGAGGGCTGAGTGGGGAAACGCTCTACCAAGTATCCGGAGACCGCATGCTTTTAGACCAGCGGTTCTCAACCCTTTGGGGGTCGAACGACCCTTTCACAGGGGTCGCCTAAGACCATCGGAAAACACATATATAATTACATATTGTTTTTGCGATTAATCACTATGCTTTCATTATGTTCAATTTGTAACAATGAAATTGGGGGTCACCACAACATGAGGAGCTGTATTAAAGGGTCGCGGCATTCGGAAGGTTGAGAACCACTCTTTTAGACTAAAGTGATGGTGCATTTAGCCGCAGGAAATGAGGCGACGGTGCCATTTCCCCGTCGTGCCCCAGAGCGAGGCGCTGTCTTTCACAAGCGGAGCCACCCCCAGGGACAGGGCTGCCATGGCTGCCGAGCAGCACTCACCTGTAGAACGCGAAGGACGGCTTGACGGAGAGCAGCACGAAGGGCACCACCGTGTAACTCACAGCCACCTGGGTGGCTCCCCAGGTGACGACGTCGTACAGCAGCTTCAGCTGCGGGGACTTGAGGAAGTAATGTCGGAAGTTACTCCTCATCTGAAATAAAGGAGCCAGAGGATGGCTTCGCTTTTAACGCCGCTCGCTCGTCGGAGCGCCCTGCCTCCCTCTACAGCCGCTCCGGGATGTGGGTGCCGGCGCTCCACGCCGGCGGGTCTGGGGGGGGCGGCGCCACGGGAAAGCGGGCTCAGGAACACGGTCCACGCACGAGGAAAACGCGGGGATGGGTGGGGAAGCTCACGGCAGATGTGTGAGTCTGGGCAGAGGGCATCATAGAGGAGGAGTTCTCTGCAACGTTTCTGTAGATTTTAGTTGTATTAAAGCTTAATAAAAGTTAAAAATAACACTGCCCAGCCCGGCCGGTGTGGCTCAGGGGTTGAGCATCGACCTATGAACCAGGAGGTCATGGTTCAATTCCCGGTCAGGGCACATGCCGGGTTGTGGGCTCGATCCTCAGTAGGGGGCGTGCAGGAGGCAGCCGGTCCATGATTCTCTCTCATCATTGATGTTTCTATCTCTCTCTACCTTTGAAATCAATAAAAATATATTTGAAACACACACACACACACACACAACCATTGCCTAGAGCTCCTTAAGTCATCTTTGGTAGACGACAGCATATAAATGAAGTGGAATCTATTTTCCATCCTTTCATCGTGTAACGGTGTCACCATGGTAACCCTGACCCGAGACAGCCTCTTCTTGCCCCTCGGCCCGTGTGCAGGACACAGAGCGCTCCTGGAGAGGATGACGGCTCGGACGCTGTTTGTTTGCTGACGGAGCTGGAAGAGCTGCTCACAAAGGCAGCTTCTGCCCTGGCCGGCGCTCGCTTGGCCGGCGGCTCGCTTAGTCGGAGCGACGTCCTGTACACCCAACGGTTTCAGGTTCGATTCCCAGTCAGGATGCAGGAGGCCACCAATCAGTGTTTCTCTTTCACAGCGATGTTTCTCTCTCTCCCTTCCTTTCTCTCGAAAATCAATTAAAAAAAAACACATACCCTTGGGTGAGGATTAAAAAAAATCCCATGGGAAACAAAGCAGTTTTCTAAGAACCACTGTTTTAATGGTTTTAGCTTCTAGGACATTTCAGGTTTGAAATGTGAAACCTTAAACACCCTTTTTTCTTTCACGTTCCCGCTCTTCCCATCGGCTGTCACAGGCGTCGGCACCAGAACGGCGTCTGCCTGGGAATGGCTGGCGCGAAATCAGGCCTGTCCGCGCCCCGCTCTCCCTCCCGACCAGGCTCCCAGGTGGCAGCTCCCGGGAACCTGGCTAAAAGGAGCCCACCCACCTGGCCTTACTGAACGTTCCCGGCTCCTTTAGAAAGTTCGGTAACGACCATGCCCACTGGTGGGCGCCTCCCGTGTGCTGGCTTCTCAGCCGCACCAGGCGGAGCCCTCA
>NW_005359352.1:1362329-1366862 GCF_000412655.1 Myotis brandtii | reverse complement strand
GCGTCATCAGCACCCCGGTCAGGAAGGTCAGGTAGTAGCCGGGGTACACCCCGTGCCAGATGGCGGAGAGCACGAACGTCTGGACGGTGGGGCTCCAGGTGGTCCGTTCGTAACACACCCTAGGGACCCGCAGAGGGAGGTTAGCCTTGTCAAGCCCACAGCAGTCGTTCTTTTGTTACCCGGGGCGGGGCAGGGGGGGGGTTCAGGGGGCCCGGGAAACAACCACGCGTCACCTTAGGCCACAGCGTGGTCATCTGTGACCTCAGGGACGTGACAGCTGTTACGTGTCAGGTTTAGGGAGAGAAATGCAATTGCATCTCTTGCTGGCCCAGCTGAGCTCAGAGGCCCTTCCTGGTGTCTGGGAGGAAGGAAAGTCACACAGGAAACTGCAGCCCCGATCAGAGTGAGGGTACTTGGCGCTGTTTGTCCTTCTCGTGAGCAGCACCAGACCTTCCTATTGAGCCGGGAGAGCTAGTCCTCTCAGGAGTGGGCAGTGCTGCGTCTAGAACAGCGGTTCTCAACCTTCCGGCCCTTTAAATACAGTTCCTCATGTGGTGACCCAACCATAAAATTATTGTCGTTGCTACTTCATAACTGTCATGTTGCTACTGTTATGAATCGTCATGTAAATATCTGATATGAAGGATGGTCTTAGGCGACCCCTGTGAAAGGGTCGTTGGACCACCAAAGGGGTCGCAACCCCCAGGTTGAGAACCGCTGGTCTAGAAGTTTCTTGTAACAGCCCGGAGAACTCAACTCGCATGGAAACAAGACGTGCCTAAGGCAGCAAGCTCAACGCTTAACAGAAGCAGCAGCAGATCCCCTGGCGACCTGCGCGGCCCCGGGAGACAGCAAGGCAGGCGGGAGCGGCGATGATACACAGGGCACCTCGGGGAGAGGGACACGCGGCCCGTCCGAAAGTCAAGGCGCGGGTGCCGAGGCGGCACGGGCGGCTCATCAGGGAAGTCCAGCGCAGGGCGCTGTCCCCCGGGTGTCTGAGCATCTTCCTGCCGTCATCTTCCGGGACTGTCCCTCCGCCTGAGCTGCCCGGCCTCCCCGTCCGCCTGACGGCCTCCTGCTGGTCATCAAGGTCAGCGCGAGCCCTGCCCCCTGCTCTGGGCCACTCCGCCCCGGTCCCTGCCCCCTCTCTCCTCGCTGTTGGGAGCAGCAGGTGTAGACGGCTCTGCGGTGTCTCTAACAAGACTGTGAGCCCTGCCCCAGTGGTTAGAGTGTCGGCCCACGAACCGAAAGGTCACGGGTTCGATTCCGGCCAAGGGCACGTACCTGGGTTGCACGTTCAATCCCTGGGCCCTGGTGGGGTGAGTGGGAGAGTCAACCAACCAATTGATGTGTCTCTCTCTCTCTTCTCTCTTCCCTTCCCTTCCACTCTCTCTAAAATCAACGGAGCCCAGTTGGCGTGGCTCATTGCCTGAGCGTCGACCTATGATCAAGGAGGTCACGGTTCGATTCCCGGTCAGGGCACAGGCCCAGCTTGAGGGCTTGATCCCCAGTGGGGGACATGCAGGAGGCAGCGATCCATGATTCTCTCTCATCACTCATGTTTCTCTCTCTCTCCCTCTCCCTTCCTCTCTGAAATCAATAATAAAAAGATATTCTCTTTAAAAAAAATCAATGGAAAAAAAAATATCCTCCAGTGAGGCTTTAACCAAAAAACAAACAAACCAACGAAACGACCGTGAGGCCTGCAGGGCTGCATCCTGGGCCGACGTGGGAAGACCCCGGGCTGGTGCTGGGAAGTCTAGGGCGCATGCACGGCGCTTGTACAGTCACGTGTTCCGTTTGGCCAACTCTCAATGAATGAGCAGGAGGATGTGTGGCCTGGCCTTGGCAGGGCCCTCACGGGCGGAGGGGAGGTCAGGGCCAGCCGCCTCCTGGCCTGGCCCCGCAGGAGGGTAACAGCGTTTCCGATGTCACCAGGTATCACTCACACGCCGTTCACTAACCCGGGGCCCGGCTCAGCGAAGCCCGACCGCGCGGGGCTGAGGGCAGCTCGGAAGGAACGTACCTTTTGAGCCACAGCGCCGTCTGGATGTTCCAGTTATCGAGAAACATCTTGAAGCTGGTGGACCCCTGAAAAACAGAGCGACGTTTCTCTTGGCCCAACGAAAGGATGGCGTTTGGAAGGTGGGCGGCAAGGCCTTCTTGTGCTGAAGATCAGGGGCTTGGCAGGGACGCGAGTGTCGTGCTGTCGTTCCTGCGCGCGCTCTTCTGACTCAGTGACGGGGGCTCAAGGGAGCGCGTGTGGTGTGGGGCACCCCCCCAGCTCAGCGGGCTCTCACCCTCTTCTCCTGTCTGTGAGCATTCGGGGGCGGGGGGGCCAGGCATTATCCCGCAGAAAGTCCCAATGCTCAAGCAAAGGGCTCGGGCTCTCCCCCGAGGATGGACGTGCTGAGCTCCCCGGCGCCGCGCCCTGCAGCCACCCCTCCCGGCTCCTCGGAACGTTGGCCCCGCCGGGCACCCCCGCAGGAATGGGCTGCCACCATCCACCCGCCTCCAGCCCCTGGAGGAGCGTCTCCCAGGAGCTTCCCTCACGTCGGAGGGAGCCTTGGTCCTGGCTCGATGAGAGAAGGTGTATTATTATTAAAAATCCTCCACCACGCCCTGGCTGGTGTGGCTCAGTGGACGGAGCATCAGCCTGGGGAACTGAAGGGTCCCGGGTTCGATTCCGGTCAAGGGCACATGCCTGGGTTGCGGGTTCAACCCCCAGGAGGGGGCGTGCAGGAGGCAGTCAATGAATGCGTCTGTCTCATCATGGATGTTTCTCTCTCTCTCTCCCTTTCCCTTCCTTTCCGAAGTCAATAAAAATACATATATTTTTAAAAACCCTTCGACACCACTCTTGGCCATCACATCATAACTCTATGACAGCAAACTATGGTTCTTCGAGTGTCACATGGCAACTAACGTCTCCATGAGGTACCAACCTCTATTTGCTGAATCCTCAAGTTGGAAATTAAGTCCCAGCGAGCTTCCCCATGTCTGTCGTAGCCTCTGAACCCGAAGCCTGCAGCATTGTTAATCGCGTCGGCTGCGGAGAATAAGCAAAGGGGGGATGAAGAACCTGTGTCCCCATCCGCCGCGTCCCCCAGAAGGGCCTGCCATCGGACGTGTCATCTCTTATTCTCAACCAGGAAAAGCAGGGCCATTCCCATTTCCGTCTAACACGATGGGCCTTGGTCCCGTTTTAGGGTCTCCGAACCGTTTCTGGGACACATCCTCACCGTGTGGGTATGAGCCATAGGGCTCCTGTCTTCTACACGAGCCACCCTCCTTGTTCTCCTCGGTCTTCCCCTCTCTGCCCTCCAGGGGGCACTCCCCCGGCTGCATAAGGTGTAAGACACACGTCCGCACACTAACAGGAAAGCCCGTCCACATGCTACTCACCTAACGTCCATGCAAAATAGTATTTGGGTCTGGCAGCCAAGAGAGAGACATACAGATAGAGAACCTTTGCCGGCCACGAGGCTGTCGCCTGAAAATGCGCGTCGATGTTGTGCTCCACGGGGAATGCGTTCGAGACGGTCAGGTGGACCAGTAAGGAGAGCCCACAGACCACCAGCTTCTGCACCACGGCCGCCTGCACGGAGAGACGGGCGTCATCGCTGACCCCCCCTCCGTGGGGCGTCACCCCCTAACCCACCCCCTTCCGTGGGGCGTCACCCCCTAACCCACTCCTCTGAGGGGCGTCACCCCCTAACCCACCCCCTTCCGTGGGGCGTCACCCCCTAACCCACTCCTCTGAGGGGCGTCACCCCCTAACCCACCCCCTTCCTACCCCCTCTGTGGGCATCACCCTCTAACCCACCCCCTCTGTGGGTGTCACCCCCTAACCCCCCTCTGAGGGGCGTCACGGCCTAACTCCCCCTCTGTACCCCCCTCACTATCTCCTACGCAGTGAGGCCTGAGAGGTGAGAGGCCGCCTGGAGACACAAAACGGTCCATGGGAGAGGCCTGGACGCACCGATGTCCAGTCTGACACTCAACCCAGTTCGATCCAGAATTTCTCAGCGAGAAAGCCACTAACAGAAAGTATGGAGACTGAAGCCCCTTCTTGGTCTAAAATACAATGAGCTGCACAGCGGGCCACGATTCTCCACGCTCGCTCTGTCTACAATAACTTGGGGGGGTGGGCTGACCCTTTGCTCCAAGCCCCACGTTCTGAGAAACACACACACCCCCTTTTACTGTCACAGACTTTCTGAGTTACCTTCTTCTCCTGGGACTTTCATTTTATTTTTAAATATATTTTTATTGATTTCAGAGAGGAAGGGAGAGGGAGAGAGAAACATCAATGATGAGAGAACCATGGATCGGCTGCCTCCTGCACACCCCCCACTCGGGATGGAGCCTGCAACCGGGCCTGTGCCCTGACCGGGACTCGAACCCTGACCTCCTGGTTCCTAGGTCAGTGCTCAGCCCCTGAGCCACGCCGGCCGGGGTCGTGGGACTTTCAGACCCCACCAGGCCAATCCCGCAGAGTCCGCCGACACAAAGCCCAGCCCTGCCTGGAGG
>NW_005359352.1:1360738-1361976 GCF_000412655.1 Myotis brandtii | reverse complement strand
CCAGCTGGGCCTGAGCTCCTGACCCCCACGGCCCCCTGAGCCCGCGTCTCAGCCTCCTGCCTGTTACACAGCAGGCACGAGAGCACCGGCCGCGGGAGGAGGAAGTGCATGGAGCCCGAGACAGCGCCTGGCACGTGGGCCGTGCGGTCCAAGTGCTGGCGGTTGCTCTTCCATCGCTGGGATGGGAAAGGGCTGTGGAAGAGGTGCTGCTGGAAGGAGGCTTTCAGAGGCGGGAGATGCCAGCGGGCGAGGGAGGGGGAGGGGGGGAGCACTCGGAATTGGCTGGAACACGAAGCCTCAGGGGGAACCCCAGGCAGTTAGGGCGGCTCCTGGAAGACTCCACACCTCGCTCGAAAGCGTTGTTCTCACGTAGGGACGGGGAGTTTCCTAAGTTACCTCTTTCTCTTCTATCTGATTAGTTCCACCAAGCATCACCGCCAGGTCCTGGGCGAAGACGCATTTCTCTTGCAAAATATATTTTTTAAGAAAGAGGCAAAGGGGGTGGGGGAGAGATTTTTTGTCGTTCCACTTATTATGCATTCAATGGTTGATTCCTGTATACGCCCTACCTGGCAGTGATGAACCCACACCTTGACAAATCAGGACAATCCTCTAACCAACTGAGCTACCGGGCCAGGGATAGCAAAATATTTTTAAAGAAACAGATGGGTCAATTCAAAACTTGAAAACGTTCGGCCCTAACCAGTTTGGCTCAGTGGATAGAGCGTCGGCCTGCGGACTGAAGGGTCCCAGGTTCGGTTTCGATCAAGGGGCACAGGCCCGGGTTGCAGGCTCGATCCCCAGTGGGGGGCGTGGAGGAGGCAGCCGATCCATGATTCTCTCTCAGCATTGATGTTTCTCTCTCTCTCTCTCCCTCTCCCTTCCTCTCTGAAGTCAAAAAAACGTATTTAAAAAAACCCAAACTTGAAAACATTCGTATCTTTAAATGAACAGGACCCTCAGCACGCGCGACGCGGGCTCCGGAGCCCCGGGCTCTCACATTTGGGGACGGCTCGGCTCCTCCGCAGGGGGGCGCTTCTCGGCCATCCTCGCCCGACCGCGGCACGTGGTATGACCTGCCTTCGATGAAGGTGATGTAGTCCTTGTAGGAGCAGAGGGGCCCGGCCAGGATGCCCATGAAGTTGCAGTTGTAACTCAGATACTCCAGGAGGCTGGGCATGCGCCTGCAAGTCAGGGACAGCGGCTGTGAGACGGACAGGCGCGAGCAGGAGACTCGG
>NW_005359352.1:1353675-1360322 GCF_000412655.1 Myotis brandtii | reverse complement strand
GGGGCGTGCAGGAGGCAGCCGATCCATGATTCTCTCTCATTGATGCTTCTCTCTCTCCCTCTCCCTTCCTCTCTGAAATCAATAAAAACGTATTTAAAAAAAACACCAACAAGCAGAGAGAAAACAGCAGTCCCTGCCCACCTGCCACCAGCTGGGCCACCGCTTAACCGCAACTCCTGTCAGGTCTCTCACAATCGTCTACATTGCAAAGTGTTTTTAGGGATTTTCTCTTGAGAGCTCACAGCTGCCGGGAGCACACAGCTCTCAGCGGATTTCCCCCGCAGCTCCCTCTGCTGCGTGCGGAGGCAGCATGCTCCCGGCCTCCGACCCCCACCCCCTCCCCGCAGCCACGCTCACAAAGGGGCGCCTTGTGCGTCCACAACAGAGCCCCATTGTCGCTGCCAATTATTTCAAGGCCCGAAGCAATGCCAGCTTGTCCAAGCGCAGCTCCGTGTCACCCGTCACACTATGTATCGCTATGCACGAGGACGGGAGAGAACGCTGAGCCATGAAATCCGCTGAAATAATTTCTGGCTCAACTGTCATTTCAAACAAGCCGTTGCAGGGACTGCAGTGGGTCACTATTATTTGCTGCTGGAATGAGAACCAAGTGTGATCATGTTCTGTTCACTGATGATGTTAAACGAGTCCGTCTTTCATTCCGTCGGCATTTCCCTGACAGGAACAGTGTGGCCCCAGGCTGGGCTCCTCCATCTCCGCATTCCTGAGATTGGTGACAGTAATTCTCTGTTGTCGGGGACTGTCCTGAGCCCATAGGATGTTCAACAGTATCTGGGCCTCTCCCATTCCATGCCAGCAGTACCCCCCGCCCTCGCCACGTGTGACAACAAAAATGTCTCCAGGCATCGTCACGCATCTTCTGGGGGCACAATCGCCCCCAGGGGTGACCTGCTAAGCAGGAGACGAGGATTGAACGATGAACAAGACCAAGTTCTTCCCCATGGAGCTCCCGTTCGGGTCGGGAGGGGAACAATCAAAATAAACATCGACCCTCAGACAATAACACAGCCGGTGAGAGAAACGAGGCGGCCAGGGCTCGAGTGTGATGCAGGGAGGGGAGGCGTGATCCTGATGGAGGGCGGGGCCTGCGCGGTGACCGTGCACTGAGCTGAGCGAGGGAGAGCGGTGGCTACTGGCGCTTTCCGGGCCTTACGCGCGGGGGTCAGAAGTTTCCTAGTTTATTCTCGATTCTCAATTCGCTGGAGGATTTGTGTCAGGGGAGGGATGATAGAATTCAAAACACATTAAAAGGATCTCTGGCACCTGGCCAGTGTGGCTCAGTGGTTGGGTGTCGACCTATGAACCAGGAGGTCTGGGTTCGGGGCACATGCCTAGATTTTGGCTCAATCCCCAGTAGGGAGTGTGCAGGAGGCAGCCGATCAGTGAGTCTCTCTCATCATTGATCATTGGTGTTTCTATCTCTCTCTCCCTCTCCCTTCCTCTCTGAAATCAATAAAAATAAACATAAAAATTTAAACAAGGATCTCCGCCTACGGGGTGGAAAGGACTGCCCAGGGCAGGAGAGAGCCTGGAGCCCAGCGGGGGAGCTATTACAGCAGACACCGCTGGGCTGGGCGCTGGGCTGGAGGGCCTCAGTGGGAAAGGTGAAGGGTCAGTCAGGTCAGAGGGGGTAAAATTCAAGGTCAGCTTAGAGGTAGATTTCACAGAAATCGTTCACTGGACTTGCTGACGTGGATTTGCAATAGGAAAAAGGGAGTTTGCCTGCGTGTTTGCCCTGAGTCACTAGTGATAAAGGGCACCGTGATTTTTAATTTGGGGTGACCAATTCAACACGCGTCCAATCAGCAAGACGGGGTGTCTTTCCACTCCGCTTCCTCCCAGTTCAGAGCGGAGAGCGGAGTCTACCCGGGGCTGGGTGTCTGCCAGGCGGCGGTGGGAGACAGATGGATGGGAGCTGGGAATCCCCTGCTCAGCGGCTCCCGAGACAGACCAAGGCCTCGCAGAGATCACGGGACCCGGATCAGTGAAGCTCTCGTCCGCTGAGTTCACTCAGGTGCACATCTACTGACTATAAATCTAACTACAGAGACTATGAAGGCAGGACATTTTAAAGGCGGGAGATACGAGGAGACATCACCCAAGATGGAAGGCAAGCACCGGGGTGGGTCTGCCTACGCTCTCAACCGTCGTCTCGTTCTCGGGCAGCCGTGCGCCTGTTCGTTCTAGATTTTCAGGACACAGGCGCCTCAGATGCAAAACACGCATCTGATCTCTAATTGGATTATTTTAAGGAAGATCCTTCCAAAAGGTGAGCTATTCCTTAAGCTCGTCAACAGAGCGCCTATAACGAGTGATGCAGAAGTCGATCCAGCGAATTCCTCAGGTAAAGATGAGAATGTCTTACGGGGTCGCCATTGTCTGAAAACATGGCCTCCATGCGCCGTGTTAGCGTAGTACATCTTACCCAGCGCCTGCGTCAAGCTATCGGCCTACACAGGGCCGCTGCAATGATTGCTCATCATCACTACAGGGCAGGCTCGGGGGCCAACGCTCTCCCTGGCTTCAGGGGTCTCATGGGAGAGATGGAGAATTTGGCAGATGGCCTCATGGTACCGGGAGGTGCATGCTGGGTGGCGATCCGGTCAAGGGATGCCTGTATACAGGAGGGAGGCCGGCAGGACGTGGCGGAGGGGTGTGCAGAGGGAGGAAGTTGGGTTTTCGTGAAGGAAGTACCTCCAGCATGACAAGTCGGCCGTGGCCAGGTGAGTGGTGTGTGTCCCGGGCAGAGACAGCGGGAAGCGGGCGGGACACAATTAAGAGGCACGCACCTTACAGCCAAGTCTCTCTGTGACGGAGTCAGGTCCTCGTCCTTCCGGAACATCCCTGGGAAACAGAGACAGGCTCTCTCATCAACTGTGACTTCTCCAAAGAAAAGAACGGCGTGTTTCCCCTTCACACTCTCATCACTTTTCACATTCGGAATGCACGCTACAATCCCAGCCGTGGTATAATCGCCCATGGCAACACACGCTCCAGCCTGCCAACGGCCCATGGCGGATCCCAGCGTGTCCAGGGCTGTATGAGGTGAACGCACACATCAGGGAACTAACCTGACTCTTCTTTAGAGAAGATCATTACTAAGTGAAGAAATCCCCCAGAGCTAACAGGTTCCTAGCAAGTGCGATGACCTGTCAGAAGGGGCGTGAAAATGTTTCTGTCGTTGGATGGCTTACATGGCCGACGTCAGCGCTACGGGAGGAATGACTTCCTCGCCCCCACATGACTCTGACGAAAGAGATGAGTCTCCCGCTTACCTTCCCCCCAAACAGAAGGATGTTGTTATGATTACACGCCAACCTACTGGATCCTAAACCCAATTTAAAGGCCAAAGGAGGACTAAATTAAGAGGCAAACAACACTTTTTAAAAATGTGTAGCCTGGGGCAGGTGTGGCTCAGTGTTTGAGCGTCGACCTATGAACCAGGAGGTCACGGTTCGATTCCCGGTCAGGGCACAGGCCCGGGTTGCAGGATCCATCCCAGTGTGGGGCGTGCAGGAGGCAGCCGATCCAGGATTCTCTCTCATCATTGATGTTTCTCTCTCTCTCCCTCTCCCTTCCTCTCTGAAATCAATAAAAATATATTTTAAAAAAACATATATTGATAGGTCTTCCCCAGCAGGGGCGCAGGATAGGTGACACACACAGTGGGGTTAACACCCACCTGTGAACTTACAAGTTCTTATACTAAGAACACGTGTGTGTGAGTATAAGGGAGAGAGGGCAGGGGGAAAACATTCAAATTTTAATACAAATGTAGCACAGAGGGGAAGCAGAAATGAATAAAACTTTATTTAGACCAAATATCTATTTGCTTTATATTCTAAATTGCCACTAATGTGGGTCATATGACGGACTCACACTACTTTACTTTGCTTTTGTCACTGAACTGAAGGCAAAATTAAGATAAAATGCTGAAAGAGAACATGCTGACTTTAATAACCGTAGGCAGAGTTCAGGATTTGTTTTCCCTGCCTTACCGCCAGCCCTTTCTAATCAAGAGCAGAAAGTGATGGTCGTATCTCAAGCAAGAGATGAACTGAATATGACGTCTTCCAGGGATGGAAAGTGAATTTCTAATTCTTACCGTCATGAATCTCATAGGCCAAGCTCGTGATCTTCTGGGTCATTATCATCATCGGGCTGTGACAAAATAAAGAATAAATACGTTAAAAGGGCATATTTAAAATAATAGTTACGACATAGGAAAAGGGGTTTATTTTGCTTATACGACTATGAAATCGTGTATGTTTTTTTTAACATCAATAAAGACCTTCGGGGAGAGAAGTGGGGGCTGCTGTGTTTGGGGAGGTTCCGGAGACGGGAACCTGGGCCTCGATTTACAGAGCGAACAGGACAAGCTCGTCCACGGAACCAGGTCACGTGGGAGCAGGGCTGCAGCCGCAATCACATGGGAGTCACGGGGAGCAGGGCCACTGTGCCTGAGGACGGGAGGCCAGCGGGAGAGGACCGCACAGGCCTGAGACCGCCCGCCACCTGGCCTTGACCGAGCCCTTTCTCAGAATCCCAGCTGCCTGTCGCCTCGGGGGTATGCCTCCAGGTGGAAAGGGAGTTGCTGGGAGAAGCGGAGTGGGCACCACATTGAAGGAGTTTGGGCAAGAAACGCAGAATAAAACAGGATGGAAACAGGGGAGAGAGAAGGATGCTGCCCACCTCCCCGTCCTGGGAGCCAGGCCCCAGGGGGTGGCCCGTCAAAGACGCCCCAGAGACAGCTCGGGGCCCGGGCGCTCTCGCAGGGAAGGAAGACTTGAACATCACGCTGCCAGTAGGACAATGGCTCTATTTCCCCCATTTCCCCGTCTCTAACGGAATGGAGAACTTGGGAAGGAAAGAGAAGTCTACATGGGAAAGCCAGCAGGATCCGTTTGGCCCTGCAGCTGTCACGCTGCAGCCAGGCAGAAGACCCGAGAACAAGTCGCCACGGCTTGTGTATTCCTCGTTTTGGGATTTCAGTCACACCAGGAAGCCCTGTGGGCTGCAGGTAGGACGCGGGCCGCCCCCTGCAGGTCCCGGGAAGGACCCCAGCCCTCCCCTCCTCTACCCGCCCCCTGCTCGGACCGGAGACTGGTCAGCGGCCACTGTCCACCGGGACACTTGGTCCCTGCCAGCAGGTCCTGGAAACCTGGCTCCTGATGTTTGGTTCTGCCCAAAACGTCCATGAAGATGTGGTCCACGCTGACCCGACTACCTGGCCCACCTCCCTAACGCCAGAGGCATGACCGCCAGGCTGGAGGGGAGGCTTCTGACGGCAATGCAGCCACGCACAGCTGCTGGACCAGTGACACGATGCGACTTTGTTACGTGTCAATCCTGTGCACCACAAAGTAGAAATAAACATCACGGCTGTCTGAACCCAACGATGCTTTCCAAGTATGGACGTTTCAGACAGGACCAACGATCCACTAACCCCTTAAACACGCGGAGAAGCCCGGCCCCTGTGGCTCAGCAGCTGAGCGTTTACCCAGGAGCCAAGAGGTCGCCGGTTCGATTCCCAGTCAGGGCACAGGCCTGGGTTGTGGGCTCCATCCCCCAGTGGGGGGGCGTGCAGGAGGCAGCCCATCCATGATTCTCTCTCTTCATTGATGTTTCTCTCTCTCTCTCCCTCTCCCTTCCTCACTGAAATCAATAAAAAATGTAAAAATAACTAACTAAATAAAATATCCTTCAGTTCTAACTTCTAATTCCCATGTCACCTTAAAACACAATAAAAACAACTGATAAAATAGCATTCCATTTATTTTATCAGCTGAGTGACATACTTCCCTGCTAGGTGCCACATGCAGGGCGGGCAGAAGGAGGGTGAGAGCTGCTTGTAAGAAAATAATACAAGACTTTCTAGATGGCAACACAGGGATCAACTCTGTGCCTCTCGCACTCACAGCTGTAACCCTCCTGCTCCTCCCTCGCCCGGGCCAGAGGTTCCGACACGCAGCCTGTGCTCCGAGCGCACGCCCTCTGCCCGCGGGCACCGCCCCGCGTCTCATCTCATCCTTCCAAGGACTCTCACAGCCACCGCCTTTTCATTTCTCAAACGACACGGCTGCTTTAGGGTCTGTTTTTCCTCTTTGGAACGTCTGTGAGGTAAGGAACTAACAGTCTTTTCCGCCGGCGCCCAGCACCGCGCCCGGCACAGAGACGCACTAGATCAACACCTCTCGATGGCGGGTAAACCGCGTCTCCTCGGCGTCACGACCTGCCATTCCTCCTGACACGGGCCGCACCCCCTCCTGCCCTGTCCTCTGGCCTGAAAGCGCTCCCCACTCAGCCCCGGAATGATCTGTCCACGTCCCGGGCGCCCCAGGAAGCGCGAGGGGGGGGGCTCGCGGTGCGGACGGGGTGCAACCAGCTCACCCCTCTTTCCTCTCGGGGGCCCAGCAGCCCTGAACACTCCCTGCGGCTCTCGATGAGCGGCAGGCCACGGGGCAGCCGGGGGCCGGGGCGGGAGCATAAACACTGCGGACAGGTTCTAGGGAGGGGCTGCGAGGAGCAGGCGGCAGATAGAGGCAAGAAGCGCTGGAGGGGACGTCAGCGAGGGGGTGTGGTGAGTGGGTGCCCAGGAAGGTCCCCCGAGGGGACTGGACAGAGCC
>NW_005359352.1:1350098-1353564 GCF_000412655.1 Myotis brandtii | reverse complement strand
GCGGGGGGCGTTCTGAGCGGGCAGTTCCACTGCAGCAGAGACTGGCTTTTCCTGACAGCACATGTGGGTCATGAACACCTGTTTCTGTGACAGTCAGAGCGACTGCACCAGTATTTCACTTACGCCTCTACCGACACACTCACACACACACACACACACACAAACCATGCACACGCACATGTGCACACGTGCACACACACCACGCACACAGAGTAAGTCTCCCTCGCCGCGTGCACGTGAGACGCCCCACGAAGAGCTGCCTGGTGAGCCCTCAGCAGGGCCTGGCCTCGCTCCTGGGCTCTCGTGCCTGGGCGACAGGCCCCCTACACGAAGCGGCACTTACTCAGTTCCACCGGCTGCAGCAGCCCACGCTGGGGGCTACTCCACTGACCCTCATTAGGATCGAGCCAGGATCCTCTGCTACAACACGCTCAGCGCTTCTAAATGCCTACAGATTCCACTGAGGGGAGCCTGCCTCTAGGGGGCTTTTCTCTCCTGTGCCTGAGAGAGAAGGGGGGGGGAGGCCTTCACCTTAGTTCTGCCAGAATGGCCCCCTTCAGCCAATCTGACCGTCTAATACATATCAGCTCACTGATCATGGGCAAATGTTTTTCCTAATGGATAAAAATTACACACAGTACTCAAAGTTTTATATCAGGTTTTCCATTTTTAAGATGCTATGTTGTTTTTTTCCTACATACTCACCTCTCGATGTCTCTCTCTCTCTCTCTCTCTCTCTCCCTCCCTCCCCCTCTCCCTTCATCCCTCTCTTTCACTCTCTGAAAAGCAATGGAAAATTTATCTCAGGTGAGGATTTTTAAAAAATGCCTGATTTAGCTCTCATTTATCATAACACAAGTGCGAATTCCAAGGGATGAATTTGCCGCTGCGAGCACAGCTTTGCCCACGCTGTCAGGTCTCCCAGGTTGTGTTTACGTTCCCGTGCGGGGTTCCTTTGCTGGAGTGTTACTACCGATTCAATAAGTAGTAATTCAACGCCTCTCCGTGCTACGCTTCAAGGATACCGTGGTGAGCAAGACCAGTAGTCACTGTTCTCAGGAAAATTACATTTCCTACGTGGTTTTGATTCTTTTAAAGAGACACACATCATCCTTCCACTGAGGTATGATGACCTGTGACTGTCTCTTCTTCAAGTTCACTAAGATGCTCGGGGCCCAGTCTACCCAGGGTCCTGCTCGCGTTCATTTCCTCGGAGACCTGGGACCCGTGCGCCAGGGGGCAGCACCGAGCCGCCTCCTCTGAACCCCAGGTGTACCTCTCCTATTCCACACGCTGCTAATCACTCAGTGTATCTGATCAGGTTTGCTTTGGCCTGGCTCTGTTTGTTCTTTTGAATGCAATCTCCTCTCATCCGAGCCTATTTTTAAAACCTGTTTAATAAAAGCAAAATCCCTTTTAATCTCGTCAAGGAGAAGAGAACATTCCCCTTCTCAAGCTCCCCGTTTCCCGCGGGGACTTCCCTCGGCGTCACACACTCCGGTCCATTCTGCTGCTGGACAATGTTTTTCCTGGACGCTGGGACTTGTTTTGTTCCATTTTTTTTTGCACTTTGGTCGTCCTCAAATTGGGTTTCTGGTCATTACTTATCCTGTCAGAGGACTCGGGACTGACTTAAAGGCAGTTCTTCGTGTCCCGTTGGGTAGAGAGAGCTGGCCGGCCGGACACAGAGAACCAGGAGGCTCACCGGCAGCTTCCCGCCCGCACACGGTGCCCGCGGGCGTCCCTTCATAGAGAGGCGCGCAGTCAGCTCTTTGGGGCTTGGCCTGCGCTGATCTCTCAACAGCAAAGAGGACCACAGAGGGACGAGGCCCCTTGGAAGGAGCAAGCCGAGTTCGTCCCACCACTCAGCGGGCCCCGGGCAGAAGGATGGAGAACACTGCTCGAGAGTGAAATGCAAGGAAGCGAGATACACACTCCGGGGTGTTCTCTGGGAGACCCAGGCGGAATGCGTTCGCCCAGGACCCTGGTCCAAAGAAAGCCGCGAGGATGCTGAGAGGCAAGACAGGCCAGCAGAGCGCATGCAGAAGCTGCTGAGCGACCCAGAGAGCAGAGAGAGAGAGAAAGGGGGGCAAGGATGCGGGCTCAGGGGGACTGGTTGGCAACAGCTGGAAAGGACTGCAGGGATTTCTATCGGAATTTGGGAAACGCTTTCAATGTCAGATGCCACGTGACAAGTGTACTTGTTAGACTAGCTTACGCCAGTGAGGGGAGAGGTGACTTGATGGCTTTGTGACACTACAGAAGACGGCTTTACAAGGGCATTTCTACATTCATAACGGACTTTTCAACTAAAATGTTCAGTAACAGCTTTTCATGTGAACCACTAAATGCAACTACATTTTGTCCTTTAACCAACATGTTAGAATAGAAAAGAAAAGAAAAAACAGGCTACTAAATCAAAGTTTTCATCTTACCCTGAAAAATCAGCAGAATATTGTCCATAATCAAAGATATAGACTCTAGTAATTTGGCACACTATGAGGTATCCCAAAGCAAACACAAAACAATATCTGGAAAACAAAAATAAGCTAGATTAGTGAAAATAAAGGGTTCATTTGGTTCAAGAACACATTTAAGTAATTTGTTAACTATGTGACAGGGTTCGAAACTTCAATGTCACTAGATCCACTCCCCGAGAGCTTTCTTCAATAAGTTCGAAAAACTCCGCTAGCTCCCGCTCCCGTGTGCTGGGACGCGGGGGCCCCGTCAATGGCTAATGCATGCGATGGCTGCCTCCGTCCGCTTCTTCCTTCTGAAAGGCCTCCAGGCACCAAATTCTGGGTCTGAAAGTCATGCTCTCGGGCATAAAACTGTGATTTGCTCTACTTACTCCTCCTTCTTTCTAGAAAACAATATTTAGCACAAAAACATCTGGCTGAAATGTACATTCAACAAACTCTTCGTGGGATTTTTACACATGTGTCCTCAGTGGTCTCTGAGCATACATCCTGCGTGGGCATCAGATGTGCAGTTCCTCACACTGTCAGGCATGGGAACTTGTGATACTAAGACATGGTGCGGGCGGAGAATTTACATGTCGATAGGAGAGGACACAGACCCAGAAGCAGATCCGGGACTATATACATGGCATGGCATGGAGTGAAGGCTGCGGGCAAGTCGCGGGAGTGGACGGATTACCTCCCAAGGAGTTGACATCTGGTGGGGAAAAGCGTGTTGTACCTGCATCTACACAATTCCAGCCGGATTCAAGAATTATACACAAGACAGAACCAAGCACACAGAAGCTGTGGGTAAAGATTCAAACGTGCTCAAATGAGGGAAGGACTTTCTCATCATTTCTAATATTAAATAGTAGTAGCCCGGTGCACAAAATTCGCGCACATTAAAAGGGAATTAATTGCCCTAACCGGTTTGGCTCAGTGGATAGAGCATCGGCCTGCGGACTCAAGGGTCCCAGGTTCGATTCCGGTCAAGGGCATGTACC
>NW_005359352.1:1342754-1348916 GCF_000412655.1 Myotis brandtii | reverse complement strand
GCCCTCCAGGAAACAGCTGGGGGAGGGTGCAGCCGTTTCCAAGACGACCCCTGCAGGACTGACTTCCTTCCGGTTGGTCGCGCTTCTGGCCGTGATGTTACACCCAGGGTTTTTATATAAGTAGATATCCTATATAATAAAAGGGTAATATGTAAATTGACCCTAACAGCAGAACAACCAGAATGACCACTCGATCAGTCAATATGAGGTGCACTGACCACCTCTTGGTCCCTTTCCCCGGCCGGCAGGCTCTGATCGCCCGATGGCGAACAGGGAACCGGGGGTGGGTGGCAGCTGGGGGACAGGGTTGGCGAGTGGGTGGAACGGCAGACCTCTTGGTTCCTCCCCGCAGCCAGCAGGCTCCGATCACCCGATAGTGAATGGGGAACCGAGGGTGGGTGGCAGCAGGGGGTGGGGCCAGCTGCGGACAGCCAGGGAAGATGGCCCTGATCACAGGCCAGGCCTAGGGACCGTACCCACGCACGAATTTCGTGCACCAGGCCTCTAGTGCGTGTGTGTGTGTGTGTGTGTGTGTGTGTGTGTGTGGTGTGTGTGTGTGTGTGTGTATGTGTGTGTATATATATCATATGTTTGGCTAGGTTAAAATCTTAAATTTTTCATGTAAGCAATTCAGGTGATTTATGAAAGAGTTCCTTAGAACTTTAGACAAATAGGCAATTCCAATCTAGTTGAACGTCCTGAGCAAGGAAGAGGGGGACCGCGCCCCGACTGAAGCGCTTTACACGGTAGCACGCTCCTGGCAGCAACCCGATGGAGCAGCCACACGCACACTCACACACGGTGTGGACACATCAACACAAAACAACTGCTACAGCTCAGGCGGCAGCTGCATTTCCCAAAGCCGCTTCAGCACCTCCCAGTTCACATGCTCTCCCGCAGTCTGGCCGGCGCCCCGTCAAGAGAAGCCGACTGCTTTACCCGCTTTGAGCCCCGCCGGACTGTGCTGGCCGGTGGATTGTGGCGGGAGTAACTGTACCCAGGAGCAGCCCATCATGAGCCAGGCAGTTCCTCCTTCCCGCCGTTTGGAAGTTGGTTGCCAGGAAAGTGTGACTGTCCTGAGGCCCCCACTCATGGAAGCCCTGGAGGATGAGATGAAAACGGAAGGAGGGCCCCAGTGCCCACCAGTAGACTAGGGGATAAAAAAGCTGTGGGACATTTACACCACGGAGTACTACGCAGCTGTGAAAAAGAGGGATCTCTTACCGTCTGGACAGCATGGGTGGACCTGGGAAATACTATCCTAAGTGAAATAAGCTAATCCGAGCAGAAAAAATATCACATGATCTCACTTATCTGTGGAATCTAATGAACAAAATGAATTGACCAACCAAATAAGACCCGAAGCAGGGAGGCATGCAATAGACTGACATACCTCCATGTGGGGTGAGGGGACGAGAAGAGATAAACCAAAGAACTTAGATCCTTACTAGAGGCCCCGTGCACAAATTCGTGCACATTGAAAGGAAATTAATTAGAAGAAATATTTTAATATTGCTATTCACCCTTTCTCTGTAATAGAAGTGTCAACCAAATTCACGATCGACAATGACAGATCAAAACACACGCCTGCGATTGGCGCCAGCGAGAGCTTTATATGTACAGCACATGCATGAGTCAACTTAGCCTTTTATAGATATAGAATAAATTTGCTTAATTAGACCTGCTTTCTGATATAGCTAAACTTTTTTCAGCCCCTCGTGGTTCAAGCCTGTGGAGCACCCATTATGTGCCTGGTTCTCTTTCAGATGCAAGGGATACAGACATGAGATATACCAGCCATGCATTCCAGGTGCTTATGTTCTGCTGGGACTACAGACCATAGAGACAGAAACCTTTATTTAAAATTACTGAGTAGTTTTGGATGCCAGGTTCTATGAAAAGCATCCAGGGAGAAAGCATATAGTGTTTGACCTTAAGCAGCTCTCTGTGTTTATGTATACATTTATATATACACTAGTGTCCCAGTGCACGGATTCTTGCACATTGAAAGGAAATTAATTAGAAGAAATATTTTAATATCGCTATTCGCGTCTTGCTAATGAAAAGAAAATAGGATTCTACTGAGTCTCCTATCTACCTACTCTAGGACTTCTGTGGGGATCAAATGAGATGAGGCACGGGAAAACGCTTCACAAACATTTGGTTAAACTTTAAAATGTTTGCAACTGGCTATAAAGCAAGTTGGGTTCCTGAGCTGAAGAAATTCCAAGGATGCTAGTCACTAGGGATAGGAAGCCGTGTGTTGCTACGTGATATCATTACCCAGTGCCCACAGAGACCATTTCTGGGCTGGGCTGGGCTGTGGGCAGCATTTTGCACCATGGGTTCTTGGCAGCGTTGGCTGAGATTTGGTGGGGTGTTGCTCCGGGATGGTGGCGGGGCCTGTGTCCCACTTGGGGGAAGCCGAGTGTTGCTTTGTGGGTGCCAGGTCCACGGTGCCATTTCTCTGTGCGTGTCACAGCAGCTCCTGTGTTAAGCGCCTGCCATCTGGTGGTCAGTGCACGTCATAGTGACTGGTTGGATGGTTGGACACTTAGCATATTAGCCTTTTATATATATAGATTATATATATAGATATGCACAGCCCATGGATATGGGCAACAGGGTAGTGAAGATCTGGTGGGGACTAGATTGGGACTGAAAGGAGGGGATTAAGGGGCGGTGGGTAAACGAAAGACATCTGTAATACTATCAACAATAAAAAATATTTTTTTTAAAAAAAAGAAGGAGACCTAATCGGTTTGGCTCAGTGGATAGAGTGTCGGCCTGGGGACTAAAGGATCCCGGGTTCGATTCTGGTCAAGGGCATGTACCTTGGTTGCAGGCACATTCCCAGTGGGGGGTGTGCAGGAGGCAGCTGATCAATGTTTCTCTCTCATCGATGTTTCCAACTCTCTATCCCTCTCCCTTCCTCTCTGTAAAAAAATCAACAAAATATATTTAAAAAAAAAAAAAAAGGAAGGAGGAAGGAGTGTGAGAGAGGCGCTGAACAGGGCCACATCCTAAGATACATGAGTGAAGAGGCTGATGCCACATGAAAAAGAGGGACCCGTCCAATTGAACTGTCCCTGAATTCCGGACCCACAAAATCATAAGCAAAATAATGTACCAGCCTGTTTCAGGCCACTGCCTGCTGGTGGACCAGTCCTTCATCCCTTTTTAAAAAATATATATTTTTATTGATTTCAGAGAGGAAGGGAGAGAGGGAGAAAGATACAATCATCAATGATGAGAGAGAATCATTGATTGGCCTCCTATACACCCCCAACTGGGGATGGAGCCTGCAACCTGGGCATGTGCCCTTGACTGGAATCGAACCCGGGACCCTTCAGTCCACAGGCCGACACTCTATCCACTGAGCCAAACCGGCCAGGGACATTCATTTATAAAAAATATTTTTTATTTATTTCAGAGAGAGAAAGGGGGAGGGAGAGAGAGATAGAAACATCAATGAGAAGAGAGAATCATGGATCAGCTGCCTCCTGCACGCCCCCTACTGGGATCAAGCGTGTAACCCAGGCATGTGCCCTGGACCGGGAATCAAACCGTGACCTCCTGGTTAATAGGTTGATGCTCAACCACTGAGCCATGCCAGCCGGGCTTCTTCGATATATTTTATGTCTGTTCTACAGACTGGCTAATATCTATTGATCCACCTTTGAGGTCATTGATTGTTTCTTCGGCCATCACAAACCACTCTATAGCATATTAGTCAATTTCTCATTTGGGTTATCTGCTCTAGGACTTCCATTTGGTCCTTTTTAGTAGCTTCTATGCCTTTACTGACATTCCCTATTTGTTGAGTCATGGTCATCATATCTTCTTCTAATTCTTTGAACATCTGCAAAATAGCTGCTTTGCAGTTTCGGGGTCCATTAGAGCCAGTTCCGATTGGCTGCTTTCCCCTTTTCTCCACACAAACATGCTCTAGGGTCATCTGTGTCTGCCCATCTCGGAGGTCAGTCAATGACTAGCCAGAGCTCGTGCTCACACACCTTCAGCCGGGAGGCTCCTGCCCTCTGCCGACCTATCTGTGTGGGGGTTCGAGGGCTCACTTGATGGCCCGGCAGTTGTCAAAGTCTGCCCAGCGTTTCCTCTCGCCCAGGCCCTCTACGGCCGCCCCTGCGCCTGTGCGCAGCCTCCGGCCCCCAGGGGTGTGCAGAGCGCTTCCCAAGGCCCGCTCCGGCCGACTCTCATTCCGGCTCTCGCTGCCCAGTGGCAAGTTCATCCAGTGTCATAACTGGTTTTGTTGTGTTTTGGTTTGTTTTGGGGGGGTGGGGGGGTGGGAGGGAGTAACTTGTCTACCTCTTCACTCCGTAACGGAAGTTCCGTCAATGACAATGGGCTTTGGAGGCTGGCTCGGGCCAGATCAGAAACGTAGCCACACCCCGTGAAGTGCTGGCAGCAGGAGAGCCTGGTGGGGCTCCCTGGGGAGAGGGAATGAGTGTGGTGGACGGGAAATCATTGATAGAATTTAAAACGCTTGAAGAATCACCGTCCTTACCAGCAAAAGACACCATGCGGTCTTCCTACCAGACTCAGAGTCCCCCTCTGGCTCCCAGTCCCTATAGAACACACGGTCCTCCACAGGGGCAAGGAACCCCCTCTCCGGGTCCCTCCGCTCTGCTCCTCCCGGATACAGACACCGGGTGTCTGGTGACCTGACCGCCCTCAGCTCCTCCCTCGAGACCTGCAGGTAACCTGTGTCCGTCACACCCCGTGCTGCTAGGGAGGCCAGGGCTGGGGGCTCCCTGCGCACCCCGCTCCGCCCAGGTGTCCTCGGGCTGGAGCGGAGACCCCGTGCCTTACACATACGCCCTGAGGGCTTTGCTCTTCCCGAAGCCTCATTCACGGGGAAGGGGAGGAGCTCAGCTGCTTTCACTGGACCAGACACGAACGGGGACACTGACCCACGGCGTCGCCGAGCCCTCCCTGCCGCCCTCTGTTCACAGGTGACGGGTGTGGGCCCAGCTGCCCACGGTGCAGCCTTTTACAAAACCCAACGTCTGCGCCCACCCTGGCTCAGGAACTAACGGAGTCACTTCACTTTCTCCACAAAGACCATTTCCAAGTCCATCCCAATACACGCAGGAAAGTGGCTGGTGGCTGCTGGTCACAGCCGAAGGGCGGCCACGCCGACCACCTGCACCCCGAGAAGGTCAAGCAAGGCCCCTCCTCCACCTCCTCGGCCTGCAGGGCAGCCTCCTGCCTGCGCCCCGGGCCCCGGGAAAGTTTCCTTCAGTGAAAAAAGGGTGAAGACCTTTGGATTCTAATTCAAACGATCTGGTGAACAGCCCCCGGTTCGGTGGGTAAGTGCACAGAAACAAACATTTAAAACGTCTAAGGCAGCGGTTCTCAACCTGTGGGTCGAGACCCCTTTGGCGGTCGAACAACCCTTTCACAGGGGTCGCCTAAGACCATCCTGCATATCAGGTATTTACATCACCATTCATAACAGTAGCAACGAAAATAGTTTTATGGTTGGGTCACCACACGAGGAACTGTATTTAAAGGGCCAGAAGGTTGAGAACCACTGGCCTAACAGCATCAAAAACTCCACTGGCAGGCGATGCAATGGTAGACGCCTTGGGCAACTGAGGCACAGTGAGCCACAGGAGGGCACCCAGCTCTCAGCACCTCGTGGCTGCTTCTGGAACCAGGGCTCTGGGACAAGTGTGTGGAACAAGGTCCGCATCACCCCTCCTTCCCCAACTCCAAGGTCGTGGGCCACACCCAGCAGGAGGCTAGAACCCGTCACTCACCCTTCAGAGGCTGCCTCCCAACAGAGGCCCTGGTGTGCCTCCCGCCCCCCAGCACACAGGACCCTGAATCTCTCCTACCACACTGCAAGGGGGACGATTGAGGATTGGAGGTGGAACGCAGAAAAGGAAAAACAGGGATTCAATGAATTCTTAAAGGTCTTGAAAGCAAGGGCAGCAAGATAATGTGGCCCGGCCGGCGTGGCTCAGTAGCTGAGAGTCGACCTATGAACCGGAGGTCAAGGTTCGATTCCCGGTCAAGGCACAGGCCCGGGTTGTGGGCTCGGTCCTCAGTGTGGGGTGTGCGGGAGGCAGCCGATCCATGATTCTCTCTCATCATTGATGTTTCTCTCTCTCTCTCTCCTGCTCCCTTCTTCTCTGA
>NW_005359352.1:1335595-1342112 GCF_000412655.1 Myotis brandtii | reverse complement strand
ATGTGCCCCGACTGGGAATCAAACCCTGACCTCCTGGTTCATAGGTCGATGCTCAACCACTGAGCCACACCGGCCGGGCACATTGAACATCCTTAGACCCAGAGTCCTCTCACAACGGATGGCATGCAATCCTTTCGAGTGGTGCATGTGGCCGTCCGTGTCATCTGACATTTAATGAAATAGAGCTGACGGCATGGCGTCGCCACTACCACCCTATGAGGCTGCATCATCATTGCTCCTAACGGACAAGTGAGGCACCTGAGGCTGGAGGACAGCAACTCAGACAGCGTGGCCGGGCTCCTGGCTCCCAGCTCCTGGCAGGTGAGCAGGAAGGGAGGTTCCAGGGTCAGGACCTGAATGCAGCCTGAGCCAGTCCCTGCAGCGCAGTGTAACCTGAGACGCACAGGAGCACAGGAGCCAGCCCGCAAGGTGAGGGTGACTCAGTCTGTGCGGAAGGGGGCGGGGGTGGGGGGAGGCCTTCAGCCCGGAGGTCACCCAGAGCCCGGGCTGAGGGACCAGCATCCATGCAAACACAGAGGCACTGGGTGTGGACAGCTTGTGTGTGTGAGCGTGTGTGTGTGTGTGTGCGTGTGTGAGCATGTGTGCGTGTGTGTGTGAGTGTGTGCGAGCATGTGTGTGTGTGTGTGTCTGCGGAAGGGGGCGGGGGTGGGGGGAGGCCTTCAGCCCAGAGGTCACCCAGAGCCTGGGCTGAGGGACCAGCATCCATGCAAACACAAAGGCACTGGGTGTGGACAGCTTGTGCGTGTGCGTGTGCGTGTGCGTGTGTGTGTGCGACGAGCATGTGTGTGTGTGTGTGTCTGTGTGTGTGAGAGCATGTGTGCATGTGAAGTACAGCGGCTCCTTCCGGCTGGGACGGTCTCAGTGGAGGAGTGAGAGCTGTCCCTCAGGGTGGGCAGGACGGAGGGCAAAGGCGGCAGCTGCTGAGCCCGAGCACCCCGATGCCATACTGTAAGGAAGCTCAGGACACGCCAGCCCCTGGCTCTGGCTGGTTTGCTCAGTGATCAGAGCGTCAGCCCATGGACCAAAGGGTCTCAGGTTCAATTGCTGGTCAAAGGCACGGGGCACGGGCAGGAGGTGACCAATCGATGTGTGTGTCTCTCTCCCCCTTACCTCTCCCATTCTCTCTAGAAATCCATGGGGGGAAATATCCTCAGATGAGGATTTAATAAAGAAAGAAAAAGCCAGCCCCAGCCCCGTATCTCAGTGGTGCTTGTTAGTCTTTCGAAAAACAAGCCAGGATGTTTATGTCCTCGGTAAGCAGATGGAAATCTCTTTTTGTTTCTCCAACTTAAACACACAAAGCCTTTGAAGGAAACTTGGCAAGAAATAACCCGACAGCACACGACCCACCATGACCCCTGGTGCAGACAGCACGGTCCACTTCCACAGACTCCCCGGCGGCCAGTCCCCGGGTCTGGACCTCGGTCACGGGACCTCACCTTCCAGAACCGACGCTCCCTCATCCGCCCAGTGGCCGGAGCCCTTTCACACGGCGCTGCTGGGATAGCGAGCCTGGCCGGCGTGGCTCAGTGGGTGAGCGTCAACCTAGGATCCAGGAGGTCAGGGTTCGAGTCCTGGTCAGGGCACAGGCCCGGGTTTCGGGCTCCATCCCCAGTGTGGGGCGTGCAGGAGGCAGCCGATCCATGATTCTCTCTCATCATGATGTCTCCATCTCTCTCCCTCAACCTTCCTCTCTGAAATCAATACAAATGTTTTTTAAAATTTTAATAAAAATAAAAAGCAGAGCCCCGGGCGGCGAGCGTCCCCTCACAACACTTCCATGGTCGCCCACATGTCACGTAAGCGTGCGGTGTTCAGACACGGGACTGCTGTTGTCTGTCATTCGAATAGATGGTTGTGTGGTTTCTTCACTTTCCTTTCAGCTCAGGCAAGAACAAGGGTCTTGTTGTCAACGTGAGGTTAATTTCCAAACGCACTCAACACCGGAAGGTGAGGCCGGTCCCCGCCAGGGAGAAGCACTCCCCGTTTTTATTTTGCATTCCTTTTTAGAAGCATTATCGTCATCATTACAATGACCGGCTATTTTTAAATAACATGTTATTTTCAAATCAAGAAAGATGCATCATCTAGTGCAGCGGTTCTCAACCTGTGGGTCACGACCCCTTTGGCAGTCGAACGACCCTTTCACAGGGGTCACTTAAGACCATCCTGCATATCAGATATTTACATGACGACTCATAACAGTAGCAACATTACAGTTATGAAGTAGCAACGAAAATAATTTTATGGTTGGGTCACAACATGAGGAACTGTATTTAAAGGGCTGGAAGGTTGAGAACCACTGGTCTAGTGGGATACCATCTTCAAACTCCTTTTAACGGGTCCATGTGGGGAGTCAGCCATGCAGACGGGTGTCCGGCGTGTAGACCGCACCTGGTGGAGCCCCCTGCGTGAGGGAGCCGTGCGAGCTCCCTCCACGTGGACGGATGCATTCAGACAGAACAGCTGCAGCCGCTAGACGCCTTCGTTTACCCAGGGCCGGGTGTCCGTCTTGTTCGCTTCCCTCCATTAACGAGCCCCCACGTCCTGCGTCACCTGCGTCCCAGGGGAAAACCTCCCTCGAGTGCGAGGATGACGGAGCCTCCTCACAGGGACCCAGTTCACGACTGGAGGGACAGTGAGACCCCAAAGGCCACCTGGGCCACACCCTCTCCCGGGCGGGGTGTCAAGGGACACCCTGCAGATCTTTCAGACACCCCATGGGCCGGACATCCTGTTACCTGGCACCAGGTCACAGGGCCCCTCCTGTGGGAACTGGGAGCACTTACAGCCCCCAAATCGCAAGCACAACACGCCCAAGGCCGCTGCACCCCTTTGGGCGAAGTTACCTGCACCTTCGCTCCGAGGAAGAGAACAGAACGCTGCGCGGTGGGCTCCCTGCCCTCCCCTCAGCCAAGTGAGGGTATTTCTTTTTTCTATTTAATATTTTTTTATTGATTTCAGAGAGGAAGGGAGAGGGAGATGGAGAAACATGGATCGGCTGCCTCCTGCACGCCCCACACTGGGGATGGAGCCCGCAACCCGGGCATGTGCCCCCACCAGGGATCGAACCGTGACCTCCTGGTTCATAGGGCGACGCTCACCCCCTGAGCCACGGGCGGGCGGTATTTCTTTCTAATGACGCATTCACAGCATCACCCTGCTTCCTGCTCAGGAGGAGCCCAGTGCAGAGGGAGCCGGCTGGGCCGGGTGCGATCAAACACGCCCGCTCCGACCCCTGCCTCCTCAGGCACCTGTCTCCCGGCGAGCAGGGCTGCCACGCCCACGGCAAGGCTGAGCCAGGAGGAAGCCACACAGGTGCCCGAGCCGGCTGCTCGGCCTTATTACCGGGAAAGGAGGAGGCTGAGGAAAGTGCTCTGCAGTATTTCCCAACTTTTACAATACACTTCAGCGCAAGTACGTAAGGCCAACATCTGTCCTGCCCCTTCCTGACCCTGCAGCACATGGCCGATGGGGGACAGGCCGGGTTTTCCCGCTTCCAAGCCAGTCTCTCCCTCCTTCCTGCCTCCTCGGCCCCGGGCCCAGCTCCCTCCAGCGGGGACCGCAGTGCGCCTGCCCCGGTGACCGGGGGAGAGAGAGAAACATCAATGCTGAGAGAGAATCCCCTGGGAATGAGCCCACAACTCGGACATGTGGCCTGACTGGGAATCGAACCGTGACCTCCTGGTTTGTAGGTCGATGCTCAGCCACTGAGCCACGCTGGCCGGGCAAGTGAGCGGTGAATTTTGGAGGGCAAGGACCCACATGTCCACCACCCCTGGGATCCTAGACACACCACAGCACACAGACATGTCTGCTCAAGGTGGTGGAAGCTGAGCCACGGCTGGTTGGCTTACAGGCATGTCCTGCAGCTCTTACAACACAACCCACACGCAGCTTGGTGACCCGTGGGGCGTGGGCAGCGTCGCTCTATGTCCCTTCATCGTACGTGTCTTCAGGTCGGCCTCTGGGTGACCGGTACTTGCCGAGTCCTAAGACAACCCGCAGCCTAACCTCTCGGGCAACAGGGCCCCTCCCCACTGTCACACACCCCCTCCCCCATCTCACCCCCAACCCCCGATCCAGCCGCTCACAGCTGAGCACTGGCGTTCCTGGCGCCGTGTCCCACAGTCTGACGCCTTCGGAACTCATGACAAGTGTCCCACAGAAAAGTCAGAGACGAAGCGCTCACACGAGGGTGCTTAGTGCCCATGTCTGTCCACAGAAGCGTCCACAGCCCAGCAGGTACCACAGGAGCCGGCCCCGGCCACCTCTCCGGGCAATGCCTTCCCACTTCCCGGTGGGGGTGCCTGCCCAGGCGTCCTGAAGGAGGAAGCAGGGGGCGGCCTGAAGGCAGGTCTCGGAGGCCAGGGAAAGAGCTGCTATTCTGCAGGAGCTGTGCTATCACTCATCCATTCATTCACTCATCCATTCATCCATTCACTCATTCATCCATCCATTCACTCATCCATTCATTCATTCGTTCATTCACTCATTCATTCATCCATTCACTCATTCATCCATTCATTCACTCATTCATCCATCCATTCACTCATTCATCCACTCATTCATTCATCCACTCATCCACTCATTCATTCACTCATTCATCCATTCATTCTCTCATTCATCCATTCCACTCGTTCATTCATTCATTCACTCATTCATCCATCCATTCACTCATTCATCCATTCACTCATCCATTCATTTGTTCGTTCATTCACTCATTCGTCCATTCATTCATTCACTCATTCATCCATCCATTCACTCATTCATCCATTCACTCATCCATTCATTTGTTCGTTCATTCACTCATTCGTCCATTCATTCATTCACTCATTCATCCATTTGTTCATTCATTCATCCATTCATTCATTCGACATGCATTGAGAACACAGTCTCCTGGGACCTGCGCCCCACTCAGGAAACAAAAGCAGGCGTGGTCAGGCGGTGGCCACAGAGCCCGCAGAGTGGGAAGGCAGGACACGTTACTCAATAACCCTTGATACATTCAGCATTTAAAATCGAGAAGAGTCTCCAAAGGGGGTACAACTCCATGACAGCACATGACGAATAAGGCGTCCCAGGTCAGGGCACCCAGACAAGCTCCTGGAGGGGTAAGGTGACCTGGAATCTGCAGGGCCAGAGGAGGGAGGAGGAGAAGAGAGGAGGAGGGAGGAAGAAGGGAGGAGAGAGGAGGGAGGAAGTAGGGAGGAGGGAGGAGGGAGGAAGAGGGAGAAGGAGGGAGGAGAGAGGAGGGAAGATGGGAGGAGGAGACAAGGGGCAGGGAAGAGGAAAGAGGGAGGACAATGAATGAGAGGAGGGAGGAGGGAAGAGGGAGAAGGGAGGAGGAGGGAAGAGAGTGCTCCAGGCAGAGGGAGCGGGGTGGGCAGCACCTGAGGCGGGAGGAGACAATATTCCCGGAAGAGGACAATATTCCCAGAGTTATGTTCTTGGAGAACAAGGTGAAGGGCTGATTGGAGGGTGCGGGGAGAAAAACAGGCTGTGCCCCTGACTCATTCTTCAGTCCACATGCCCTTGAGGTTGCCAGGCAGGCGCTGCACCCCCACCTGCCAGCAGCCTGGGCTGAGCGAGCTGCACCCCCATGCTCCCCCTGTCTCAATGCCCAGCCCTCCACCCTCTAGCTGCTCCCCCACGCTCCCCTGACTCAATGCACAGCCTCCCACCCTCTAGCTGCTCCCCCTGCCTCAATGCCCGGCCCCCAACCCCCAGGGAAGCCCTCCTGCACTCTCCCCTCCTCGGGCTGGAGCCCATGTCACATCCGCTCCATGTCCGCCAGGGAGGCCGCCCTGAGCGTCGTGCCTGTGGTCCCTCCCGCTGGACACGGAGCCCCAGGCCCCCACCCTCCCCCCTTCTGCAGCAGAGCTGACCTCCGGCCCTGGAGGCACGCATCCTGCGAGCGGGCACCCAGCATCCAGGCCAAGGAAACTTGCAGGACAGGGAGACGTCACCCGGGAAAGGTGCCCGGGGACACGGCGGGGAAGGCAGGCCCAGCACAGGGAACCGGGCTGGGCAAACTCAGGACCAGAAGCCAGCGAGCTCCAGGTCGCTCCGCCCAGAGAGCCCTGCAAGACGGTCCCCTTCCCTCCCGACAGCGCCCCAAATGGGCCTCCGGCAGCGGCTCCCCAGGCCTCTGGTGTCTGGGCACAGGGAGGGCATCTCAGTAAGAAAGACGAATCACCAGCCATTTTCCCACGAGCGATCTGAACACAAAAACGCCGCACAGAGGACCCGGGAGGCAGCGCGGATCCCAGCGCGATGTCAGAGCGAGAGGAGGAGGCACCTCTTCCTCCCTCGTCTGCCTCTGGGGATGCTGCCTGGAACCCAGGCCCCACATTAAGCCAGGGGTTCTAACCAGAGGCAGCTCTGCACCCCAACGGGCCCTGGGAACTATCTGGAAACATTCACGACGGGCACAGTCTGTGGGAGGAGCTCCTGGCGTGTACTGGGCGGGGCCAGGGCAGCAGCCGCACCTCCC
>NW_005359352.1:1333574-1335404 GCF_000412655.1 Myotis brandtii | reverse complement strand
GGCGAGGCTGAGAGCCCAGGCACAGGTACACGGGAGGGATGCACACCGATGATCTTATGACAGTTCTTGAAAAAGCCATCACAGTGTAGGGTCATTTTAGTGCAGTAAGATTCTATCTGATCCAGCTGTATTAGCGTGAAACACGTATGTGTGTGTGTGTGTGTGTGTGTGTGCGCGCAAAGCGAACACTTACTTGTGCATGTGCTCCATTCCGATTATGATCATGATGCAGTAGGAAACTCCACTTTGTACGAGGAAATGTAAGGCGTACCTACAAAAGGGAGAGCACGGTTAGGCGGGGACGGAACCGCTCACAGACATCCAGTTCACACAGTCTGGGCCTAAAAGTGCTAAGTTCAGCCCAGCCGGCGTGGCTCAGGGGTTGAGCGTCGACCTAGGAACCAGGAGGTCACGGTTCAATTCCCGGTCAGGGCACATGCCCCAGGTGCAGGCTCCATCCCCAGTGTGGGGCGTGCAGGAGGCAGCTGATCAATGATTCTCTCTCATCATTGATGTTTCTCTCTCTCCCTCTCCCTTCCTCTCTGGAATCAATAAAAAAATATTTTTAAAAAAACAGCCAAAAAAACTATAAAACGTTATAAGTAAATATAAGCCCAAAACCTCCGAGAATGTATCTTTCTACAGGACATCAGCGTCTCCGTTTACATAGAATCAACATACTTACCATCCAAAGCAAAAAACTGCAAGATAAAGGCCCAAGAGAGTAGCCACGACATGTCTTATGAAAGAGCTGGTTTTGCTTGAATGAAGGTACGTTCGAAACCAAACGGCTGCGAGCAAGGCGAAGAGCTGGCACACGACGAAGTTGACCTGTGAGGAGAAAGCACAGGTCACGTTAGCAACACGGAGGGCACTCCTCCCCGGACGGCTTCCTTCCGTGCTCAGGGCAAACGCACCACGTGACGTGAGGTCTCCCATTTCACCACAGACACACCGCTCAGGGCCGTCCCGGGAGGACAGCCCGCGGCCCAGGGGGATGGGCCCACCGGCTGTGCCCACGCGGCAGGGACAGGGGCCTCGGGGTGAAGGCCGGGAGGGCCGAGAAGGAACCTGGAGGAGCCGGGCTCAGGCACAGAACCCGGGCAGCCTGCGGGGGAGGGAGGGACCCTGACCCTGTAACTGGGAGAAGCAAGAGCTCTCAGTCCCCCAAAACCCCCGGGGTCCAGCTCTGGTCCCGATCCCCGAGGGTCTGGGGGCGCATCCTCTTCGCTTGGGGTTTGCACCCGCCCCTGGCAAGGAGTCGAGGGAACGCCGCTGGTCCCAGCCGCCACTCGGGGAACCACAGGAACCACGTCCCAGCCCTGGGGGTCAGGGCTCAGGAGAAGGGAGGGGGGATGACAGGGGAGGGAGCCCCGCAGCGGTGCGCCCGCCAGGTGATCTTCCTTCCTCCTAACGCGCCGCGGCCACGGCGTCCCGCACTCGCAGCGAGGACATGCGTGCCCGTGTCTTCCCTCTCCCGCAACACTTCCTCCTCCCTAGGAAAGCATTAAACGAAAGGCTACGAAGAATACTACGCTTTCGTGGTATCTAAAGACTCGTTTCTCTCCTATGTTCTCATAATAGTTTAAGGAAAATATGGCTAAAAATCTACAAATAAAAGAAAGCCTCCGTCTGGCGTGAGGAACTTGCTAACAAGACATCACAGCCAGACACAGGCGGTTTCAGGAGCCGAGATTGGAGCAAGTGGCGGTGTCTGCGGGTGGGAGCTGCCACGGACCCGCGGGGAGAGCTGCCCGGGACAGGCCTGCGTGGCGTCCCTCCACGAGGGACACAGCTGCTCGCTGCTGCCTGTGCCTGAGAGCCATGAGT
>NW_005359352.1:1332052-1333425 GCF_000412655.1 Myotis brandtii | reverse complement strand
CCCAGCCGGTGCGGGCCCTGTCCCCGCCCCGAGGGCCCAGCGGGCGTTCTGCTTCAGCAGCAAGTGCCCCCGATCTTCATGACTCACCGCTTCCCAGCTGCGCGGTTCACTAACTTCCGCCTTATCTCTGAGTCAGCAAAACGTACAGAGCACCTTACGGCAAAGCCTAGGAAACGAGACAGCGCCCAAGTCCCGGGGCCAGCCGGTGGCTCAGAGTCCACTGAGAACAGCAAACACGCACACAAGGAGCTTCGACTCGATCCCTAACGTGTCTCCTCACGGGCTACACAGACGGAGGGTCAGAACATCACCGCCGGCCGGTCAGGGTTCGATTCCTGCTCAGGGCACAGGCCCGGGTTGCAGGCCCGATCCCCAGTGTGGGGCGTGCAGGAGGCTGCTGCTGCCTGGTCCACCCTTCCCATGTCATGTTCATGTGCTTTATTAATTCCCTCTCCTTCTCATTCATTCTCATTCTCTCTCTCTCTCTCTCTCTCTCTCTCTCTCTCATTCAGATAACATCCCCCCCCCCCTCTCTCTCTCTCTCCTCTCTCATTACTGAAAGTCTCACTTGGCCGTGCTCCTGTTTCCCAGTCCGCCATGTACAGTGGGACAGGTGAGCCATTCCTCGCGCTGCAGGACAGACGTCCCCAAAGATGTCACTGCCGACGCTGCCACCCGACTTACGGAAACCTCAGCCAACACAACTGCCACACCCGGGAAAGGGCGCCCCGGTCAGCCCTGTGCGGCCTCCTGCCAGGGAGGAGCTTCAGAGGCGAGGACTCCACGCGGCCTTTCTCCCAAACCTTCCCCTGAGAACACCCCCCCCTGCACAAGGCCTGGTGCGTGTCCCAAGAACCAACCCCTGTCATGGCGGGGGGCGGGGGGGGACGAAGCTGCCCGGAGGGAGGGAGGGAGGCGCCAGGCGGACAGCTCAGCTACTTCAGGCCTGAGTTGGCCGGTCCTGGGAGCGGGCTGTCGCTGGGTTTCCCTGGGGGGGCCTCTGGCAGGAACCGGGGAGGGGTGCCCTTTCGGACAGAGGACGGGTGAAAGGAGCCCTTTCCTGTGCACCTTCTCCCTCGTCATTCTGCACCTGGGCACCCAGTACCTCCCTCAGGAGTGATGCGCGCTGTGTTCAAGTTTCTGAACCAGCCACTGAGCGCCAGGATCTAACATGGTAACTACCTCCCGTTTCTGAGTCCGCGCTGCCGGCTCCGTCCCCCGAGGCCACGGCAGGCCCGCTGGGTCCTGAAGGAGAGGAGACTTTCACACGGGAGCAGCCCACGGCCACAGAGAAACAGCTCTTTCCAGCGCAGCCGGACAGAGGGACAAGGCAGGCGGGGCACCAAGGCGCGCAGGCACTGAAGTCAGCGCCG
>NW_005359352.1:1326225-1331923 GCF_000412655.1 Myotis brandtii | reverse complement strand
CCGCCTGCCAGGTCAGCGAGCGCATCTCCTCTCTCCGCGGCCTGAGCCAGCGGTGGGAAGGCCTCCCACCCGAGAAGGAAGCACTGAGGGTCCGACCCGAGAAGGAAGCGCTGAGGGTTCACCGCGGGGGTGGGAGGTCCCAGGCTAACCGCAGCCACAGCGGCCACGTTATGACGCCCAGGGAAAGGCAAGCTGCTGGGATGCAGGAGTGAGCCACGCCTGGCTGTCCCTCCCCGGCTGTCCCTCCCCGGCTGTCCCTCCCCGGCTGTCCCTCCGAGCACGACGGAGGCTGGTCTGCTTCCCATCTCCACGCTCGGCTAACACACTCGACACATGACTGGCAGCGAGCTCATCCCTAAACAGGATAAAGGGGGATAAACATAGGAACAAGGAATAGAGCCCCATTTTATCAACAGGGTTTGGAGCTTGAGGCTGTTCACGTGCGTGTGTGTGTGTGTGTGTGTGTGTGTGACTCAACATCTGTCTCTCCCGTGGTTACAATAGTCAAGCGGAAGGCCTGCAGAGGGAAAGAAAGAGTGAAGGGTCTAATTCGCGGCGACTGGATAAACAAACCCTCCATCCACGCGCCAGGGCGACATTGAGCAGCACAAAGGGACAAACGACTGGGTCGCACACGACACAGAGGCTCTCAGAGTAACCACGCTGTGAGGAAGGGTTCGGAAAAAAGACGGGTACCGACTACACATCTCTCTCCCTATGAACTGCTAGAAATGCAAGCTCATCTCTGCCGACAAAAAGCAGATCCGGGGTTACCTGGGGAGGCAGGAAGGGAGAGGCAGAATCTAAAATAATCTTACAGATCTGTTTACTTAATAAGACTGCTGCCAAAATTTCACTCATTCATCCATTTCTACTATGACTATCAGAAGCATTAGGCCGAGTCAGTACAGTGTTCCTGTCCTAATTAACTTGAGAGCATCCATATCCAGGGGCCTCATATGTGATACTGGGGAAAAGGCATCTGCCCTTAAAAAAAAAAAAAAAAAAAAAAAACCCACAAAAGTCTATTTCATGTGATACTGGGGAAAAGGCATCTGCCCTTAAAAAAACACAAAAAAAACCCACAAAAGTCTATTTTGATCCTCCTGTTAATTTCAAGGGGCTTCAAGTTACGCAAAAAACGTGTGATACTGGGGAAAAGGCATCTGCCCTTAAAAAAACACAAAAAAAACCCACAAAAGTCTATTTTGATCCTCCTGTTAATTTCAAGGGGCTTCAAGTTACGCAAAAAAAAACAAACCCATTTCTCCGGGGCTGCCTCGTTATCACCAGATTTCAGTTCAATACAATATCCACTTACAAACGTGGTGATTTGATTTTGAAACTCACTGCCTCCCACCCGAAAGAGTCCGCTCTTCGCCAAAGATCCTGTCGATATAAAACGCATTAATTTTCAGTGATTCCCTGGGACTGAGAGCCCTTGCCTCTGAAATACTGACCATCAAGTACTTAGAGAGCGCACGACCCAGATGAGCCAATGGGGGCATTTAATTTCTCACTTCCTGCAGAATTCGTAAAGGTTCCAGACGCCGCTCCCAAAAGAAAATCCCAAGTGAATTTTCTGCCTCCTGATGCTGCACACGGTAAATTATCCTACAACAAATCTTTAAAAACCATCACTAGAATGCGCATTTCATGAGAACAGAGATTTTGATCGATTTTGTTTGTTAAATTCCTTAGCACCTGTTCCCGGTTAAATGCAAATATGTGCTGTGCGATACTTGCGAGCTCACACTGTTTTATCTTTCAGATCAGCACAGTTCCCCTGAATGGATGTGCAACCTCTCCTTCCCATGGCCTGACGAAACTTTCCTATTAAGCATGAGCGTAAGAAAAGGAGTTCTGTGATGGGAGTCACAGGTGCCTGCGTCGCACTGCACAGGGACATGTGGTGAGTCCATCACAGGAGACGGGCGGAGACCCAGTCACGTGGGCTGTGCCGAGGAGCAGGCTCCACACGCCGGGGAATGGTGGCTCCGTGGAAACTCTGAGCAGTTTCCACGCCCGGGTCTGGAGGAAGCCGCAGCCGGAAGGCCAGCTGCACGTCCCACGTCGTCAGATGTTTACACCAGCTCCGAGGTGACTGTCAGATCGCCCCACGCTGCTGGTGAAGTCACCATCGTTAAAAGCTCTAACAGTTGTTCAGAAACCAGTGATTTTAAGTTCCGTGTCCATCTATGGACCAGGGGGTCACAGTTTGATTCCCGGTCAGGGCACAGGCCGGGGTGGCGGGCTCGATCCTCAGTGTGGGGCGTGCAGGAGGCAGCCCATCGGTGGTTCTCTCTCATCACTGATGTTTCTCTCTCCCTTCCTCTCTCTGAAATCAATAAAAATATATTTTTTAAAAGCCCAGTGATTTCATATATTGTTTCAGACTCAAGAAACCTCTCCTTCTAAGGAAATAAACAGGTATATGTGCCAAATGTGCATGTGGGAAAATTCATTGGGAAATCATGGTAGCAAAACATTTCCCACGACTAAGGAATAATTAAACAACCATACGTCCCAATGGCGGGCCATTGCGTAGGTTTTGGAAGCAACGTAATAGAATTGGAAATGAGTCTCCAAAGGTAAAGGCAAAAGGTTACAAGAATTTTACATTCAGTGTGAGCCTAATTAACACACACACACACACACACACACAGACACAGAGACACACAGACACCCCACACATGTACACACACCACACACACACGCACAGACTCCAAACACACCACACACACAGAGAGACACACAGACACCCCACACATGTACATACACCACACACACACACACGCACACAGACTCCAAACACACCACACACACACAGAGACACACAGACGCTATACACACACCATGCATGCACTCAAACACACCACACACACACACACCACACACACACAGACACTATACATACACCATGCATACAGTCAAACACACCACACACACACGTACAACCACACCCAAACACACCACTCACACACACACACACACACACACACACACACACACTCACACCACAAAAAAGAGGACTCGGACTCGGAACGCGTGGCTCCGGGACGCAGGCCCGTGGGGGACCTCACACACTCGCTTCCGGCATCTCACAGCTCCCAGGCCTCTCCCGAGCGCTTGCCCCCACGTGGGAAGCCCTGGCAGCTCCTGCGCTTCGTCCACACGTGCACTCTTGTTTCTCACGGTTACTGCTCTTCTCAGCGTTACGCAATACACTGGCATTTTGAGGGTGAGAAATAAGAGTAAAACATGCTCAGGGAACCCCTCCTGTCACCCCTTTCCAAGGTGCAGGCGGACTGGAGTTTGGCTGCATTCACCCTGTTGTTCAGTCCTAAGCCGCTATTTTGCTTTGGCTTTTAGGTCTTGGCCTGTAAACAGACAGAGAGCCGAACACCTGCTCCCCAGTCATTTCTAACACCCGGGGATGTGTGGGGACCAGGGATCATGTGAGAGAACTGATCTAGCATTCCTGATGAGCAAAATAACACCAATAATACAACCATGCTTTCATTCATAACTACTGTTCATATGTGACTGTTAACTTCCAAGTATACATAGAAAAGCATTCTACATGTAACTCAGAGTGAAATCACCTTAAATGCTTTATGTAATTATCAGGCAAAATATAAATACGTGGTTGTTATTGCAAGAGTAAAATGAGACTAAAATTCACGAGCATGAAAACTCTAGGTAGGAAAAGAGATGAGCTACGATGAGCACTGAGAAAGGGGTTCGTTCATATGACAACTTCAGGAAGAACGTTATAGCCCTGGAGCCAACTGTTCACCAATATTTTTAAGGTCAAAAAGAGATTAGATTATTTTATAATTCTATTACTTGTAAGGTGGTTTATTGCGCTAACTTAACCTTTAAGAATTCTTAACCTTTAAGAACTGTATTTGACTTTTATTGAGTTCCAGGTAAGTCATAAAAAATGACCTTTTTCATGAAAAGGCTCTGCTTGGGAATTCTACGCGTCTTTAATTAGCTCTGCGTCTCAGTGTCACAAGGAGCAGCACCCTGACCTCACCCATGATAATAACACAATGAGGCACACGTCTTATATAATAAAGAGCTAATATGCTAATTAGACTGGACGGTGGAACGACCTTGTGGAACAACCTTCGGGAACGACCTTCTGGAACGACCAGTGGGTGGGGGGCGGGGCTGTGAAGCAGCCAGGGCCGTGAGGGCCGAGCCCCTTGCATGGATTTCGTGCACCGGGCCTCTAGTTCATAATAAAAATACAGAAGAAATAGGAAGAGGACACAGAGGGCTGAAGAGAACGGGGCGTCCCAACCACATTCGCTCTCACTCAGTCACCTGAGCCACCGTCTTTGTAGGTTTAAGAGGAGAGTTTCTTGTGCTTGGAATCTCCGTAGGGAAACGATGCGTGAGGACGGTGCGAGGACTCTGTCAACCGTCGCTGAGATTTGCTGGAGGACACTCAGCTCTAACTCAATGCTGATTTCAACACCCCGCCATCAGACCCCGGTCCAAGACGAGGTTTGGGGGACCCCTATTTCCACACCTCAGGTCACACCCCTCCAGCGTTCCGTGAGCTCAGACACGCTTTCTCTCACTGACACGCAAGCAGCCCGCTGGGGACGACGAGTCTCCGGAGCCTACAGACATGGCATTGGTTCCTGCCCGCAGATCCTATCACTGTGATGACTGTATTCTTCATGAGAGAATGCTTACTGCGACATCCGCACTTCCTTACTTTTAGTTCACATATGAGGACATGATGGAGGCGAAAGCAGTCCCCCTTCAGACCAGTACGCCAACCCTGCAATGGCCTGAAGAGGGCGAACGCGGACACCAACGCTCAGGTGCGGCCACCATCCTGGGAGAGCCAGGAGCGCTCACGAACAGCCCCTGAGACCCACATCAGGAGGTGCAGGGGTACGGAGACCCAACTTACTACAGGGCCATTGTTCAGAAGCCAACCACGTGGAGAAAGAAGGGGATGGCCCAGCCGGCGGGGCTCAGTGGTCGGGCATCAACCCATGAACCAGGAGGTCATGGTTCAACTCCCGATCAGGGCACATGCCCGGGTTGCGGGCTCGATCCCCAGGAGGCAGCTGATCAATGGTTCTCTCTCATCGCTGATGTTTCTCTCTCTCCCTCCCTCTCCCTTCCTCTCTGAGACCAATAAGAAATAAAAGAAAAAGAAAGGGGGGCAGGTGTCTAATGACCTCAGAGGTGGCCACGGAGAAGTGGGGGCGCAGGGGAGTGGCACGCACCCAGGCTGGGCCCACTGGTGACCCCCCTGTGAACACACAGGTGCCCCAAACAAGGCGAGGCAGCTCCTGCAGGGCGGAAGCGCAGCATGAAAAGGGGGGAACGCGTAATGGAAACTATCAAAGGAGAAAATAGGTAACAATTTAAGAGCAAAAGGAAAAGCTCTCATCGTTGTTCAAAAACCAGTGCTTTTTACATGACCCGGACCACTTCTGGGCTGTTCCAGAAACTGTGTGAGCCCCGAGATGACAAACCAGCAGCCACAGCCGTCCAGGAGCGGACCCGGCCGCCCCGGGAAGGAGCAGGCCGCCCATCACAGAGGCGTCCAGGCAGAAGCCACACGACCCCCCCCACCGGGTTCCCAGAGCAGAGCGGCTGGCACCGGGGTGCAAGGGCAGCGCCCACTGGGGTGCAGACGGAGCCAGGCTCTCCGGCCCACACA
>NW_005359352.1:1325835-1326076 GCF_000412655.1 Myotis brandtii | reverse complement strand
TGGGTCCTGGCGCCCCCATCTCCCCACCAGAACCTCCGTGGGAAGCTCGTCTGCTGCTCCATCAGCGCCAGCATCAGCCCCGCCCAGCTGCCCTCTGACCTCTGATGGGCCCTCACCTGGCCCAGGGCCTGCACCTGCTTTACCAGCGGCTCCCTCACCTGGAAGCTGCACTTCGGCTCCGAGTCACAGACACAGTTACCCTCCCGGCCCGGCCGGCCCAGGCCCGAGTCCCCGCTGCTTC
>NW_005359352.1:1320658-1325677 GCF_000412655.1 Myotis brandtii | reverse complement strand
GCTGGCCCAGCCCCAGATGGGGGGCATGTGCTCGCCACCCCACCACCTCCTTGCTGCGAGGGCGGCCATGTGCCAACGCTCCGGGAAAGGAGTGTGAGCTGAAGCGCTACGGGGGTGACGCCTCCTGCCAACAACGGGGACCCCAGCAGGGACGTCACCTGAGAGCCAGTCACACTGTGGACGATCCGGCCCCAAACGGGCCCACCGTAACGGAGACTCTGGCCGCGGGGCCCAGCAATCTGAGTCTCCGCAGGTGCTGCGGGAGCTCGCACGCAACCTCAGGCTTCGGGCCCGGCCGAGCCCTCGCGCCGGCCAGCCTCAGCCCGCCGGCTGGAAGGGCCCCCCGCCCCCCGCTACTGTCCTGCTGCCCAGCTTAGCAATGTGTTGGGAGGAACACAGGTCTCCGCAGGCCGAGGAGCAGGACTATCCAGCAATCTGGACCATTTACATCAACACTGTGACGGAAGGAAAATAAACTGTCATCTTTTTTAAAAAATATATATTTTTTCTGATTTCAGAGAGGAAGGGAGAGAGAGATAGAAACATCAGTGATGAGAGAGAATCATTGACAGGCTGCCTCCTGCACGCCCCACACTGGGGATCGAGCCTGCAACCCGGGCCTGTGCCCTGACCAAGAATCAAACCGTGACCTCCTGGTTCATAGGTCGACCCTCAACCACGGAGCCACGCCGGCCGGGCTCAACTCTTACCGTTAGGCCACGTGGCGGGGACTCTGTGACAGTAGCTTTATCCAGTTCCCACATAGCTCTCTGCAGCCCTCATTCGCATGCTGCTGACAGCGTCAGGCCGAGACAAGGAGCTCCAGGCCAGGCCTGCTCTCCCTCCCCTTCGCATCTGAGGACCTAGTAAGACCGCTGGCTGCCCGCAGGCCCCACACACAGCGTCCACTTCTCCCTTCCCCCTTTGCTACCAACACCTAAAGTGCCATCAACTTCCTTTGTTAACAACGTTCCCCGCGTACCAACACTCACTGCGGACGGAAGCTTCCCAGCCCGCGATGATTCTCAGAAAGATGCCCACTGGTCCAAGGTTTGTCCTTGCCCACCTCCGCCTCTCTCCTCGGCCCCCCGCTTCAGGGAGGGTGCTGGCCCTGATCATGCCATCCCCCCATGTAAGTTACAGGGGCGCACAGAACACGGGGTTCCTTTATGGAACCTCACCTGCTGTCGCTCAACAGGCAGACGGCGGGTTGAGGCGCGAACCCGCGACACCCACCCGGTGGGCCCCGGCCTCCACGGCCCCTCCCCTTCACTTTACGGGAGCCAAACCCCAATGCCATGCGTTTACCGAATCGGGAGTCAGGGACGAACTAGGGAAACGCCGTTTAACATCTTCGCTACTCTCCAGGGGTCCCTGCTTCCCACAGAAGCCACGCAGAAAGCAGAGCACGTCCAGACCAGCCTCGGCCTTGCTCCATCTCCTCCTCTCTGCTGGAGTGGCCCCCCGGCCCCTCGCCTCCCCTACCCCCCGCGGGACTTTCAAAAGCACCTGCAAGTGTTTCCTACCGAATGGCAGGTCCCTAACGAAGTTATTTCACAAATCACTTTCCAGTCCCCTGGGTAAAGCTCCTGAGCTTACGCCCAAAACCTTCTCGGAACGGCACACCCATCCATCAGTGCGCATGTCCGAGACCTTAAAGAGGAACCTGGCTCTTTAGAACGACCGCTCCCCGTGCACATCACAGCCTCCGACAGGCACGCGGGGCGGCAGTGCCCACACCCACCCCGACTCCGGCTGGACCGCAGGAGCGGCGCTTGAGCCCAGCGGAAGGCTGACACCGTGTTGGGAAGCCAGTTTCCCAACATTTCCCGGGGAAACTGCGGCTTTAAAGATGTTTTCCAAGAACAAAAGGAGAAGACGTAACTAGTCCCATACGGGACATGGACAGGGGCCAGGATCAAAATCTTAGAGTCAGGCCCGGCCGGCCGGCGTGGCTCAGTGGCTGAGCGTCGACCTATGAACCAGGAGGTCAGGGTTCGATTCCTGGTCAGGGCACAGGCCCAGGTTGCGGGCTCGATCCCCAGGAGGGGGCGTGCAGGAGGCAGTCGATCCATGATTCTCTCTCATTGCTGATGTTTCTGTCTCTCTCTCCCTCTCCCCTCCTCTCTGAAATCAATAAAAACATATTTTTTTTTTAAATCTTGGAGTCAGGACCCCTGAACCTTACCTATGGCCAAAGCTCCAGTCCCAGCTGAGGGTAGCGCCCCGGCCCTGCCCCCTAACCCCTCCACTCTGCTCACACCCGTCACGTCCCCTCCTGGCGTGTAGCGGGGAGGGCAGCGAGGGGAGCGGCGGTGCGGGTCCCAGGGTCAGGAAGGCGCTGACACTCACAGGGGAGCACATGCAGATTAACCGTGAACGCCACAGCCCGGCCGGTTATCACAGGGCACAGCCTGCTGGCCCACATCCAACATGCACTCTCCACAAACGAGAAAGCTGATAGGGGCTTAGGAGGCCGTCCAGACCTGGCCAGACACAACTTTCTTCCCAACTAGACTTGCTTTCTAAAATGCCACAGAGCGGCGGTGCGGGTCCCAGGGTCAGGAAGGCGCTGACACTCACAGGGGAGCACATGCAGATTAACCGTGAACGCCACAGCCCGGCCGGTTATCACAGGGCACAGCCTGCTGGCCCACATCCAACATGCACTCTCCACAAACGAGAAAGCTGATAGGGGCTTAGGAGGCCGTCCAGACCTGGCCAGACACGACTTTCTTCCCAACTAGACTTGCTTTCTAACACGCCACACCCCATCGGAGAGCCGTCCCGACTCGGACCCGCAAACACCGGCCCAGAGGCCCGCAGGAGGAACGGACGGAGGAGGGAAGGGCGAAACGCCGGCCTTCCCACGTGAATGGGGCATTAACTTTCCAGACTCTTCCGAGAGGTGGCCCTCTCCGAGTGGAAGAACTAGTCAGATCAAATTTAATTTGAAATGCTGTTGGCCAATGCCAGCGTGAAATTACTAAGTGATGAAATACAAGAATCACATCATCAGCGACAGGACGGCCTGGTCTCCACGCCTCCCGGCGCCCTCTCCGCCCGGCGAGGACCATGCCCTGGTCTGTGGGTTCCTCCGACGTCTCGGACAGCAGCGCGCTCCGGACGGGACTGGCCACCACCAACCATCACAGGAGCCGCGCCCACCTCCTCACGGCCCATGAGCTGAACCTGGCCCAGGTGTGCTGCTCACGCTCAAGGAAAAGAAACAGGAAAAAACTTTTAGCCAAAATTTTTAAAATTATTGTCACCAAAAAAAAAATCGAGAATTCCAGCTTCCCTTGGAAAATCAGCTTTGGTGACATGAGCAGAGATGAGTGGGGGCTTCGCAGAGGGCCGTGCTGTCTGCAGCTCAGAGACTGGCTCGTTCTCAATCACGCTCCTTGTCTGGGGCACTCCGGCCATTTCTCTTCATGTTTTATTAAAATATTTTTATTGATTTCAGAGAGAGAGGAAGGGAGAGAGAGGTAGAAACTTCAATGATGAGAGGAAATCATGGATCGGCTGCCTCCTGCACGCCCAACACTGGGGACCAAGCCCGCAACCCAGACCTGTGCCCTGACCAGGAATCAAATCGTGACCTCCTGGTTCCTAGGTCGACGCTCAACCACTGAGCCACACCGGCCGGGCAGCCCTCCGGACATTTTCATGCGGAATTGTGTTGGCATGACCTGCTCAGCTAAACACCTAATACTAAACAAAACTCCCAGAGTTTATTCATAAAGTGTAAAGCTGGTCTCAGGCCATTGTCCTTCTAGGCAGTTAATTTCTTGAACTTCACCGCAGGTCTGTGCATGTATCTTTGAAACGCACTATTGTTCACCGAGATGCATTCAACGCAACCCCTGTCTCCTGGGCAACCTGGAGGCGGCGCTTTGGAAACCGGTGGCTTCGCAAGACGGCAGAGCCTCTCCCTCTGTCCCGGCCACGTGAACACGGTAACGCCACTGGGCTGCTTTCACCTGACCCGTAACTCAGTTTCCAGAAGAAAATGCAGGAAGGCAGACTTTGTGGCTTGTCTGTATACGCAGAGGCTATTTTTTTAAAATATAATTTTATTGATTTCAGAGAGGAAGGGGGAGGGAGAGAGAGACAGAAACATCAATGATGAGAGAGAAAAATTGATCGGCTGCCTCCTTTACGCCCCACACTGGGGATGAGCCCAAAAACCAGGCAGGTGCAAGGAACTGGACGGAACCTTCTGGTTCGTAGATCGACACTCGACCACTGAGCCACGCCGGCCGGGCGAAAGCGCTCTGTTTTAATGTGCACGCGCTGAGTGACTGGAATATACCTAAAGCCATGTTATCTGCGACGCTGGCCTTGCACAAACACCTGGTTTGGCACAGAAAACCTTTAAACACGAAAGCGGTTTCTATGGGGTAACAAATTAAACAGAAAGAACGTCTCATGGTTGTGCGATGTCCAGACAGGAGCAAGGCAAGCCGGCCGGAGGCCCGGGCCTGTGTGAAGTGCGGTCCACCTGCCTGGCATTGGGGGGGTGGTCCCCTGGCTTCCTCATTCACAAGACACTGGCCACCCACGGAGGATCCGCCGATGGCACCTGCTGACGGCCAAGGCCAGGCCTCCCTGGACTGGCGGGGGGCAGGGCCATGGAGGACGTGGGGTGTAACCCCGAGGAGCCCTTTGGAGGCCCCGCTGAGGGGAGAGGGCAGAGCCCAGCAGCCCTGTTCTCTGCGGATAAAGACAGTTCCTTCTCCGAATGTCCTGATAACAGCGCCGATAGAGCCTCATGCCAATGCCCTGTATCAGCCACCGTAATAAGCACCCAGCGAGAATGCGGGTCCCTCAGTTACCTCCATTCCCTTTGAATCATCAGCCACATTCCCCGCATCCTCCATGCTCTGCACAGCGCCAGGGAAGCAGCTCCTGGAGGACTGACATCAGCTACGGGCTCATGTCGCTTCCCTAGGAGACCTGCGGCCCGCCCTCCGTCAGCCTCAGCGCGGGCCTGCCTCTGGGGGCCATGCAGTAGCC
>NW_005359352.1:1319481-1320234 GCF_000412655.1 Myotis brandtii | reverse complement strand
CCCACCCGGCACACAGACACCAAACACCTGCCGAGGGGCCGCTGGGAATGTGCCCACGGGCCAGACCCCGGGATGGGCTTACATCTCCCGCGGTGCCCTGCCCTCCACACCCCGGAAACTGCCCAGTTAGCACCACTACAGGACTGACTGGGCTCTCACCAGCCTCCGCCCTCGCCCTGCACTCCCTGCTAATGCCACCCACAGCCCTGAGGCAGGGTCCACCGGCGCCCCATTTCACAGACCAGGAAACCGGGGCTACCACCCTATGAGGCAGGGCCCACCGGCGCCCACGTGACAGGCCAGGACACAGGAGACAGGTCAAGGTGAAGACCACACAGCTAACAGGTGGCGGTGGGAACCTGAGGCCGCAGACGCTCTCTGTCACACTAAACCCCCCCACGCACTCTCACAAGGGGGGCCTCAGCCTGAGGGATGGACTGAGTGAGAGGAGGCCCTGTTCTTCGAGGCGCTCCTGGCTCGGCAGGGAGATGTGAGGTCAGCAGAAGCTGAGAGCACCAGGCAGGGCCGCAGAGCAGGGGGAGGAGGGAGGGCGCTCACCACTGTTTCCTGGAGATGGAAGGACTCACATCTGACAAGGGGCCGTGGAAAGACCCCAAAGTGAGCCCCTGAAGTCCTTCCTGAGAAAGGGGGGCACAGGCGACGCTGGGCGTGGCTCCGCCAAAGAGAAGCTGGGGGTCCCCGGCAGGACCGGCTGCGGTACAGACATGCCCAGGGGCGCAGGTGAGAGGCCGC
>NW_005359352.1:1310294-1319309 GCF_000412655.1 Myotis brandtii | reverse complement strand
CACCTGGGGCTGGAAGTCCCCACTTGCACTCGCCCCAAGTGCCTGTGTACCTGATGCACCAACAGAGGCTGGAAGGGGGAGAGCGAGCGGAGCAGCAGGCAAAGATGGGGCAGGTCTAACCAGCTGGGTCATGGGGGGAGGTACGGAGGGAGGTACCTGGACAACCCTACCTGGACAACCCGGGGCTGCGGGCCAGGAAAAGGGTGCGGGATTCCAGGCGGAGGGAGCAGCTCAACCAAAGGCCTGGAGAGGGAAGTGCAGGACGATGTGTGGAGGGAACTGAGCTCAGACTCCGGCTGCAGCACCTCCCTTCCACGGCTCTGGGCAGCTGCTGCCCATCCGTCCGTCCTTCCGTCCTTCCATCCGTCCATCCGTCCGTCCGAGGGGGTGTGGGTGTGAGGGTCGGCACCAGGGGGGTGGGAAGCCTCCATAGCAACAAGGGGCTGGCAGCCACACCTTGGAGGTTAGAGGCCTCACCTTAGGCCGGGAGTCGCATCGGGTGAAATTCAGACTTCTGCCGTTTTCCACCCACGAGGTTGCACACAGTCACTGGGGTCGCGGGGACAGGACTAGAAGGAGGCATGGCCTTCGTCCCACTATGAGAGGGTCCTCCCCCAGGGCCGGGCCGCCTGGAGGGCACTAGGAACGCCATTTCCCCCAAATCTTGTGGTTACTTTGTCAAGAGCACAATTAGGCTCCATGCGTTTTTGAGGTTCCGTGTTAATTGCTTCAATGCACACCTTTAAGAAATGCATGAGATTGTTATAGCGCTTTAACAATAGGGAGAGTCTTTACACATGTGCCCAGGTTCTCTACCTCCGATGTGGGCGGGGGAGGATGGAGCCTGGTCCGACAGGCGGGTTCCTGGCCCTTGTTCACTAGGTCTGGGTGGAGAACATATATTTTTATCTGTTTGTGTTATTTAAAAATATTTTTATTGATTTCAGAGAGGAAGGGAGTGGGGGAGAGAGAGAAAGACAGAAACATCAGCAATGAGAGAGAATCCTGGATCGGCTGCCTCCTGCACGCCCCACACTGGGGATCGAGCCCCCAACCCGGGCCTGTGCCCTGACCGGGAATCAGACCCTGACCTCCTGGTTCACAGGTCAACGCTCCGCCACTGAGCCACGCCGTCTGGGTGAGAACATCTCTTTTTAACAACAATCCAGGTGACTTCTGAAACAGGTGGCCGCAGACACGCCTCTTAGAGACACTGTAACTGATGAGCCCGCACTCTCAAAGCCAGCCCGGGTCAGGCTGCCCGCGAGCCCCGACGGCCACGGCTGTGAAAGGAGCCGGAACTGGGAAAACGCGAACGCGAGAATCAGCTCTTCTCTCACAGTGTGTGGCTGAGAAGGAAGAGAGGAAGGGCCGCACAGAGGGGCCGGACGACGGCTCTGTCTTTGGAGCATCAGGTAGAGAAATGAGGAACGCTGTCACACGCACATCGGTCGTCATGTTCCGAGGGATTCAAATGCCCCCCCAGATCCCCTCTCCACTTTACGGGGCCCAAAGCACCCACCTGCCCTCTGACGGAGACACCGTAGGAGGACGGGAGGGGGTGTCCATCTCCCTCTGTCTCCCTCCGTCCCCCTCCCTCAAGTCCACCGCAGGCTGCCTGGTGGTCCCTCTCTGGCGGCCACTGCTCCCCCGGGCAGGAGCCCCTACAGCCCCGCTGGGGGGCCTTTCCTCGCCCCTGCAGCCCAGTGGGGCTGGCTCTGGGAGACTGTTGTATTCCTTGCTGACTCCCTAACCCGCCATAGCTTAGTGCTAAGTGGTTCTTAAGGTCTCCTTGGTTACCTAGTTCAACCCGCCTCCCGCCAGAACCCTGGCGGGTGCATAGACACTGAGCAGAAGACAGATCCCAACGAGAGAGCAGCCGCCCAGCGGGCGTTCAGGGGTCAGAGGCCAGGTGCGCTGGGCACGGGCGGGGAGCGTGGTCAGGACGGTGACCAGCAAGGGAGCGGGCACCCACGCCGGTCAGCGCTCCCAGTTCTGGCTCTCCCTTCCCCACACTCGCCGTCCCTCCCCTCCCCTCCCCCTTCCCGCACCCACACACTTACCACAGCACCATGTCTGGCTTCACCCAGGTCATTCCCTAAATCACCAGATGACCCCTGTGCCCAGGGCCCTGTTTGTGGCTCATTTGACTGTAAGGAAATCTTGCCAAGTTCTGTGGCTGTAGCACCCCACCTGTCACCCCAACTGCAGGCAGGAACCGAGTGTGGGTTGTGATGACTTCCCCGAAAGCCAGCCCTGAGAAACCCAACAACCAGAGGCTGGCTTTCTGGTGCCTGGTGAGGCAGCGGTAGCGTAGGGAGTATGTTTAAAGCTCGGGCGTTTTAAAGAGGAAGGGAGAGGGAGAGAGAGAGAAACATCAATGATGAGAGAGAACCATTGATGGGCTGCCTCCTGCACGCCCCACACTGGGGATCGAACCCGTACCCAGGGCTTTCTAGACTGATTTAATCTTCACAATAATCTACAACTACTTGTGTTCGTCTCCCTTCCTCTCTGAAATCAACGAAAATATATTTTAAAAAAATAAAAGTCTTATTCTTTTTTTATATTTTTTTTATTGAAGGGGGAGGGAGAGGGAGATAGAAACATCAATGATGGGAGACAATCATTGACAAGCTGCCTCCTGCACGCCCCCCACTGGGGATCGAGCCCACAACCCAGCATGTGCCCTGACTAGGAATCAACTGTGACCTCCTGGTTCATAGGTCGAAGCTCAGATACTGACTGAGTCACACCGGCTCGGCTCCTTTTTTTTTTTTAAAATAAAGGATTTTTTAAATATTGTTAAAATCAACTGTGACCTCCTGGTTCATAGGTCGACGCTCAGATACTGACTGAGCCACATCGGCTCGGCTCCTTTTTTTTTTTAAATAAAGGATTTTTTAAATATTGTTATTGCTTTTTAGAGAGAGGAAGGGAGAGAGAGATAGAAACATCGATGAGAGAAAAGCACCAATGGGCTGCCTCCTGCACGCCCCTACCAGGGAATGAGCCATCACCCCGGGCGTGGGGCTGACTCGGTCCAGGGGACGGCACTCCATCCACTGAGCACCCCAGCAGCTAAGAGCCCTGTTCTGAAAAGGCTCACTCCTGAGAGCGTAACCCATTTCTTTACCCATAAAATGGGTTTGTCGGAGCACAGAACTGCGGGAGGATTCAAGAGGCTGATGTTTTGAACCATCTCCTCCCTAACATGTCATTTCATGGACTGTCTACATAGGATGCAGTGAAAATATACAGAAAAGGTCAGTCAGCAAACTGACCCAAAAGGAAACAGGATTTTTTTAGAGGCCTCTGCACGTCTCTTACATACACACGCGATTCCGTCCCAACCATGACACCCAGCGGGTCTGTGTTCGGAAGTCCTATCCCCCACCTTCTCCTCCGAAAATACATGGGCAGCCCGGATCTAGAACAACGCTCTGCCGCAACTATTTGCCACACGTTAAGACTAAATTAAAATTGACCTTTTACTCAAGGTCAAATATATATATATAATTTTTTTTTCCCTTGAAGCTAAGTACTTCAACCCTTGAATTTTATCTGATTTCAGAAGGTGCTGTGAGGATTCAATTAGATGATATAATGCAAGTGAAAGAAATGTGTAAACTGTCAGGAGTTACCCATTAAAATCACTGCCTGACTCTGCAGACTTCGCAACATACAGCAGGTTTTCCCTCCCACCTTCTCCCTCCTCCGAAACTTTCAGAATACCCGCGTCTCCCTCTTCCCACCCAAAAAGTAGAGCGTGTCATCCCTAACACAATGACCCTGCCCCCCAACAGGGCTGTTCAACCAGCCCAGCATCATCCCCAACTGGCCCTCTGCCAGGTACGTCATCCTGGACGTCACGTCACTGGGGAAATGGACTCTGGTGTCACAGTGAGTCCAGCATCGTGGGAAACGAGGACACAACATGGTTAAAAGAGAAAGAAACAATGTTTCTTGACAGATGCGACTTCATGGGTGTTCACCAGACTGAGTGTGTCATCATCATTTCACAACATATACAAATAACAAGTCAGTGTATATATCCCATGTTCAAAGGCCGTTAAATCGCGTTGTTTACCCATATCTTCGGGAAAAAATCACTTCTACTGTCGTGGTCAACAACCTGCTTCCCTGTTTATAATGGTCTGGCCCTCTAGCAACTTGAGCGCGAAATTATAGCCAATTTGCCTGCAAACGTCAGGTGGTCATCATAATCGGGCCCCTCGGTGTGATGTCATATTGTCCACTATAACCCCATGTGTTCAGGCCATCCCCATGCACACTGGGTCAGCCTGCGGATGCATCAAGAGCATGTTCTTGAATGAAGAAAGCCTGCCATCTCCGGCGTGGTCCTCCCCTGGGGTGTCTGCATTGCTGGTTTTGCAATAGGAAAAGAGCTAATAAATCACACCTTTCAGAACCCTGCCCCCTCCCCCGAAAAAAAAGGAAAGAAAGAGAGAGGGAGAGAGGGAGGGAGGGAGGAGAGGGCTAGAGAGCAGGCTCAGTAACTCGGAGACGTGGGTCAATCAAGTGCAATGGAAGCAATACGCTGAGGTCGTGAAAACACTATCAAAACTAGGCTGATCCGGGACGTGCAGTGATCCTCCTCCGCTGGTGCCCGCCCTTTGGGGTCCGCTGAAAATTCGCCACATCAGCAACCGATGAAGAACGCAAGGAGGTTGGCCGGTATCGGATGTCCTCACGGCACCTTCTTTGCCTCAGACAGGCTCTCCCTTAGCCCAAGCCGCCTCCAAGCCACTCTCCACCCAGCCCTTCAATGCTGACCGCCCTAGAAAGAAAGCCCTCGGGAACGCAAGGCCTCGAGGGCAGAAACATCTAGACGTGTCCTGTGTCCTATTTTAAAGCATCATAGACCCTCCCTTGATACCAGCTTTGTATTTAAACTCAAGGCCAGCCGAACAAGTACTGCGGCTGCCCCAAGGACACCCGGAGTTCCAGGAAAGATTACTCATGCAGGGGTCTAAGTCGAGATCTTTCACGCCTGCTCCTTGCCCTGCCTTCTTATTAAACATTATTTCCTCCTCTCCCTCCCATATCTGTTCTTACACAGGGTGGGGCATAAGTAAGTTGACAGTTGTGAGTAGGCAACACACAGAGCTTACGCCTATATGATTACTAACTAATTACTGCATTCTTTTACAAATGAGCCACTGTTAACCTACTTTTGCCCCACCCTGTATTCCATGCGTACCATTAATTTCATTTCGTAAATTCTACACTCTAGTAAAAAAGTTAAACTATTTTTCTGGCCCTACGGTCCTTTCTCTTTCTCTGGGATCAAACAACTACTCTTATAACCTCCTAAATTTTCAAGACACTGCGAATTAGTTCATACCAAATTCACATACTGACAAGTTATATTTTTACACTTCGCATTTCCTGACTTAGTCCTTTCCCTGTGAAATCACACGATTTGATTACAACCAATTCTTAAGCTTTCTCTAACGTGGACTCAATTATTCACATATTACAAAAGTTACTTTCTGTTTTGCTCAATTTTAAAATAATGGCTAAATTACTATTTATTAATGCAATTTTACAATAAGAGTTTTTAGTTATTCCAAGAGCTTTATTTTTTTTTAATATATTTTATTGATTTTTTTTACAGAGAGGAAGGGAGAGGGATAGAGAGTTAGAAACATCGATCAGCTGCCTCCTGCGCACCCCCTACTGGGGATGTGCCCGCAACCAAGGTACATGCCCTTGATCGGAATCGAACCTGGGACCCTTCAGTCCGCAGGCCGACGCTCTATCCACTGAGCCAAACCGGTCAGGGCATAGAGCTTTATTTTTAAAAAGTCAACTCTTCAGTGCTGGAAACGATTTATTATCACTATGTAAAAAGTTAAGGCTTTTGTTCACATTAATTCAAGATTATTAAGACTTTTAAAAAAAAATTTTTTTTTAATGGGCAGAGGACCTAAATACACACTTCTCCAAAGAGGACATACAGATGGCCAATAGACTTATGAAAAGATACTCAACATCACTAATCATCAGAGAAATGCAAATTAAAACCACAATGAGATACCACTTCACAGAAGGGCTACCATCAGTACGTCAACAAACAACAAGCGCTGACGAGGATGTGGAGGAAAGAGAACCCTCGTGCACTGTTGGTGGGAATGCAGACTGGTGCAACCACTGTGCAAAACAGTATGAATCTCCTCAGAAAATTAAAAATGGAACTGCCTTATGACCCAGCAATCCCACTCATTCAAAAAGAATACATGTGCTCCGCTGTTCATTGCAGCATTATTTACAATGACCCACGTGCCCAATTTGCAACAGGATGGGTGGACCTAGAGCAGCCGTGGGCAAACTACGGCCCGTTTGAAATGAATAAAACTAAAAAAAAAAAAAGACCGTACCCTTTTATGTAATGATGTTTACTTTGAATTTATATTAGTTCACACAAACACTCCATCCATGCTTTTGTTCTGGCCCTCCGGTCCAGTTTAAGAACCCATTGTGGCCCTCGAGTCAAAAAGTTTGCTCACCCCTGGGATAGAGAGTATTATGCTGAGTGAAATAAGTCAGTCAGAGAAAGACACATGCCATATGATTTCGCATATATGTGAAATCTAAAAAACAAAATAAACCAACAAAACAGAAACAGACTCATGGATACAGAGAACAGACTGATGGTTGCCAGAGGGGAGGGACTTGGGGGACTGGGTGAAGGGATTTAGAAGTACCATTTGGTAGCTACAGAATAGTCATGGGGATGTAAAGTACAGCATAAGGGATATTGTCAATAAGCACATTGAAAGGAAATTAATTAGAAGGTGGCTGGCAGGGCGGGACTGGGTGAGACACGGGCCGGACATGCCCTGGAGCCAACCTCCCGCAGTCTTTCCCTGGCCGGCCGCACCTGGGGCAACACTGCGGCTTGAAGGGCGTCTGTGGAGTGAACAGGGTCCTTCCGGCAGGTGGGGTCCCTCAGCCTGGCCTGTGGAGATCGGGCCAAAACCAGCAGTCCGACATCCCCTGAGGGGTCGTGGATTGCGAGAGGGCGCAGGCCAGGCCGAGGGACCCCACCGGTGCATGAATCTGTGCACCGGGTCTCTATTGTAATAACTATCTGTGGTGCTGGAAATAGCAGGGGATCACTTTGTAAAGTACACGAGTACCTAACCACTATGCTGCACCCCTGAAACTAATACAAAATAATATTAGGGGGGAAAGACTTGCATAGGAGAAACAACGACTCAAAATCCTACACAAATGGCTCCACACATTCAGAAGACTGTCCAGACAATGAAGAAGGAAAGTCAGATTCTAAGTCCGTCCGCCTCCCCGGCTCCCGCTGCTTCTCTCGGGGCCGAAGGAACTGGCTCTGGGTTGCTGAGATGGTTCAAGGTGCTCATTAATATTAAATCGCCTTTCAAAGATAAGCTTCATATAAATTTAAAGGTGTTAGCCCAGTAAGGAAAAATTTCATCATGTCATGGGGAGAGAGAGAGACAGAGACAGAGAGAATGTGAACATACCTTTCTCCCTAAAATAAACCTTGCGCCTCATCAGCAAAAAAAAAAAAAAAAAAAAAAAAAATGTTTGACCTGGTATCGCCCCGCGCTTGCTGGTGCACCAGCAGCAACCTACTTAGGCCGGGCGCGATACCGAACGCAGGGAAAGGTCACCGCCGGGTTCCGCTCAGAGCGCAAGACTCCTCCACGGGAAACCTCACGTTCGGATCAGCGTGTTAACAAACAGAGACGGTGACTGTGTCAAGGTTACTTTCACTTCTGGCACTTGAATCTACCAGCACGACACACACTGTAACCGTCCAGGACGCGTGAGGGTCAGGCAGTTCACGAGGAACCCAAAGTTATGGCTCAAATGCAAGAACTCAGATGTGACTGAAACTTAAGTAAAGAATTCAGATGTGACCATAAGGTAGGAATGTTTTATACTCGGACACACTGAGTATATATTTTTTAAAACACACACACAGCCCTAGCCAGTTTGGCTCACTGGATAGAGCGTCGGTCTGCAGACCAAAGGGCCCCGGGTTAGATTCCGGTCAAGGGCACATACCTCGGTTGCAGGCTCCTCCCCGGCCCTGGCCCTGGTCTGGGCTCGTGTCTCTCTCTCTCTCTCTCTCTCTCTCTCTCTCTTTCCCTCTTTCCCTCTTTCCCTCTCTCTTCCACTCTCCCCAAAAATCAATGGAAAAATATCCTGGGGTGAGGATTACACACACACACACACACACACACACACACACACACACACACAGGAGAGCAGAAGCCTCAGTGTCATAACGCCAGGCACAGGAGTGGCCCCCATCCCGCTGCTATGAAACGGAGCAGGGTACAGAGGAACCCTGGATCGTGAGACCCCCAATGACATCCGTGACAACCACACACTCAAGAGGACAGTGGACCAGGCTGCCCGGGAAAGCGCAAGCACTTAGAGAGCGAGTCCATTTGAAATAACTTTCAGCAGAATTTTCGGCTTCTTACCTTGAGCTCGGGGCTGGCACAACTCATCGTCTGTCCCCATCAGCCACCTCCCCTGAGTGTCACTCGGACAAAACGCCTCCCCGCTTGCTTCCCGGAGTGACCGCTGCTGCGCCCACCCCAGGGACCCTCAGGCCTCTCGTGTTAGCTGGAGGGGTCGCGGTTCAAGGCCACCCTCCCCTCGGGCCTGCTCCGAGGGCAGGAGAGAGGGATGGGGGGCTGACTCCTGCCAGCTACAAGGTTGCAACTTTCTCACCTAGAAACCCGGGATGCTGAACTCGCCGTGACTCTCCTCCATCACCTCTGCTTTCCCCCACGCAGCTTCCTCTCTCCTACACCGGCCACCCTCCAACGCACACTGTCCCCTGCTCCCCTGGTCACCGCCACGGCACGCGCGCCCAGTCCAGCCCGCTCTCCACCGGGGCACAGGATCCTGCTTCCCCGTGGGGCAGCGAGTGCCACGCGCTCGGGCACAGACACCCGGGTTTTCGGCCCCGTCTACACCAGTGCCCACTCGCTC
>NW_005359352.1:1285612-1309040 GCF_000412655.1 Myotis brandtii | reverse complement strand
GGTGGGGGCAGCCCCTCACCTGTCCGGGCGGGACCCGCTGCCCTCGTGCAGGGACCGCCTTCTACACGAAGGAGCGGGGTGCCTCAGCATCCGTTCACCCCAGCGTCCATCCCCGGTCCCCCACGTGGGCTGCGTTTGCCCACCCCTGTCTGCGGGCGGCTGTGTGTTGTAATGTACCCCGCGAATCACACAAGGACGCCTCAAGAAGTTGAATTAAAGAGTCACATTTATTGCAAATCCGGGACTATGAGGGGGCATTTCGCTCTCCCAGATCTCATCATGCCCGCCCCAGCCCCAACACCAGATTTGTATAGGCAAAGATCACAAAGGTATTGATTACATCCCAAGGTTTGGAATGAGGAACCTGGTTTGCAAAAAAGCAGTTTACAGAAGCAGAAGCAGTTTTACTTAAGCATGTGATCTAAATTACAGTTTTGGGGTCTCCGGAACACTGAGTCAACAGGGACACGTTAACTGGAGCCCTCTGACCTTGGGATAACTGCGCTGTCCTCCCCAGGTAAAGGAAAATGTGCTTTCTAAGACCAGTATGACCACAACCCATGGGATATTACAATCATTACAATCAATAGGGTATTTAATCGAATGGGGTGATTTATATAATTCAGAAAATCAAAATAACTTTTCTATTGTTAAACAGAGAAAATAAGTACAGAAGCCAAACAGCAGGGTTAGAGTTAAACTATAGTTTCTACCTGAGGTGATTGCTACCATACTTCACGTGTGCACCCCTGTCTGCGGGCGGCCGTGTGCTCCCGTGTCTGACCTCCCTGCCCAGACTTAAGCCATTCGAATCCTGGAAAATGCAAGTGCCCACTTGTGTTTGGAAGATTTCTGAGGAGGAGGGAGCTGCGGGGGGGAAGGGGGGCCTTGGGGAGAGCTGGACACTCAGGGTTAACAGTCTGAACTTTTTTGTAGGAATCAGTAATGAGTGGGAGTTTAACCACTAGCTTTAGTGCTTTCAGGCTGTTTCAAAGGCATATTAACCCCCCCCCCCCCCCCCCGCCACCTGGCAGATAGGTCTACCTAGTGTTACCACCCTGACCTAGCAAAGCGATGGAGGCACGGAAACGTCTAGTAACTTGCCCGAGAGAGCGCAGCTAATAAACAGCAGAGAGAGGACCACAGCCCGAGGACTCTGCCTGCAGTTTACGCTCCTTCCTCAAACCTAAGCCCAGTCCGAAATCCTCATCAGCGGCCAGGTGCCCGCCGGTCAATTGATCCTGCGCAGGCCCGGGTGGAGCCACAGCACAGGTGGGAAGACCGGAGCTTCAGCGACTCATCTGTGGGCCTTGGTGTCCCTCTGAGAGGAGGCAGTGAGTTTCTCAGTCCAGCCTCTTCCTGCCTGACATCCTTTGATCCGTTGGTTAACTTACCGCCCCGTCTGGACCCTCGCGGGGTAAAGGGTAGGAGGCAAATCTGCAAACCAGAGCCTCATTCTCCGGGGGTCGTGCTCCGGTAAGAGCTGCGGTTGATTTTACTATTTGAGCATAATAATAGCATAAATTATATATTTCATAAATTACAATTCAGAAGAGAGCTCAGAACCGTGCATGGTAAGACTTAAAATCTATTCATTACCACCCAAGAAATATAACGTAATTCTGAAAATGGGAACTACTTTTCTCAGATTAAAAATACTACATCGCGTCGTTTTCGATGAAGAAATGGAGACCCATATTTTAAGCTAATAACTCAGGGGTGATAGCATCAGTGTGACGCAGGCCTTCGGTCTAGTATCTGCTAATTAGACCAGAAGCTCTTAAACTGTGATGAAGGGAGAAAGAATTGAACTAATTATACACAATGCCTGCCTGTGCTATTTCAGATGACATCCACCCTATAAAAGTGATTCTCACATTCTGAGTTCTTTAAAAAGCACACATGAGTACCTGGTATATTCAAGGACTGTGAGGGGTTCTATAAAGAATAAATGATGTTTATCATCAAAAGAAGAAACAGTCACACAAACAAGACAGAGAAGGCAAAGTGTTATCAGACTAGTCCAGGGGTGGGCAAACTTTTTGACTCGAGGGCCACAATGGGTTCTTAAACTGGACCGGAGGGCCGGAACAAAAGCATGGATGGAGTGTTTGTGTGGACTAATATAAATTCAAAGTAAACATCATTACATAAATGGGTACGGTCTTTTTTTTTTTTAGTTTTATTCATTTCAAAAGGGCCGGATCCGGCCTGTGGACCGTAGTTTGCCCACGGCTGGACTAGTATCTATCGGGCCTGTCCAGTATGGCTCAGTGGTTGAGCATCAACTTATAAACCAGGAGGTCATGGTTCGATTCCTGGTTGTGCCCAGGTTGTGGGCTCGATCCCCAGTAGAGGGCATGCAGAAGCCAGCCAATTGATTCTCTTTCATCATTGATGTTTCTATCTCTCCCTTCCTCTCTAAAGTCAATAAAAATATTTTTTAAAGAAAAATACCGCCAGAACCAGTTTGGCTGAGTGGATAGAGCGTCAGCCTGTGGACTGAAAGGTCCCAGGTTCGATTCCAGTCAAGGGCATATACCTTGGTTGCAGGCACATTCCCAGTGGGAGATGTGCAGGAGGCAGCTGATCGACGTTTCTCTCTCATCGATGTTTCTAACTCTCTATCTCTCTCCCTTCCTCTCTGTAAAAAATCAATAAAATATATTTTTAAAAAAAAAAAGAAAAATACCTATTGGGGTGATCACTTTATCTACACTAATAAGAGAGAAAGATGCAAATTGGCCATACCTTCGTGACTCCCACCAGCCAATCAGGAGTGAGTATGCAAATTAACCCAACAAAGCTGGCAGGTTAATTTGCATACACAGGCACTGAGTGGCCGGGGGTGGGGCAGACACTTGCGTTGTCGCCATGACGACAGGCGTTCTGGGCCTCTGGGCAGTGTGGGAAGGCGGAAAGGCGGCTCTGGGCTAGAACAAAGGTGGTGCCAGCAGCCAGGGAAAGGAAGGCCAATTCTTGCACGAATCTTCGTGCATCAGGCCCCTAGTAAGGTATATAAACATCTAATCACTGTGTTGTACACCCGAGACTAATATGATATTGTATGTTGCCGGAAGCCGGTCCATCCTTGCTGCTTGACACAGTTGCTGCAGGGAAGAAACATCTGCACAGCATATGTCTCAAGGGACCTGGCGTATATGGCATACTGTTCTTAATATGTTTGCTCCCCTTAGCGCTATGTGTTTTAACCAAGGTCACCTCTCCGAGAAAGGTTGTTTCCTCAGGTAGGGATTTTTCCCTGAAGTTAGGGAGGGAATAAAACCCCTTAACTAAGTGCCAGGCGGGTAGTTAATCACTTTAACTACGAACAATCACGCTTAAGCTACATAATCTTTACTCCCAGGAATGGAGATAAGAAACGCCCTAACCTTTGGAATAGAAATTGATAGGATTAAAATCAACTGGTATAAATACAGATGTAACAAGACAATAAAACACAGAACCTGGCTGGCAAACCTGGCTGGAGAACCTGGCTAGAACCTGACTAGGCTGCTGATCAACTGAACGCTGTCGCTGTGTCATTCCTTCTTTGCCAACTCCATCCACACCTTTGGGAACCCCTGGACCTGCTGGGGTTGGACCCCAACAACTGGTGCCTCTCGTCTGCTCCAAAAGCCTCGTGAGGCTTGGGGCAGCGTTCTTGGTGAGGGCGTCGCCGGGGCCAGGCGCTGGGGTCCGGGTGCCGGGGATGGCATCCGGAGCGGCTCGCTGCCTGGTATTGGCATCTGTTCGATATGGGGCTCTCCGGAGAGGACCGAGCTTGAAGAAAGATGGGGATATCTCTGCCGGACGAGGCGGCTCAGGTTGGAGCCTGGTGCCATCGAGGTCAGTCATCGTTACTCGCAGCGGCGCCATTTTGCCCAAACCGGTGAAAATGTCCTTCGGCCTCCTCCGTGTGTTCTCCACTGTGATCCCCTTCCTCTATGTCGGGACGCTCATTAGCAAGAACGTTGCCGCTCTCCTTGAGGAGCATGACATTTTTGTCCCAGAGGACGACGATGGTGACGACTACCAGGTCATGAAGTTCAGGAAAGAGAAAGCCCTCCCTGAATCAAGACATGGCGATGCTCACAGCCTCTCCTCCTTGCCTATCAGCAGAAGGGACTAGGGAAAGCCCTCAGCCTCCCAACTCCAGTGAAGCCTCCTGCAAAGCCCATGCCCACAGCCCTGTGTCCCAGGCTCTGGGAGGTTCCCCGAGATGTGCAATCCACTGAGCATAACCAGATGATGAATAAACATGACAAATATCAACTATGAAAAAAAAATTCTTCCGAGTCTGACACAACTGTGTGACAAAGCCAATTAGTTAATTTCTCTCTGCTTCAGTTTTTCACCCATAAGATGGGGAAAATGGTGCTACTGCCTCAGAAGGATCATGTTATGAACTACTTTTTATAATCAGGGCAAAAAAATGTAGCTGCCCGTACAACAGCAAGATGCCTTTCACCTGCATGAAAAGTACAGTCACTGGTGCATGCAGCGTCCCGGATTGCGAGAGGGATGTCCGACTGCCAGTTTAGGCCCGACATCCCCCGAGGGGTCCCGGATTGCGAGAAGGTGTAGGCCAGGCTGAGGGACCCCCATCCCCGTGCACAAATTTCATGCACCAGCCTCTAGTCCACATAATAAAAGCCCCAGGTGGCTGACTGTCATCCTTGAGCACTTACAGGCTAACTCTAACCTGAGATCAGACACTGAAATTCAGAAAGTCGCCCTTTCGGGCCTGACACAGCTCCGAGGGGGTATCCCAAGGTAGACGGAACAAGACAGCGAGAACACAGGAGGCAGCAGCAGACCCGCTCGGAAGCCCTGCCTCTGCTCCTCCACGGCACCAGCACAGCGGTTTATCTTCCTTGTCCATACATCAGGAAACTCGAAGTAAATTCAGTGGTCCCGTCTTCCTAAAATTTTTGATTCCCCCAAATTTCTAGAACTTTCCTCTCTTCCTGAACCCACATTCGGTCTGGGTTTATTTGTCAAAGATGCAAACGAAACTCATGCTGACTCGTCGGTTCGAGAACCGCATTGTCTTCCGATTGCTGCGCTGGCTTCTGGGCTGCCTCTGACTTGCTGCCTCTCTCCTCGTCCTCTCCTCTTGAAAATGCCTGTCGACTCGAAGTAAATTCAGTGGTCCCGTCTTCCTAAAATTTTTGATTCCCCCAAATTTCTAGAACTTTCCTCTCTTCCTGAACCCACATTCGGTCTGGGTTTATTTGTCAAAGATGCAAACGAAACTCATGCTGACTCATCGGTTCGAGAACCGCATTGTCTTCCCATTTGCTGCGCTGGCTTCAGGGCTGCCTCTCTCCTCGTCCTTTCCTCTTGAAAATGCCTGTCGCTCTCAGGGGCCGGGGATGACGCCTGTGTTCTGTCTTGGGGACACACTGCCTTGTAATACTTTAAGCAATAAAAAAAAAGAAAGAAAGAAAGAAAATGCCTGTCGCTCTCAGGGGCCGGGGATGGCGCCTGTGTTCTGTCTTGGGGACACACTGCCTTTCCTCCTGGGTCTATTTGGCTTTTTCCACCTTTATAGGACCGGGTCTAGTCTCAATGAGAAGGACACCCGTCCGCTGAGCGCTCACATATTCTGAGGGAGCCACGCGCACCCCTCTGGCCTCTCGGTATAGAAAACAAAGTGCAGCCCGGCCGGCGTGGCTCAGTGGCTGAGCGTCGACCTATGAACCAGGAGGTCAGGGTTCGATCCCAGGTCGGGGCACAGGCCTGGGTTTCGGGCTCGATCCCCAGTGTGGGGCGTGCAGGAGGCAGCCGATCCATGATTCTGTCTCATCATGGATGTTCCTCTCTCTCTCTCCCTCTCCCTTCCTCTCTGAAATCAATAAAAATCTATTTAAAAAAAGAAAAACGAAGGACCAACTCCCGTGCGCCCACACGGCTGCGTCATGGCATTTGTGTGCAAGTCAGGAAGCATCTGGAAGGTAAGTCGCAGCACCCACCCAGGCTGCTCATCATCGCCGCCCACTCAGCTCCCGGGGCCTCGCCTCCTCTGTCCCGCCTCGAAGCTCAGGCCGGGCTGCTCCCCTGTAATTACAAGATCAGCTCTCTCCCTTCAGCAGGCTGACTACCTCGCTGCTCAAGGGTCCAGTCTGGGAGCTGGGCAGTCACCCCCTCCTGAGGCCGGCTCTGCAGCAGGGAGAACTGGGGACTCCGGCCCCCAGAGCCCTGTGTGGTCCCCGGAGCCCGTGCTGTCCGCGCATTTCCTGTCCGCGGGGAAATGTGTCAACAAGCACGTGCTGTGCAGGTGTTTTCTGCGCGAGCCCTGCCTCCTGGCTGCCTGGTTCTGGGGCGGGGCTCGTGCCCAGTCAGGTGAAGCCAAGGCCAGAGCCCGAGGCAGCAGAACTGGGAGTGAGGACCCCTCTCCCTCAGTGTCAGGCCCGGGGCGACCACATCTAACCCAGATCCCTCGCCAAGACCTGCTGTCCCGGACGGGCGACTCTTCTGGTTACACGTGAGGGACCTGCCAAGAAATGGCCTTATCATCAGATAATGGCTTGGTTTCGATTTCATCAAATTATCTTTTAATTGCTTCCACTTGAAAGCAGATAGCTCTTCTCTCGGCCGTGGGTTTCTGTCTGTGGATCCTGATCGAGGCTTAAGTACTGCCTAGCACAACCCAGTCTGTATTGAAATCACAGCACATTAACAATAAAAGTCTATGGTGAAAGAGATAGCAAAGGTCCCCACGGCAGCTCCAACCTATTGCATCACTAGATTCATAAATAATGGGTTGCTGCTCCCAAAAATGAGGTGGAAATAACCACCAATAGGAGCCCCTTTCTTCGGTTCTTCATTTGAACAACTACCCCTGACTTTGTTGAGGCGTTGGGGGTGGGGGAGGGTCATAAAATGGACCAGGTAAGGCCGGCCAGCGTGGTTCAGTGATTGAGCATCAACCTATGAACCAGAAGGTCACGGTTTGATTGTCAGTCAGGACACATGCCCAGGTTGCGGGCTCCATGCCCAGTGTGGGGCGTGCAGGAGGCAATTCTCGCTCATCATTGATTTTTATCTCTCCCCCCTCTCCCTTCCTCTCTGACATCAATAAACATACATATTTTTAAAGCATCAGGTGAAGAGTTGGGCACTGGGACCAGATTGCCTGAGTTTGAAGCTAGTTACCATTTATTTGAGTTTGGACACGTTATCTAACCTCTTTGGGCCTCCGTCTTCTCACCTATAAAATGGGAATAATAAAGGGAATAATAATGGTTTGTGCCACTCCTATCACTTAGTGTCCACGGCGAAGTGTAAGCTCTCGGTGAATGTTAGCCACCATCGCCGCCACCGCCCTCCTCCTCCTCACCGTTATTTCTAGAGAAAGGGCGGGTCTCAAAGTCCGTGGTCACACTTCCACGGGCACCATCCACCAGGCAGCCGTGGGCACGAGCAGCAGGAGGAGGGCTTGGTCCACGTGGCCCTCCGCGTCGAGAGGGGAAGAGAAGCAGCGAAGGCTGAGATTTGCGGTAGGAAGACGGCAGTCACTGCGCGGTCCAGCCCTGGCCTACGCACCTGAGAGCATTGACGGAGCTTCCAGCTACAGCAGTGGTTCTCAACCTCGGCTGCACATTAGAATCACCTGGGAATCTTTTTAAAATCCTGATTTCTGGGCCTCATCCTCCGGAAATTCTGTTTCTTTGTTACTAATGTTGTGGCCCCACCCCATAACAAAGAAACAGAATTTCCGGAGGATGAGGCCCAGAAATCAGGATTTTAAAAAGATTCCCAGGTGATTCTAATGTGCAGCTGAGGTTGAGAACTACTGTGCTAGAGGAATGGACGGCAACTCCTCTTAAACCTTTTCTTCTTAAATGTGGCGCACACTGTGCTGGTTCAGGTACCTTGGTTTTTTAACTGTCCGTGTCAATTGTGAGCCTTCACAACCTACTCAGGAGAAAAGAGGATGAAGGAGGGACAAACAGTAATTTAGAGAAGGCTATGATGGGTGAGGACCAAGCAGATGGATGCGTAATTTATAACCTGGAGTATCACTTTGTGACCCATTTAAGAATTGTCACTCTGATTGGTGATTTTGGAAATTCCAGGTACCCTCAGCCTTCCTCCTTCTGTGTAGTATTTCTTTAAATACCTTCTCTGAATCCACACATATTGGTCTCTATCTTTTTTTTTTTTTTTGGTTCGTGTCCAGCTGGAAACCAATGAATTGAGTTCATGTTATTCCAGGACGGCAGCCAGGAACTTGATCTTATTGCGTAAGCTACGCCACTCCTCCCGTGTAGCGCACATCCAGCTACTGACCCTGCACGCTTCTCCGACTGCGCGGTACGCTGTTCCCTCTGGGGCTGCCTGCGTGTCATTGAGAAATACATTAAAGGGAAAAGCCAACGAACTCAGGTCTGTCTGATACGAGCCAGCCAGTCAGTGTGTCGGTGGCTCCCGCAGGTGCCCCTGGATGACACGTATCTCCCAGGACACCTGCTTACAACCCAGATTCCTGGGCAACACCAAACACATAAAGAAGCAGAATTTAGCCCAGCTGGCATGGCTCAGTGGTTGAGCGTCAACCTATGAACCAGGAGGTCACGGTTCGATTCCCGGCCAGGGCACAGGCCCAGGTCGCAGGCTCAACCCCCAGTCGGGGGCGTGCAGGAGGCAGCCTATCAGTGATTCTCTCTCATCATTGATGTTTCTGTCTTTCTCCCTCCCTCTTCCTCTCTGAGATCAGTGAAAATATTTTTTAAAAAAGAATCAGAATTTGAATAATAAGAAGAAGGAACTTGGGCATTGTCTACAGTAATTTTTCTCATCCCTGCTCAAACGACCTCAAAATCCAAGAAAGAAAGAAAGAAAGAAAGAAAGAAAGAAAGAAAGAAAGAAAGAAAGAAAGAGGAGGATTTCTAGGCCAGGCCCAGGAATCTGCATTTCCCCCATGGCCTCGGGGAATTCCTAGGCACACACAGAAGCTCGGGAACCAATACTCTGGGCCCTCACTTTGTTAAGAACGTCGTTTTAATGAAGCAAATACGGAAGTAAATTCACAGGTGCCGACTCCTATACCAGAACCGGTCATTTAGCCAGGTTTTATTAAGTGTCTTTCCAATTTACAACTAATAAATCTGTAACCCTTTTCCTATGTCAACACGCTAACCAAACCCACTAATGCTAAATGAGTGCTAATCACATGACAACTAACATCGCTAGGCCCCTTTTGTTATTGAAATGCAATCAAAGTTAAATGCTCAGAGTACATTCTTGTTGATTGCAATGTGTAAGAAAGGTAAAGGTAGTAATATTCCCTTATATTTCTGATGAAAACATCATTGAGCTCCCAGCCGAGGTCCTGCACTGGCCAACGCACCGTTCAAGTGGCAGCGCATTTGGCCCAGGAAGGGAACTCGGGAAACACAGGAAACGCGTTGGCCACGGGGCTCGATGTTAAGGATCATCTAGGTCAGCACCTCCGCGTGACAGACATGTCTCCGGTCCTTGCCGAGGAGCGGCATAGCGGGGTCTTCTTGAAGGAACAGTCGGCATAGACGAAAGCTAGCAAGATCATCGGTGGGGGGTGGAGTTGGGGTGTTTAAAACGCAACGAAGAGGCCCTAGAGCAGCGCGAGCATTTTTTCTCTCACTTTTCTTTTTTGAATTTCATTTTATTTTTATTTCTCATACAGTAATACATGTACAGTTTTAACAAAATCAACTCGCACAGACTATCAGGAAAAGGAAAGTTTCCTGTCCAACTTCTCCTCACTCCGGAGTTTTGCTTCCCAGCATTTTCCATTCGTTTTCCAATCTTACTACTGTTTCTATCAGAATTGTCCTCCATGTTGACTTTACAAAAAATGTTTCCGCTACTCTCACGACCTTTTCGTTTTAAACATTGTGCACTGACCGCCTCACTGTGGGAGATGAGAACACGGTTCTTTTCCCGTCCTGCCTGCAACCCCATCCTCCCAACACAATTGCACCACCACTGTAGGTTCAATATGCAGCATTCCCATGATGACGCCATAAATGTTGTTCAGAGGTGAGTCACACAGTCCACCATAACATGTTTCCTCCACTACTTTCTATTTTTCCTGGAGTTACCACTTGCCTTTCTTTTCCTTCATTTGGTTTTCTATGTAACCGTCACCGATTCATCTCCAAGTCCTACCACAAACTCTAAAACTTCAGTCAACATGGGCACGGGCAGGGGGTGACCTCTCCACTCCATGTTTTCCTAGGTCTCCTGCGTCCTGCTGTTCCAGGCGGGCGTGGCTGCCCTCTAAACCCTGAAGCCAGCCCTCAGACGACAGTTTTCCTTTGGGTCATGGAAGGGTTCCTTCCATCCCCTCCTACCTGGAACCCCTGGATGCGACACAGCCAGGAACAACACTCAGGCGCACCACTGGATGATGCTAATAGCAGCCCTGTGGCCACTGCCACCTGCTGTGTGGTACTTCCTGTCCTAGGGGCCATCTCAGGGGGGCACTGTGGCCCCAGGAGGACGAAAAACTGTCTGGGGGATGGAGAGTCCAAAACACCACACTCTTGCCCACGGGCGTGGCTCAGTGGTCGAGCGTCGACCTATGAACCAGGAGGTCAGGGTTGGATTCCCGGTCGGGGCACATGCCTGGGTTGTGGGCTCAGCCCCTAGTGGGGGGCGTGCAGGAGGCAGCCGATTCATGATTCTCTCTCATCATTGATGTTTCTCTCTCTCCCTTCCTCTCTGAAATCAATAAAAAAATATTTTTAAAAATATCAAGATACCATACGCTTTTAAGATATAGAACACACATATGATACATAAACAGACATATAACATATCTGTGGCATTAAAATTCCACGGGTAGGTTAGAGAGAAAACGTCTACAAAGGCTCCTCAGGAGAGCAATAAGGAGAAAGAAAAAAGGCCAAGAACCACTGAGATAGTCCAACCTTTGCCCCAGATGCCCCAGAACGTGTGATGCCCTGGGTAGCGGCCCCTTCACACATGTCCACCTTCCAGTCCCCTGTGGGGGAGTTTGCCTGATGGGACCTCGGTCACGTTTAGAACTGTTGCTCAAGGGAGCCTGGGAAACACGGTTTCAGCCGTCTAGTGTTTAAAGCGGAGGAAGTGGCCATCTGTCACACCTGACAAAGCTGGTCTAGAATCTTAGGTTGAAACCCTTTTGCACTTAGAATTCTGAAGGCATTGTTCCATCCTATATAATAAAAGGCTAATATGCAAATTACCAAACTGCAAAACGACCGGCCGCTATGACGTGCACTGACCACCAGGGGGCAGATGCTCAATGCAGGAGCTGCCCCCTGGTGGTCAGTGCACTCCCACAGGGGGAGCGCCGCTCAGCCAGAAGCTGGGCTCAGGGCTGGCAAACGCAGCAGCAGTGCCGTCTCCCCAGCAGCGCTAAGAACCCCTCAGGGGATGTCCACCTGCCAGCAGGGAGCGGACCTAAGCCAGCAGTTGGACATCCCCCGAGGGGTCCTGGACTGCGAGAGGGCACAGGCCGGGCTGAGGGAGCCCCGCCCTCCCCCCACCAGTGCACAAATGCCATGCACCGGGCCTCTAGTTTTCTTATAAATTCCAATGATGCTGTTAAGAAATGCCACTTTAATTCCTGATTCTTTGTATTGATCTATTGTGGTTTGTTCCTTCCTTCTCTGAAAGTGTCTGGGGTATTCTTTTTATCACTGACGTTCTGAAATTTTAATGACCTTTCTTGGGTGAGTCTTTTCTCTCACATTGCCGGGTATTCTGTGGTCCCTTTCATTCTAGAAGCACAGGGCCTTCCATTCAGGGGAATTGTCTTGTTTCTTTGATAGTTTTCTCACCTTCACGATCTCTGTTCTCTCTTTATGGAATTCTTATTTGTAAGGTACTGGACTTCCTGGATTGAGCCTCTAGTTTAATTTTTTTCTCTATGTTCCAGCTCTGAATTTTCCCATATAAGACTTTCTCAACTTTATCGTCCAACCTTCTCCTGATTTACTGATTGTTTTCCTTCAATTATTTTCCATCAAGTCATTCACAAAAATTACATTAATTTCCTCATTGAAAATGATTCTAATGACTAAAAGTAACAAAATAACAATGAAACGTGTCTCACCCATTTAAAAATGTACATGTTATGAACAAGGCAATTTGTGCCACCGCAGAAACCAAGCACTCAGAACACGCCCAAGTGGGTGTGCAAAGACAATGCGCCCATTCGCTGGCTCGTTGTGTGTCACTGTTTACATAATCACTCACTCGCTCGCTTATGAAATATAAGCGAGAACATGAAGAAATACGAGATCCACCTTATGTTTCTCCTTTTCACAATCCCAGCGCTCGACTCATAACAGCAACGTCACCAACCCCGATAGTCAAATGTTTCCAAAGTAAAAAGGCGAACCTTCCCCATAGCCTGCTGGGCAGGTTCTGCTGCGGAGTTAGCTGCCTGCTCTTACCAGGAGAGCCCGGCATCGCAGAGTGAAACAGCGTGAGTAATAATTATAGTAGAACAGCGTGAGTAATAATTATAGAAAACAGCACACGTCATAGAGAACACCGAGAGGAAAGCCTACACATAGGAAAGCCTTGATGTGAGCCGTGTTCTAATTGAGTTAAATGCCCATTAAATCATCCGACTTTCATACCTTAAGACGTAACACCGTATCTATGAATGCACATACCAGACGTTTTCAAATACCCAACATGCATCTTGCCCATGTAAAATATGTCGTACGACACACGAACAACGTTCAGCTTTAAGCTCTGAGCCAAGTTTACTTTTTCCGAGGTTACGGTTGTATCACCAAGGCTCTCTTTCAAAGATTTTTCAAGGACATCGGGTAGCCAAACTTACAGTAATGTTTCCAGGGCCCAATTTCTTCCTATTCTTCTCTTTTTAAAAAAAAAAAAAATTTTTTTTTTTTTTAAAAAAAAAAAAAATTTTTTTTTTTTTTAAAAAAAAAAAAAAAAACTTCTTTTTTTTGTTAATATATTTTATTGTTTTTTACAGAGAGGAAGAGAGAGGGATAGAGAGCCAGAAACATCGATGAGAGAGAAACATCGATCAGCTGCCTCCTGCACGCCTCCTGCTGGGGATGTGCTCGCAACCCAGGCACATGCCCTTGACTGGAATCGAACCCGGGACCCTTCAGTCCGCAGGCCGATGCTCTGTCCACTGAGCCAAACTGGTCAGGGCCCAGTTTCTTCCTATCGATGTGAAGAAAGGTTTTTGTCAAGATAGGGGTGTAAATATTTTGTCGGGCAAACAATTTAGTAGGAAAAAAATTGATATTCATTTAAAACTAGAGGCTCGGTGCGCGGATTCGTGCACCGGTGGGGTCCCTCAGCATGGCCTGCGGGGATTGGGCCGAAACTGGCAGTCCAAGGCCACCTGCTGCCCCTGCCTGCCGCTCGCGCTCACCCCGGCCCCGCTGCACCTGCTGGGGGCTCATTTTTTTTGAGCCCTGCAGCTGGCGCCTGATGGTCAGCTGAGTGGCGCTCCGGCTGTGGGAGTGCACTGACCACCAGGGGGCAGCACCTGCACTGAGCATCTGCCCCTGGTGGTCAGTGCACATCTTAGCAACTGGTCGACTGGTCATTTGGTCATTCAGTCGCTTAGGCTTTTATATAGAGAGATGTATACCATCTCCTAATAAGCCCCCTAGACTTTTGGGTTCAAATACATCTTGGGTTTCTGGGGAAGATACATGTTCTATTTGAAAGGAAGAGGGTGAGGCACAAACTCACCGGAGCAATGGAAACCCAGGAGCGTTTTAAAAGCCAGCACTCCTCCTGCAGGTGTGAGCGTGTGTTACAACAGGGACATGAACTTCACACGATGATACTTCTCCCCTTTCACGGTGTTCCCGTAGAAGTGGGAATACGTCTTTGACCTTGGGCCGTGGTCTCATCTGGTGGCCCGTGCAATATAGTTGATGTTGCCTAAGATATCATATTCACAAAGTCCAAAATTATAGTTCTATTTACAGAAGTAAGAGTGACATAGCCAAATAAGGTTTGCTGCTAACAAAGTGGAAATTCTAAACAATATTTGGTACCGGTCAGAGCTACGGCACAAGATACACTTATCATCGCCTTCCAAACGTAGCAATGGGAGCAACGAGGTCAATCGTAGGAAGTGTTTCCCTGCAGAGGGGCCCCTTGTCTGCGGGGGATTCGTGCCAAGACTACCGGTGGATGCCAGGAGCCTCGGTAGTACCGAACCCTGTACATACTGTGCTTTCTCCTAATTTATAAACTAGGCAGAGTAAGAGATGAATGATAATAGCGAATAATAAAATAGCCGATTATAACAATATACTGAATTAAAAGTTATGTGGCTGTGGTCTCTCTCTCTCTGGTGACCAATCTGATAACCGAGACAGCTCCTGAGTGACTCACGGGAGACGCTGAACAGAGTCCTATCCTGGGCGAGATGGAGGAGGACACTTGAAACTTATAAACTGTTTATTTCTGGAATTTTCCATGTAAATTTTCAGACCACAGTTGACCACAGTTATGTTAACTGAAACCGCAAACAAGTGAAAGCACAGATAAGGGGGGTGGGTGCTGCTGTACCCCCAATATGAGGCCAGTGATGCAATAGAGCAGAGGTTCTCAACCTGTGGGTCACGACCCCTTTGGTGGTCGAACGACCCTTTCACAGGGGTCGCCTAAGACCATCCTGCATATCAGATATTTACATGACGATGCATCACAGTAGCAACATGACAGTTATGAAGTAGCAACGGAAATAATGTTATGGTTGGGTCACAACATGAGGAACTGTATTTAAAGGGCCAGAAGGTTGAGAACCGCTGCAATAGAGGCAGGCCGGCGCGCCCGGGTGACACAGAGGGCGCAGGAGAAGGCCGTCTCTGAGGTCATGACCGCCCCGCTTTACCACCCGTGCTCCCACCCGCAGAATCAAACATCCCGCGTCAGCCCAGAGGGAAGCACCACCGGCGTGATGGGTCCCAGTGTTAGACAGTCCAGGACTCCACTTCTGCTTTAAGACCTGCACAGGTGACAAAGCCCGGCGGAAACCCACTCCCTGGTATGACCGGGCAGCGTGCCGAGTTGCTTTGAGAATATGAAACACTTCAGAAGAAGTGCGTGAAGTGCAAAGCCCGGCGGAAACCCACTCCCTGGTATGACCGGGAGAATATGAAACACTTCAGAAGATCCTGGCCCAGTCTCGGGGACCAGCATTTCCTTAGGCACCATTGTTCCTTTATTCGCTCCTTCACAATATGGCTGTGCTACTGGGGAGACAGGAGAAACGCATTTTAGACGTCGCCTCACCCAGGCCCGGATCCGGGCCCACTCTCTCGGGGACCAGCAGCTGGGCTGCGCTGACACGTTTCCATGACCTGCAAACCTCCTTCCCTGAGCGCCTCAGCTCGGTGCACGAACCCCACTTTCTACTCGATTCCCGTGCACGTCACGGGAGCGCTGACCACTGGAAAGCACTGTGCTCCAGTTCACATAACCTCTCCTTAGCTGAAACTCTGTGTCTAGATGTAAATAAAACTTAAAGTCCTCTTTGTTACCACGGAAAAGCAGCGTGTGATGTAATGGCAGTTAGATTTAGAGAGACCTGACACGGGCAGAGATCAAATTAGAAGAGAGAACTTATTTCAATCAATGTAACCGGGGCGTCAATGCTTTGATGCCCGGCCTTTGCATCGTTCAGGAACAAAATATGCATTTGAACGAGACCTCTGAGAGCTTGATCGGAAAGCTGAGCCATTTCAGTGCGAAGGAGAAAGCAGGCTGAAAGTCTCCAGGCCCTTCTTCAGAATCAGCAGCGTCAACAATGAAGAGAGGAACGAAGGTTATTAAGTGGACGTCAAGCTGCTGAGGACGCCGGGCAAGCTTATCGCCTCAGCCACGTCTCCTGTGAGCGTGTCTCCTGAACCACAGGGAGGCCGGGGGGTGTGGTGTGGAGAGATTGATATAAAACCAACTGAACGGCTGAAAAGTGCCCTCCAGCGCCAGGGGGCGGGGCACCGGCTCTCTTAGCCACAGCCGCTGCCCTGGTCTCGGGGCCAAGGAAAATGTCGCCAAATGAGACAAATACAGGGATCTACGTAGGGTTCAACAGCGTCGCTCAAAATGTCCCTGGTAAGATGTTTTGGGGCCCAAATTATCAAATTGTTCTTACGGCCTCAACACCCGCTCGTAAAGCATCTTTGTCACGTCCTTTCTTTACAGAATAGCCCATCAGTAAGTTAAACGTCAAGTCCTCTGGGAAGGAATCCACGTGGACATGATGTGCGTAGTGAGGCTGTGTCTTGTGCACCACATTTTAGACCGGGGTGGGCAAACTTTTTGACTCGAGGGCCACAATGGGTTCTTAAACTGGACTGGAGGCTGGAATAAAAGCATGGATGGAGTGTTTGTGTGAACTAATATAAATTCAAAGTAAACATCATTTAAGCACTCTGACGTCTACCTCTTCTCGAGATGCAATGTTGTCCACAAACCGGGATATTGTCAAACACCAAGCAGGCCACTTCCTCTCATATGTTTTATCCATTAAGGATGCTAGATCAGCGAGGTGAATCCACGTTTTCTCTCGCTTTTCTTTTCTCACCCGAAGATGTTTTTCCATTGATTTTAGGGAGAGTGGAAGAGAGAGGGAAAGACGGAGAGAAACATCGATGTGAGAGACACACATGGATTGGGTGCCTCCTGCACGTGTCCTGACCAGGGCCCGGGCCAGGGAGGAGCCTGCAACCGAGGTACGTGTCCTTGACCTGCATCGAACCCGGGACCCTTCGGTCTGCAGGCCGACGCTCTATCCACTGAGCCACACCAGCCAGAGCTCCTCTCGCTTCTTATTTGTGGGCGTCCACAGACACTGCAGAAGGGAGACCTCGTTTACTGCCATGGGGAGCTGAGGAAGGCACCTTGTGCTCCTAGATGTGGGGTTCCCATACGTACGTGTGTAATTAAATTCAGTATTTTCTCTTGTTCATCTGCCTCATGTCGATTTAACTAATTAGAGCAGCCTAAAGAACCGTAAAGGGTGGAGGAAAGCCCCCCCCCCAAACACACACACACACAGTGTAAAACAGAAAATCTCTTTATTCTTTTAACATATGCTAAGACAGGGAATAATACAACCCAAGTGACAGGTGACAAGCCCAGTAAAGGCTCCATCAATTTACAGTTTAAACCTGTAAAACTGAGAGAGACTTTTCCAAAGAGCACCTTGTTTGTATTCGGAAACGCTCCGGACTCCTCCGTGCCTAAACTGTGCAGTTTGTCGCCAGGTTTTAGAAATACGTTCTCATCCGTGAACCACAATGACCATTTTTTGGGTCCCTCATAGGGGCCAGGTATTTGAATGCCTTTTCTGTAAACGAGTCTGCAAAGGAGCTATTGTCCCATTTTAGAGACGAAGACACTGAGGCTCAGAGAGATCAATCTACCTAACCCCTCCCATGAGTAAACTCAATCTAGGGTCCCAGTCAAGGCCCATCTGATTCAAAAGCCCGTGTTCTTTCATGCTGAATGTCTTTGGTGTAAAATGAAATCTAATGTCCAGAAACCCTTGATGCCTTGATCAATTCCCGGGCACTCCCCGCTAAGGTAGGAGGTAGTTTCTAAGCCATGCCGCCGGGTCTCCCGCTGTAGGATTAGACTCAGCTGCCCAGGGTCACCATGGCAACAAAGCGTCCCCGGCGAGGCCTGCAGGGCTGCTGGGTTCATTCATTTCCTGATGGCCTGCTCGGTGGGCACCTCGCTGTGCAGGGCCAGCTCCGGGCAGCAGAACACAAATGCATCTCCCTGACCCTGCGCCTGAGCAGCTCGGGCTCGCTGCACAATGCCCCTCCCTCGAGGGACGTGTGACACCAGGACTCTGAATCCCTCCCGGGAACCCTCGAAAGCAATCGCTATTCTGAACTTAAAATAATAGGATTGTATAGGGTGTCCCAAAACTCACGCAAGAAGTCATTTTGATAGAAAACACAGGTTTATAATTAGAAATTGTAAATTTTTTATTGATTCATAAAGTATACAGTCTAGGGTTATGTATGGAATAGCACATCAGGTCAATGGCCTCAGCTTTGCTGCTGGCACATACGCAAAGCCGTGGTCTTCATTGGTCTTCATTGTCCCTGCTCCTGGGCCATAATTGGTACTTGGTAATGCTTATCAAATTGAAGGGATTGAAATCAAAGGGCAACAGATATTAGAATCTGATTCAATAAACCAAGTAAAATTAGGCTTTTATTTTTTGTTGTTGTTGTTGTTGTTAATGCTCACGCAAAATTCAAATCTTGCGTGAATTTTGGGACGCCCTATATAACCAGCTAGGACTTCAGAGGTCATCGCGTTCAACCCCTCACGTCAGAGACAGAGGAGTCGGGGCTCAGGGCCGTCCTGGCGGTCACAGAGGACTCGGCAGCCCAACTCCGCGCCACTCGAGGCCCGATCCCGAGTCGGACGCGGGCACCCTCCCTGGGCCACGAGGCGCCCTGGTGAGGAACCCGGCGTGGGTACCATTCCCCCCGCAGGGCGCTCACAGAGCTCCTCATGGAGCAGGTAGGGTGGCATGAGAAGCTCCTGGAACCCCGCGTACAAGTAGAAGGCGCAGCAGCAGTGGTATCTGTGCAACATTGTCACACAACTGGGACTTCCTCCGTGGGCATGAGGATCACGGTTAGAGGGAAACATTCCATTTCCACGCGGAATGTCCACATACCTCCTAGTGCTGCATGTGCTCCTCCCTTCTCAGCGACAGACAAACGTGGTCCCTTCAGGAGACCATTGCCTGACCGAGGGGGCCGAGGTGAGGGGAGAAGAGCGTTTCAGCTTGTTTAACGGGAGGGTGCTGGCTTGTTCCCTCTCTGTGAGCGTCAGGAACACCCGCTGTTGGAAATTTCCACGCACTCGTGGGCACCTTTGGGTTGTCACATTTGCAACGCAGGGGTCCTGCACCCTGACGCAGCTAGTCAGGGAATGCGGACATCACAGGATGTGTGCGACACGGACAGACAGGCAGAGGGAACCGCCCGCGGAGGCATTTGCGAGATTCTCAGGGGCGCGATGGAAGCGCTGGAAAAACCCCCTCCTCTCAGACGCCGCGCCTTTGGAGGCGCCGCTCCCCGGGGGCCGCTGCACATGGAAGTCGCTCTCATCTGCTCGCACACCCAGCCCCTGCCCTGAGGGAGGCCCCGCGGGCTCAGCGCCGGCTGCCGCGTGGGAAGGGTTACCTCGCAGCTCTAGCTACTCAAATGGCCTTCCTATAGCAAATCTAGTTTTTCGACTGTATGATGTTGTCTTTTAATATTGTCTGCCTGGCCGGTGTGGCTCAGTGGTTGAGCGTCAACCTATGAACCAGGAGGTCACGGTGTGGCTCAGTGGTTGAGCGTCGACCTATGAACCAGGAGGTCACGGTGTGGCTCAGTGGTTGAGCGTCGACCTATGAACCAGGAGGTCACGGTTTGACTCCCAGTCAGGGCACAGGCCCAGGTTGTAGGCTTGGTCCCCAGTGGAGGCCGTGCAGGAGGCAGCCTATCAGTGATTCTCTCTCTCTCTCTCCCTCTCCCTTCCTCTCTGAAACCAATAAAAACATGTATATTTTAAAAGATGTCTTTCCCTACGACATGGACCTCTGTCCGCGGTAACTGAGAAATTTGCGCCCCGGGTAGGGAGCGGCTTCTGGCTCCCGGAAGGTGTGTGAGATGCGCGGGGTCGCTCTCCCAGCAGGATGGCTGCCTGGGCCCACGCAGGCACTGGTGTGTGACTGTCACCACCACACAGGCTGGAAAGGAAGCACACACCCAAAACATGCACAGCGTCTGCTAGGCTCCCCAGGCCCTGTCTGCGCTCCGCCCTGCCTCGTTTTAGCAAGAAGCGTTCGGCCCTCGATCCCTGACCACCCTGGGTATCTGGTGGCCGGAGACCTCGCCGGAAGGGCTCACGCTAGAACCCTCTGACGCGCACAGGAGCGGGGCCTCTGCGATCCTGGGTCAGGCCGTGGTTTCCCAGATGCGGCGCCGAAAGCACAGCAACCGAAGGAAAACTAGACACATGAGCGACGTCAGAATGTACAGCTTTGTGCTGCGAGGGGCACCGACAGGAGAGTAGAGACAATTCACCGGGTGAGAGAAACACTTGCAAATCACACATCTGAGGAAGAACTTTACCCAGGTTCACAGAACTCTTATAGCTCACACAACTCCTAACAACGAGAAGACCGACGCCAACTTGAAAACGGGCAAAGGGCCTGCGTGCACAGTCCCGGTGTGTCTCCTGCTTCCACGTGTTCGGCCAGGACAGACCCAGGGTCGCCCTTCTCCCAGCCTCGGCCCCTGTCCTGCGTGGCACCCAGTCCCCACCTGCAGAACCACCTCCGGGACCAGCCAACACGCCTTTTTTCTGCCTGAACTCCTTTTTGCCAACAACCAGGAGCCCCCAAATCCGTCAGGATCGTTCCCCCAGGTGGAGGCTGCGGTCGCCGCCTGGCCACCTGCCTCTGCGGGCGCCACACCTACCTCTCCCTGGGCTTCCATCTCCACAGGACGATGTGGCTCTCGAGGGCAGGCGGGGGCCACTCCTTCCCGAGGCGGCCGAGAACTCGAGGGCGCTGAGCGGCTCTCAAAGCCGCCTTCTCTCCAGGACGTGCAGGAGCTGCCCAGGGTGAGTGGGCAAAGCTCAGGACGCCATGGAGGCCGCCCTGGCCTCGGAGAGGAGCCTGACCCAGCCCTTGGGGAGCTGCAGGCCTGGGTTCTACCCTGCAGCCCTCATCTCTGCGACTTCCTGGGGAACCACTTCCAGGGCGAGGAGGTGAAGCTCATCAAGAAGATGGGTGACACCGGCCTCCCCTCCGCCTGCTGGGCCCAGGCTGGGTGGGGCCAGTGTCTCTTCGAAAGGCTCCCAGTCCAGCGCCACCAGGAGCCTGTGGAGCCCGAGGCCTGTGGGCCCCTCTGCCTCCCCTGGGGCCTGGCTCTTACCTGAGCTTCTCCCCGGAACTACTGGCCATTCTTTCAACCCCCTGAAGCCCCCTCCCATGCACTGGACCAGGTGAGACAAGAAAGCTTTTCGCAGCCAGAGAAGGAGGAGGAGGAGGAGGAGGAAGAAATACAAATGCCAACAAGCACATGAGAAGATGCTCACGCATTAGTCATTAGGAAAATGCCAATCACAGCCACCATGACATGCCACTCCACACCCACTAGGGTTTCTAAACTAAAAGAAAAGGCAGACAAGGGCTGGCGAGGACGTGGAGAAAGTGGAACCTCGCTCGTTGCTGGTGGGAACGTGACAGGACGCGGCGGCGTTGGTTACGGTAACTACAAAGTGTCATTGACGAGAAACGCCGTCCCTTCCGGCCTCCTCACCCTGTGTTCCCTGCAAAGCCACTGAGGAGACTGATTGCACAGAGCCAGGCCATGAGGGGGGTGGGCGAGGGGCCAGCCTCGGGGAGGACACCTGGGAGGTGTGGTCAGGCGACAGCTGTCCGTAGAGGTTTGTGTTTGGTAGTCCTTGCCCCTTCCGGCCCCTCTAATTCAGGCCCAGTCTCTTGTTTTACCTTTAAAAGCAGAGCCAGGGGGAGACGCTACCTGCATTCGCCAGATACGCATCTTATCTCTCCGCTCCTGTTGGCCCCGGTGAGCACAGGCTGGCTTCTCCGGTCAGCAGAAACCTGTGACCTTTTTTCTAGAAGCGGCCGCTGGGTCCAGGGCCGATCTCTTGTACGATCTATGCCGGCGAGTTACAGCCCTTTTCATCTCGTGGCTCACATCAACTAATTACTCGAGGGCTGTGGCACACCGAGAAAATATTTGTGTGTGTCAATCTGACAAAAAAAAAAAATAGGTCTGATTTTTGATGAATTCACACCGAATGGCTGTCGCTGTGCTGGCTGCTGTCATGTTTCCCCTGACAATCTCCGGGAGGTCAGCGCCCTGGACTAGATAGCCAGGGATCACACGTTTTAAACATTCCTGCGGCACCCGGGTTGAAATCGCTGACCTGGGCATATTGGGAATATCCCCTCAGAACAAAATGATCCATCAGAATAACTAGCACCCGTGGAGTTCAGTGCCACCGGGGAGGGCAGAGCAGCGTGCCAAGTGCATGGTCCTGTGTCAGAGGACACGCCCCCTGACGTCACTGTGCCTGCCATGCTCGCTCCAGGAGGAAGTGGAGACAAACCCAGGAGGCCTTTGGACTCCGTGATTTCAAACACATCTGCCATCGACCTCCCCCCCACTTCCCGGCTCCGCCCAGATTCTGCGACCTGCCGGCTGCTGAGGTGTGCTTTCCGCAAACACCTGCCCTTCACCTTCACTCATCTATGCACCGTCCTCTTTGCACTAAATTATTGCTTTTCTATCTTTATGACCAGAGGGGAAAATTGTTCGTTTAATCAGAAGGTTAGTTAAACAGCCCGAGCTGGTATGACTCAGTGGATAGAGCGTCGGCCTGTGGACTGAAGGGTCCGGGTTCGATTCCGGTCAAGGGCACATGTCCCGTTGCGGGCTGGATCCCCAGTGTGGGGCGTGCAGGAGGCAGCCGATCAATGGTTCTCTCTCATCATGGATGTTTCTGTCTCTCTCTCCCTCCCCCTTCCTCTCTGAAATCAATTAAAAAAATAAAAGCATCTAACATAATCCACTCGAGCTGGTGTAAAGGGCACTGGGGTGTTTAGAGAAGGTAGGCTACCTTGCCCGTGGTGATTACAGTGCCTTATCCGTCGTCGTAGGGAACTGACATTTCAGAATAGTGGTCCTTGAAGAAGGAGGGGAATAGAGAGAAGAAGGGGGAGAGGAGGAGAAAAAGAGGGCGCTGTCAGAACGTCAGCGTGAGAGAGAAGTGAGTCATTCTGATAGCGTTGTCATGAGCCCAGTTGTTCATTCATTAGCAGGAAGGGGCAAAGGTGAGGCAGATAATGCAGGCGTGCCCGGACGCTGTCCACCTCCCCAGGCTGCTCCCCGCAGGTGGATGGGGGCGGGGACCGAGCACAGGCCCCATCCAGTAAGGTCTGGGGGAGGCGGGGTGCTCTCCCGCCCACCGCACCCTGGAGGGAGCCCCAGCCAGGGAGGCGCGGCCAGGCCAGCGAGGGAAGGTTTCACGTTTAAGCTCCTGAGCAAAGGGCGTGTGCTCGGTGGAGCCCGCACCCCTGGCTCTCCGGGCGGGGGATGCTCCCCGCATTCACCCAGGGGCCCCCGGCCATGGACCCCACACCGTGAACTCAGGGGCTGGGCGCTCTGCCGACTCAGCTCCACCCAGAGGGCACCCTGACACCCTCTGCTTGGCTTTCCGCTCTGCTGACCCCGCAGCCGCACATCTCCCAGCTGGTTTGGGGGATGCGGGGCTTTGGAAACCGAGGATTAGGACACACAAATAACACTCCCTCGTCCTCCCGTAGGAGCCTGAGAGCATTCTCTTCCTCAAGGTCTCGTGAGAACCCACTCCCACCAGCAGCAAA
>NW_005359352.1:1283179-1285344 GCF_000412655.1 Myotis brandtii | reverse complement strand
TCATTCTAATCCACCCGGAGGCAGGCTCAGGGGCTGAATGTCAACCTATGAGCCAGGGGGTTACAGTTCAATTCCCGGTCAGGGCACAGGCCCGGGTTGCGGGCTCCAGCCGCAGTGTGGGGCGTGCAGGAGGCAGCCGAGCCATGATTCTCTCTCATCACTGATGTTTCTCTCTCTCTCCCTCTCCCTCTCTGCAATCAATAAGAATATTTTTAAAATAAATAAATAAATATCAATGGAAAAATATCCTCGAATGAAGATTGGGAAAAAAATACAGGGGAAGAGCAGCGCGCTGTCCAGGGCCAGTCCGCGTTCCCGCGTGCGCTTCCTCCAGTGGCGTCTCCGCCTTATCTCGTTCTGAGCATTAGCGCTGAGGGCAAACTCCACGCGGCCTGCTCGTGCTCGAGTCAGAAACAGCAGCCGTGAGAGCATGAATTGTTCTAAAGGCTGTGAGTGTAGGTCAGACAAAACCACCATGACCTCGTTCAAAGAAGATTTATTAAAAATCAAAAGACACATTGAGGTCAGAGGGGAAAGCAGTCTGGGAAATGTGAGTGAGTGAATTTTCCCATTTCCTTTTTTTTTCCTTTTAAAGAACACAGTTTCTAACTTGTGTGACTTTATAGAAGGAAACACTCGCTGTAACGTGGAAGTGCAATGACCCTGATTTCCATCTCATGCCCATTTTCTTATTTAGAATCTTCATCGACAACTACAAGGCCACCCGCTGTGCTGGGTTCTTTTCTGTTTGTTCTTTTATCTAAACACGTCTGTGAACGACCTCAGGGAGCCCACCTGTCATTTTCATGTCCCTGAGGCGTCCGTCGTGCCCACGTGACCCCTGGATGTGTGGGAGCTGAGCGTGAGTTAGGGGCTTAATGGTGTCACGGGCGTTTCTCCACCGGGCGTGTGGGCTCTCGTAAAGGAAGAGCGAGGAGAGCCCGTAGGTGAGGGATTTTGCAGCGACTGTTGTTTTTAGGAGTGAGTTCTTCTCAGTAAATTCCGTTTGTTTGTTTGTTTGTTTGTTTGTACCATATCTGAGGGGAACATTATAAAGTAAAGAACTACCCTTAGGTCAGGAAGTGTGAGTGAGTGTGAGTGTGAGAGTGAATGAGTGTGAGTGTGTGTTGTGTGTGAATGAGAATGAGTGTGAGTGTGTGTGTGTGTGTTGTGTGAATGAGTGTGAGTGTGAGTGTGAGTGAGTGTGAGAGATAAGTCCTTCTGGAGTAGCCAATACACGAACTACTAGTGTGAGCACTGGGCACAGTGTCAAGACCAAGAGCCTCAGACCCAGAGAAATCTAATTTCATCCCAGAGCTTCTGCCTCTGTTCTGAGTTACCTATCAAGACACTTCTCCTGCTTTCTTGTTCTGAGGTTAACTACTAGAAGTTGGCTGAGGATGCCCAACATATTGTACATCACGCTGGCAAAGAGAGGCACTCAAGCCACGGGAACAGAGCAGAAAGTCAGTCTCTCTCTTTGAGCCTCCTGACTTTATTTTCATTAGCTAATTCTATTTTCCTTTTTAAGATATATGCCACTGGGTGGTAGAAACTACATTTTTTTGTACACCTCTGTATGCCAGGAGCCTAAAACAATATATAGAACTCAAGAAGCAAGTTGTTAAATACATGTATTTTAAGATTCTCACAATTTCTGTAGCATTAGACCTTAGTTTCTTGCCAAGTGACAAGATAGGGTGTTTGCACATCTGTGAGTGTGTGTGTGTGTGTGTGAATGTGTGTTGTGTGTGAATGAGTGTGAGTGTGAGTGTGTGAGTGAGTGAGTGTGAATGTGTGTGTGTGTGAATGTGTGTTGTGTGTGAATGAGTGTGTGAGTGTGTGTGAGTGAGTGAGTGTGAGTGTGTGAGTGAGTGCGCACTCCCGCCCTATCCCTGGCCTCTCCCACTTGTCCTCGCCCTTTGTCGCTGAGTCTCGGTGGGTAAGGAGGAGGCTGAGCTTCTCTGCTACGAGGCTCGTGGGTAACGGGTCTCCTGTCGCCGGGATTCCGGTGTTTTCTGGAGGGACCTGGAGAACAGCAGTCGAATGCCCGTCCGTCTCATGTGAGGGCGACTCCACCACAGCCACCCTTGCTGATTCCACCTCCCGGCTCCCGGCGTCCCGGCCCGCGAGGCCGAGCGGGCCCCCAGGGCGATGGGTAAGAC
>NW_005359352.1:1276826-1283162 GCF_000412655.1 Myotis brandtii | reverse complement strand
GGACCCTTCCCGCCTCCAGGGCCGTGCTCTGCCCCGGTTCTCACCCCGAACCTCTTCCCATGGCCAAGACGGTCATGGTCAGAGGCTCCCTTCAAGCCGCGTGGGCAGAGCACACAACACACTCAGGCCGGCGAGCACCACGCACGGAGCGAGTGTGACCTATCGGTGCTGTGATGTCTACAGGCTCCTCAGAAGCAGCGGGACAGCTAAGCCGCGGGGCGTGGCTGCTCCTAGCGACCGCCGGCCTGGGCTGAGTCAGCAGCTCCTCCTCCTCCAGCAGCGCTGGCCTGAGGCCCTGGACCGGACCGGACAGCAGGTGAGTCCAGCTCAGGACCTCGTCTTTCTCTAGGCCAGTGGTTCCCAACCTTCCTAACGCCGCGACCCTTTAATACAGTTCCTCATGTGGTGGTGACCCCCAACCATAAAATTATTTTCGTTGCTACTTCATAACTGTAATTTTGCTACTGTTACGAATCGTCATGTAAATATCTGATATGCAGGATGGATTTTCATTGTTACAAATTGAACATTAATGAAAACATAGTGATTAATCACAAAAACAATATGTAATTATATATGTGTTTTCCGATGGTCTTAGGCGACCCCTGTGAAAGGGTCGTTCGACCCCCAAAGGGGTCTCGACCCACAGGTTGAGAACCGCTGCTCTAGGGCCTCGTGCTGCACCCCAACTCCACTGCGAAGCTCTTGGGGGGTGTTGAGGGGACCTGGGCCCCGTACGTCACCACATTCGCCCAGTGTCCGACCGCCAGGACGCCTGCTCTGCTCTGGGCAGGGCCTTCCCTTCAGCGCAGGGGATTCGCGGACACCGCGCTGGAAACGTACAAAAGCATCCCCTTGACCAGGCCCTCCTCCCTCAGAATCACGGCCTGCTTCCCTCTGTCCCTTTTAATATTCTTAAATTTTTAAAAATAGATTTTTATTGATTTCAGAGAGGAAAGGAGAGGGGGAGAGAGAAAGAAACGTCAATGATGAGAGAGACTCATGGATCGGCTGCCTCCTGCATACCCCCTACTGAGGATGGAGCCCGCAACCCGGGCCTGTGCCCTGACCTCCTGGCTCATAGGTGGACGCTCAGCCGCTGAGCCACGCCGGCCGGGCTGCCGCTGTCCCTTTTAGAAAGACACCTCTCCGTGTCCATAAATAGCCCGTCTTTCATCTCAGGGATACCTTCCTTAATCATCTTCTTAATTGCAGTGTCGGGTTTCTTTATATAACAACAAAGTCAATATTGTTCCCAGCCTGGATCTGATTCAGGCGGCGGGGGTGGCTCCCTTTCCTGGCAGCCTCGCCATCTGTTGGCATAATTTGGCTCTAATTGGGCTTTTCTCTGCCGGCGGACTCTCAGCCCAGCGCGGGCTGCGGCCACGGTCTCTCCGCGCTCCCTCCGATGTCGGAGCTTCTCCGAGAACGTCAGCCGGCAGCGCAGCGCGGTCTCGCCCAGGCGCAGAGCATCCTTTATAACGGCCTTTCCGTCCCTTTTATAAAAGCCTCCGTGTCCGCCTCCTTTCAGCAATGCTGGTGCCTCTGTGGCCATAGGGGTGCGGTCAGGGCTCATTCCACCCATCTGAGGGCCCCAGCTTCCCCCAGGGGTGTACGCGGGCGCCGGAGGTCGAGGCGCCCCACAAAAAGGCGAGGAACCCGGGGACGCCTGCGTTGCCTGTCCCACTGCTGGAAAGACCTCCGGCCCATCAGCACTCTCAAGGGTCCAAAAACAACCACAAAAGCCCCCCAGGAGAGAGCGACAAGGTGGCTTTCCCCAGCGTTTCCCAGGCGACGGGGCCGGAGACGGTTCCATAAACTCCCGAGGGGCTGAGAGCGCACAGATCAGGCCGGGCAGGGCTGTCACGCTCCAGGGTTACACGCAGGTGACCCTGCCACATGCTGACATGGCGAGGACTCCAGGCCCCTCATGCATTGGGATGTCTTCCAGGCGAATCCATTGCAATGAGACAGGGACGGGCTCACCTACCTCCAAACGCCGCGGCGGGACACCTTCACTGCCGCCGAGCAGCACGAGGTCGGCTAAGGGAGCACCTGCGGGAGGGGGGGCCGCGTGGTTCTTACCAAACTGACCTGACTGGGCTCTTGCTGAAGGCAGGTGGGCAGATATTAACAGTCGAGGGGGAGGACGGCAGGCGTGGCTCAGTGGTTGAGCATTGACCTGTGAACCAGGAGGTCACAGTTCGATTCCTGGTCAGGGCACATGCCAGGGTTGCAGGCTCGATCCCCAGTGTGGGGCGTGCAGGAGGCAGCCAATCAGTGATTCTCTCTCATCATTGGTGTTTATCTCTCTCCCTCCCTCTCCCTTCCTCTCTCTGAAATCAATAAAAAAAATATATTAAATAAAAAAGAATGTGTTGTTTGAAGCTGCCATTTGCCTTGGAGCATCTAGGCAGACCCCCGGGGGCCAGAGGGTATGCAAAAAGCCTGCGGACGGCCAAAGGGGACTGTGCCCCAGAGGGTGGCATCTTCAGCCACGGGCACTGGGTGAGGATCGGGGGTCTGGGACGCCACACGTCCCGCCATGACGATGCGCATCCTCTCCTCCTTGGAAGCCATCTCCACAGAAACGTTCCCACTGCTTTTGGGATTCAAGGATCTCCTATCCCTTAAAGTTACATCTTCCACGCTTCCCGTGGGGAGGAGCGAGGTACAAAGGAAAAGAGTCAGGGGGCCGTCGGATCCTCTTCGTCCCTCTGGCAGCTAGAGAGGGAGCAGGACCTGTGTGTGTCAGAGGCGCGGCCCCTAGACGGGTGGGATGTCAGCTGCAGCCCGTCCTCGACCCCGGACCATGCGAGTGCGGGTCCTGAGGGCTGGAGGGTGCGTTCCGGTTCCCATGGAGGACACACTTCAAAACTCGAATGAGCCCATGAAAATGGCCTTGCAATTAGGTCCTTCCCTATTCCTTTGGTCACTTACTGCTCAGCTGCCATCTGATTGGACACCAATTATGTGCTGATTACTCTGCAGGGGAGTGAAAATACAAAGATGAATGGAGATGACCCCTGACCTCACGGAGATCACAAGTTACTTGAAAAAAAAAAAAACAACCCTCAGCAGCCCGGCCGGTGTGGCTCAGTGGTTGAGCGTCGACCTAGGACCCAGGAGGTCAGGGTTCCATTCCCGTCAGGGCACAGGCCCGGGCTGCAGGCTCCATCCCCAGTGTGGGGCGTGCAGGAGGCAGCCGATCCATGATCCTCTCCCATCGTTGATGTTCCTATCTCTCCCTCTCCCTTCCTCTCTGAAATCAATAAAAATGTATTTTTAAAAACAAGACCGTCAGCAGCACAGTATTGTAACCCGACGCGGTGGGTGCAGGGAAGAAGAGAAGCACGCGGGGCGGGTGCGCCCCCCCCCCCCCCCCGGGGGGGGGCCCGGGGAAGAAGGTGCCGCCAGCCTGCACCTGCCGTGGTGAGAGTTGTCTGGGTAAAGGCCTGGGGGAGGAGGGCGCTCAGACCGTGGGAACACAGAGCAAGGGCCCAGGGCTGCGCAGCGGCGGGATGGGTGCATGTGTGGGCCAGGCGCCCGGCGAGGGGGCAGCTACAGCCATTCCTGCCCGTAAGTCCGGCCAAGCAGGGCCCTCGCTCGGGCCTCGTGCACTGGGATGTCTTCCTCCACGTTTTCTCTTCTTTTTAAATATATTTTATCGATTTCAGAGCCTGAAACCCAGGCCTGTGCCCTGACCGGGAATTGAACCTGGGACCTCCTGGTTCATAGGTCGACGCTCACCCACTGAGCCCCACCAGCCGGGCCCTCCAAGTTTCCCCAGTCACCCTCCTGTGAGCTGCAGAATCCCCCAGAGGGTGCCCCGAGCCTGGAGCCTGGGAGCGGGGCCACCACGTCCCCGTGGCCATAGAAACTGACGGAGAGAGCGAGGTCCCTCCCGGACAGAGAGCCGCACACCTGGCGAGGGCCGCGGCCGAGGCCGGACGCTCTGAGATTTGCTGGCCACGGTGACTCCATTCTCCTCCCCCTCCCCCTCCTCCTCCTCCTCCTCCTCCTCCTCCCCCTCCTGGCAGCACAGGATCCCGCCACACGCAGGTGAGTCATGAACGACGCTCCGCATGAGGTAAGTGAGTCCAGATCTGTCGTGAAGGGATGGATGTGCTTCTCCCACGTGAGAGCCAACAGCTCACATTTCATTCGAGAGAGAACGGAACTGGAGCGAGAGGAGAGCACAGAGAGAGTTCACCTGGCAACGGCTCCTGTGTCCGTCCCCCGCCCGCTGGGCGGGTGCCCAAGCCCCTGCCCGGCTTTTGGAGGGAGGTGTGACGTGTGCCCTTCTTGTGTTTTCTTCACAACTGGGCTGCCTGGCCAGGGAATCTCATGTTCGCCCTATTTTTAGCCGTGTCACCGTCTATCCATGCTGAGGCCTCGGGGCCTTCGGGTTAAAAATAACCGCCCAAGGTTAAATGAAACCAACTTCACGGCGGCAGAGGGAATTGGAGTCGGGAGCAGGCCATCGCTGTGAGAACCGAGGGATGCAACTCCCCGCGGGGTGAATGCCAGGGCCTTCCGCTGCCCCCGGGATCCGGAGCCAGTCTGTCTTCCCGCTCGGCCTTCCGCTGCCCCCGGGATCCGGAGCCAGGCTGTCTTCCCGCTCGCTGACCTTCGGCGCTGGCACAAGGTCTGCCTCAGCGCGCGCTTCACTATCTCAGCGCCGATCACACTGGGGGGCGGTTCTCTGGGGCTCTCGCTGTGATTACATGACGGTACGATCGTAAGATAGACGCCCGAGAAAGATGGGCAGGAAGTCCCAGCTCCCCGCACTGCTTTCTTTCAAAAACCACGTGGTAACATGAAAGCAGCTTTTGGAGGGAACAGTCGTAATCTCAGCATCTTCATACCCACATGCTTTTCATTCTGACGCGTGCCTTCCAGGCTGCGGCCACATGTGAACGAACAGAGAACGCTGCCGTCTGCTCTCGATTGTTTATATCATAAGCTGTTCTGATGTTCATCCACAGGCTTCAAGATGATCCTCTTTAGAAGGCGTGTGGGGGAGGAGCTCGAAGTTTTCAGACGTGCTCTTGTGGTTGGATACTTTCAATATGTTTTTCTTGTTTTTTAGAGAGAGAAGAAGGGAGAGGGAGAGAGAAACATCAATGATGAGAGAGAATCATGGTTCGGCTACCTCCTGCACGCCCCCAACCCGGGCCTGTGCCCTGACCGGGGATAGAACCGTGATGTGACCTCCTGGTTCCTAGATGGACGCTCACCCTCTGAGACGCCCTGGCTGGCGTGGTCGATCCGTTAGCTGATGCAGCTTCTGCTTTGTTGGTAGAGAGCCGCCGTCGGCGTTGTCTCCCGGGAAGTAGATTGCTTCCTGCGCGGTCGCACACGGGGCAGCCAACAGTTCCAGTCCCGTCGCATCTTCACCAGCGTGGAGCACCAGCGTTTTTATGGATTTTGATAACTTGGTGCAAAACGTTCCTTAAGAAATGAAGTAAAGAATTGAGCAGTTCTATTAATATACCAGGCACGTGGGCTCGACCTGCTGCCTGGGGGAGCCTGGATTCTGTCCCCGGGTGTCAACTACGAATATTCTTACTGAGTCATTGGAAACCCCCGGTCCTGATGGAGTTCCTCCAGTCTCCACCTTCACCCACGTATGGAGGCGGCCGCGTCTCTGGCTGCTGTGCTGGGTGTGGTTTGTCGGGCAGAACACAAAACAGCCTCCGTGACTACAGCCCAGCTCCTTCCGTGTTCACAGCGCTGTCACTGACCACAGGAAAGGCGACCAAGGCTACGAAGGCAGGTTACTCACGCGAGGTCACAGTGATGTGGCTAAGCCAGGGCTGGAATCCACGGACGTCTCCCCGCGGGACAGAGTTCCCCCACTCGAGAGAGCTCTCCTGAGCCAGGCCTCTCGGCCAGCAGAGGCTGCGGACAGACTCTCGGGCCGTGAGCGCGCTTTCGGCGATGAGCTTGGCGGGTCGGGAGCTTCCCAGCGTCCATCCCAGACGGTGCGATTCCATCAGACACGAGACTCTGAGCCCTGAGGGGTTTGGCGCAGTGGACAGAGCGTCGGCCTGCGGACCAAAGGGTCCCCGGTTCTATTCTGGTTGAGGGCACGTGCCCGGGATGTGGGCTCGATCCCCAGTGTGGGGCGTGCAGGAGGCAGTCGATCCATGATTCTCTCTCGTCACTGATGTTTCTGTCTCTCCCTCTTCCATCCTCTCTGAAGTCAATACAAATATTCTCTTAAAATGAGACTCTCAACGCGGCCTGGGCTCTGTCGTCACTGCTGCTCAGGAGACACGCGGATTACGTCTGCTGGCTGATCTCACTCCGATTCAAGAACCACTGGGCCGC
>NW_005359352.1:1275925-1276344 GCF_000412655.1 Myotis brandtii | reverse complement strand
GAGCGTTGGCCTGCAGACTGAAGGGTCCCGGGTTCAATTCTGGTCAAGGGCACATGCCCAGGTTTCGGGCTTGATCCCCAGTGGGGACCGTGCAGGAGGCAGCCAATCAATGATTCTCTCTCATCATTGAGATGTTTCTCTCTCACTCCTTCTCCCTTCCTCTCTGACATCAAAAAAATAATATTTTTTAAAAGATAGAAAGTCCAGCAAAAGCATCCGAGTGGCGTTGCTCATGGCGACGACAGGCCCCGCGGGCGGCAGTCTGTGGGGAGTGGCCTTTCCGGGGACAGTGGCACGAGGGGTGGCTGCCCCTTTCCCTCGCTGAGCGCTCCTGTCCTTTCAATTCTTGTCCCTCGTGCCATCTGGGGCTCTGCGGCTGAAACCACCTGCGTGGACACAGCCCAACCCACGCGTGGGCC
>NW_005359352.1:1275533-1275861 GCF_000412655.1 Myotis brandtii | reverse complement strand
CTGGGCAGGAAGCGCCCAGCCTACTTGATATTCTGGGGCCGGAGGCGGCGGCCGGAATCCTCAGCTGAACCCACAGGGCTGCTGGGCCGAGGGCGCTTGGCAGGGAGGCCAGGAAGTGAAATAACAAACAGTGTCCGAAAGGCGCGCCTGCAAGGGAGCCTGGGAAACGCAGGGCCCCCGCCCCCCCAGGCTCCTGGGCCGGACTCCCCGTAAGTAGGCCAGTGCGGGGGGCACCGAGGGGTCCAGCACCCCCACCTGGGGCCGGAGCAGGTGCTGGAGCCCGAGGACCAGAGGAGGAGCAGGGGGGAGGCGGAGGCGGGCGGAGGCC
>NW_005359352.1:1274243-1275330 GCF_000412655.1 Myotis brandtii | reverse complement strand
CATGGCCGGAGGACGCGGAACTGTCAGGAATGCCAGGCCCGCTGCCTCCTGCTCCGCGGCGGCTGCCCAGGGCTGGGGGCCTGGAGAGCCAGTGTCAGGAACTCGTTGTTTCTAGTACATTAGCTGCACGCAGGCTGGGCCCTTCCCGCTCCCCCGGCTGCTGGGAGCGTGTGTGTGTGTGTGTGTGTGTGTGTGTGTACCCGTGGGGTGTATGTGTATGCATGTGTGTGTGCATGTGCATATGTGTGTGCTGGGTATGTGTGTGCCTGTGTGTGTGTGTGTGTACGTGCATGCTCCTGTATGGGATATGTGTGCATACATGTGTGTGTGCACCTGTGTGTGAGAGGGGTGTGTGCATGCATGCATGTGTGTGTGCACCTGTGTGTGTGCCTGTGTGTGTGCGTACGTGTGTGTGTCTCTCTCTCCCTCCCCCTTCCTCTCTGAGATCAATAAAAATATATATTTTTAAAAACCCAGAGGGTCGATGATGTTCAGAACCAAGCTGCTCTTTTCTATCTAGGGAAGCGGTTGACACGGCCCAGAATTTCCAGTGCAAATGGAATGGCTAACCCCACCCCCCAAACAATATCTTCTTCTCAAGGGATTTCCAGACGGCTAACACGCCCCTGAACAGATTCACACTCGCGCCCTGCGATCGACGAGCACACACCTGGTCTAGCCCTGGGTGCTCCGCTTCCATCTGTAAACAGGCGTGGACACACAGCGCTCTGCACACTGAGCCGCGCCACAGCGCTGTGAGGTGGGTGTCGTCTGTGTCCGTCGTAAAGGAGAGGACCCCGAGACTCAGAGAAGGTGGGCGGCGAGCCGCGGGCACACAGCCAGGGCCAGGGAGCGCAGACGGCTGCCCTCGCTGACACTTCCAACAGCGAGTTGCGCCCTTGACCTAGGACAGTTTGGTGTTGGTTAATGTCGGTAAACTGTTCAACGATTCGGCTCCTTTTCTGGGTTTCAGTCCCATCTTTGCAGGAGTCACTAAAGGCTGATCGGGGCTCCAGCTGCGCCCACATCCTCTGCCACGCGCCAGCTCCCCTGACACTGACCTCAGCAAATCCACGTGCTAAAGGCG
>NW_005359352.1:1272771-1274141 GCF_000412655.1 Myotis brandtii | reverse complement strand
GGCTCAAAGGCAGGGAAGTCAAAGCGAAAGTGAGTGAGTGGGACTATAGCAACCAGAAAGCTTCTGCACAGAGAAACGGACAACCAGACAGAGAGGCAGCCAAGCGGGTGGCGAGGATGTTTGCAAACAGTAGCTCCGCCACAGGCTTCATTTCCAAAATGTGTAAAGACTCATAACACTCAACACCAAACGAGCAACCCAACCAGTGGGCAGAGGACCTGCACCCACACCTCTCCCAAGAAGAATGAGACAGCCAATAGGTGAACGAAGAGATGCGCAACCTCATGGCACTGAGGGAAACGCCAATCAAAACTACAATGCGCCCTGGCGGGTGTGGCTCAGTGGCTAGAGCGCCGGCCTGTGGACTGAAGGGTCCCGGGTTCGATTCCAGTCAATGGCCCTGGGTTGGGGGCTTGATCCCCAGTGTGGGGCGTGCAGGAGGCAGCCGATCCATGATTCTCTCTCCTCATTGACGTTTCCATCTCTCTCTCCCTCTCCCTTCCTCTCTGGAATGAATAAAAATATATTTAAAAAGGAAACTGCAATGAGATACCACCACGCACCTGTTAGAGTGGCCGCCATCGACCAGACCAGCAATGACAGTGAAGGAGAGATTGTGGGGGGAAGGGAGGCTGGGGGGGGGGAGGCCTTGGTTTGGGCTTGTTTCTCCCTAAGAAATTGGAACCTCAAAAACCTCTCAGATTACTGTGGGAAATTGTCTTGACTAGAAAGATTAGCGCTGAGACACACTTCTGCGAATTTAAACTTACTAGAGCGAGTTAAAGTTGGCAGGTCAGTCATTGTCAAAAGAAGGCCCGGCCGCGTGGCTCAGGGGCTGAGCGTTGACCTATGAGCCAGGAGGTCAGGGTTCGATTCCAGTCAGGGCACAGGCCCGGGGTTGTGGGCTCGATCCCCAGTGTGGGACGTACAGGAGGCAGCCGGTCCATGATTCCCTCTCATCATTGATGTCTCTCTCTCTCTCCCTCTCCCTTCCTCTCTGAAATCCATAAAAATACATTTTTAAAAATGATTCCTTTGGGGCTCGACGTGCAGGGCGTCGAGGACAGAGAACTGACCGGAGCAAGGCATGGCCTGGCCTCCCCTCGGTGGTGCCGGCCGTGCCCTCTGCAGCCTGTGCCCCGGGCTGAGCTCACTGTCTTCCTCTTTGTTTTTCCATCTAAAACGGTGCGGCTAATGCCCGTCGCGCAGGCTGCCGGAGGGGCGGGCGAGATGATGGCTGTGAGGGCCAAGCGCTGCAGACACATGAGCGGCTTCATTATCACCAAACGCCAGGCCCAGGCGGCCAAGCCCCACAGGGAGTAGTGGCCGCTCCCAGGCCCACAGGCACCTGGGTGGGCGGAACAGGAGCG
>NW_005359352.1:1269191-1272082 GCF_000412655.1 Myotis brandtii | reverse complement strand
TCGCAGCCTCGTCGGCTTCCTCCCTGGAGACACAGAAGGGACAGCGGTGGCCTCGGTGTGGGGGGAGCTCCCCGCCTGGCAGGCACCCAGCAGGCCTGTGATCGCCGTGGCCCCGGCGTCACTCCCCACAGATAAGGATGCTGGGAGCCAGGGGGTCGGGAACCGCCAATGTGGCCTTGCTGGCCAACAGCCCGGCCGGTCTGGCTCCCCCCGGGGGCAGGCGTCTTGCTCAGAGGCGATTCTGCTACCCTCCGGGCATCTAGGCGGTAGCTGGCGGTGTCTCAGCTCAGGACTTGGGAGCAGGCTCGGGCGTGACGTGCCCTCGTCCGTGGCCTCGGCTTCCTCGCACGCGCCTTGCACACCACAGTCACTCAGAAAGGTCCACTCAGTGGTTGAGGGTCGACCTATGAACCTAGGGGGTCAGGGTTTGATTCCCAGTCAGGGTACAGGCTGGGGTTGCAGGCTCAACCCCCACTGCCTCCTGCATGCCCCCCACTGGGAATCGAGCCTGCAAACCGGGTAAGTGCCCTGACCGGGAATCGAACCGTGACCTCCTGGTTCTTAGGTTGATGCTCAACCACTGAGCCACGCAGGTCAGGCTGAGCCGTAGATTTGATGCCCTCCAGACGCAGGCGAAGTCATGCCTCCAGGCAAAACGTCAGCTCCTGCCTGGGGACTGGGCTCAGCCTCAGGGCCTGGCCCCAGCAGCTGGGAGCCATCATGTTGCTCCTGCAGCCACCGCAGGGCCTCAGAGAGCCGCCAGTCAGGGTCCCGCCGGGCCACCGCAGCCCGCGATCAGCAGCTCCCAGCCGCTTCCTGTCCCCTGTCCCTCGGGGACTCTGCCTCCTCCCTGGGAAATGGCCTTTGCCTTCCTGGATCCGCATAAACAAGAATTGTTCTATTCAAACAGCCGCGATTAACTGCAAGGTGTGCTCTGGACAATGCACTGGCCTCAGACTGGCCGTGGAGTGAGCAGATACACGTATGACCCCTGACGTCGAGGAGCCGAGAGCCTAGAGGGGAGATGGCAGGGGACAGGAGAGGCACGGGGCAGCCAAACAGCGACACGCTGCTGGTGGAGGCGGGCTTCCTGGAGGCGGCGGCATGAGCCGGGCTGGAAGGGAAGGCGTGCAGGAAGTGGAACAGGACACAGCACCGTTTTACCCGTCCTGGGGTTAATTTCATGTCAACTTGACCGGACTAAGGGATGTCTAGAGAGCTGGTAAAACATCGTTTCTGGTGCGTCTGTGAGGGTCCGAGGAAGAGATGAGCATCTGAAGGGGTCGACTCTAAAGAAGACGACCCTCGCCCGGCCGGCGTGGCTCCGTGGTTGAGCATTGGCCTATGAACCAGGAGGTCACGGTCCAATTCCCAGTCAGGGCACATGCCCAGGTCGGGGCCGTGCAGTGTGAGGCGTGCAGGAGGCAGCCAGTCAATGATTCTCTCTCATCCCTGATGTTTCTCTTTCCCCCTCCCATTCTCTCAGAAATCAATAAAAATATATTTTATATCTTGAGCGAAGGGTTATGATTTACCCGATTGTGTGTGCCTGAGGTCCGTCCACGCGAAGTCTTTTAAGGGGTAGAGGAAGGGGAATCGCATGGACAGGGGCCGAGCCTGCTGTGTGCTGGGGACGACAGAGGAACAGGCGTGCTGGTGCAGAGGGTGACCTGGGAGGGCCTGAATCGAGGGGTCTCCACACTTTCTCCAGCCCCAGGGCCAGCAGGTCCGGTGCTGGTGCTTGAACTGCAGTATGGTCGCAATCATCTCAGGGAGAAACTATAGTTTAACTTTAACCCTGCTGTTTGGCTTCTGTACTTATTTGTTTACTAAAATAATAGAAAAGTTCTTTTGATTTTCTGAATTATATAAATTACCCCATTCGATTGAATACTCTATCGATTGTAATGTGAATATCCCATGGGTTGTGGTCACACTGGTCTTAGAAAGCACGTTTTCCTTCACCTGGGAAGGACAGCACAGTTATCCCAAGGTCAGAGGGCTCCAGTTAACGTGTCCCTGTTGACTCAGTGATCCGGAGACCCCAAAACTGTAATTTAGATCAAACCAGGTTCCTCATTCCAGACCCGAGGGCTCTCGATACTGTGTTTCTGTCAATTCAGTGACCCCGAGACCCCAAAACTGTAATTTAGATAACGTGCTGCTTCTGCTTCTGTAAACTGCTTTTTTGCGAACCAGGTTCCTCATTCCAGACCCTGGGATGTAATCAATACCTTTGTGATCTTTGCCTATATAAACCCGGTGTTGGGGCTGGGGCGGGCACTATGAGATCTGGGAGAGCGAAATGCCCCCTCAGAGTCCCGGATTTGCAATAAATGTGACTCTTTAATTCGACGTCTGGAGGCGTCCTTGTGTGATTCGCGGGTACATTACAACAGAACCGCTGGAGCCACACCCAGAGCTCAGAGGGCCCAGACCTTCCCCGTCTCCCAGAACCAGAGCGCCCACGGCTCCGTCCCCGGAGGACAGAGGCTGCTGGGAGCCAGAGAGGCAGCGGCGGGGCCAGGCCCTCCCTCGTGGGTCCCTCTGCGCTGACCCACCTCCCGCCGGAACGGCAGGGATCCTAGGACTGGACGATGCTGCCGGGGCTCCGACCCCCGCAGGTCCAGAGCATTGGCCCCACGTGAGGTGGGGCTCCCCATCACCTGGCATCGCGCTGGCAGAGCCCCCGGCCTCCAGGTCACCAGACGCCCTCCACCTGGATGACCTCAGCCACACCCCAGGGCCCTGAGTCTGAACGTCACTCCCACCAGGCCCAGGCCCAGGCCCAGCCCCCGGCCTCTGGCGAGTTCTGCAGCCTCAGCTACTCTGCTCAGAGCCTGCAAGAGCCTCAGGACGTGCCACACCCCTCCTGCCCCTGCAAACACGCA
>NW_005359352.1:1268826-1269142 GCF_000412655.1 Myotis brandtii | reverse complement strand
CCTCCCCCAGGCCCGGCTCCACCAGCCTTGCCCTCCGCCTCACCCCCGTGTCCTCAGTCTCTCCACGATCCTCCCTCACGCAGCCCTCACCCGAGCTCAGGTCGGGACCAACCCGAGAAAGAAGACGTGCCTTCGCCCTCCATCGCTGTCACCCAGGCTCTCCCAGCCTCGGGCGTCTTTGGCCCACGTGGTAATGAGAGTAGCACTTCCCTGGATTCCTTTATTGCAGGCATTTCTCACGTCTGGGCTCCATAGCTCGCGCGGATGGCATCGCACTCCCCATGTCAGAGCGCGAGGCGCGAGCACAGAGAGGAAG
>NW_005359352.1:1264909-1268597 GCF_000412655.1 Myotis brandtii | reverse complement strand
CATGGTGGACGCCGCCTCTCAGACGGTTAACTCTGTCATCAGAAAAGATCGACGTATTTGAATAAACACACACACAACAAAGCTCTACAAGAGACACAGTAACAGGGAACCGACACGATGGGACGGAGATGTCGCCGAAACACTGCAAAGAGCTTTCCCCAGCGTTATCACAGCGCGCAGGCCTGCGTGAGGAGCCGGTCCCAATGCCCCTCCAAGAACGGAGCAAAGACGGGTCCTGGTGGTTTACTCAGGAGCCGTGGCCATGGCCACGGGGGAGCCACGGTCACAGGGAGCCACGGCCATGAGGGAGCCATGGTCAGGTCACAGCCCTGGGGGCCACGGCCATGGGGAGCCACAGCCACAGGGGAGCCACAGCCACGGGAGAAGCCACAGGCACGGGGAGCCATGGTCAGGTCACAGCCCTGGGGACCACGGCCACGGGGAGCCACGGCAGGGCCTGGAGACAGGCTCCGATCGGTGATGAGTCAGAGCGCTCACATCCAGTCACACAATGAGCCGGCGTCTGCCCCTCCACAGGTAACGTGGATACAATTACGCCCACTTTGCAGGGTTCTCACGAGGATAAATTAGAGGGCCGGTCTCGTGAGCATTCAAGGATCATTGTCACCATCGGAGGGTAAGACTGCGCGGCGTTGCTGGCCATGAACGGTGTGGAAATCGTGACAGTGTGAAGGCAACATGGCACATCTACTGAAGTACAAAAAGGTGCACAGATTCACAGAAAGGCTGGGACAGGGAGGCTCACGGCAGCCCCAGCCGTGTGAGCCAGTCCTGGAAAGAGCCGGCCCGCCCTGGGCACCCGCCTGTGGGGGTGCCGGTGATGCAATGCCCCTCGGCACGGAGAGGGGTGACTCACGGAGACACGTCACGTGGGCACACGCCTGTGGGGGTGCATGAGCCAGTCCTGGAAAGAGCCGGCCCGCCCTGGGCACACGCCTGTTGGGGTGCAGGTGATGCAACGCCCCTCGGCACGGAGAGGGGTGACTCACGGAGACACATCACATGGTCGAATCGAGAACCATCACGCTGAGGGGAGACGCCTGACACAAAAGATCTCCCCTGTACGATTCCACGACATCAAGTCCTGGAACTCAAAAAGGAAACAAGATCGATGGGAGAAAATGTCATAAGAGTGATGGCTCTTAGAGGACGGGTCAGGGATCGGCCGGGAAGGGTCCCGAGAGAACTTTCTGGAGAGACAGGAATGTTCTCTCTCGTGACACGGACTTCCACGTGCACTTGTCACACTCGGCAAAGGTCCACGTATGACCTGTGCATTTTACTGTATGGAAAAGCCACCTCCAAAGGGAACACTCACACATTCTCTCCTAACGATGCGTGTGCTGCCGCCGGAGGGGACGTCTACCGCGTCTGCAATTTGCTTTGAAACATACAAAGAGGAAGACGAGCCCGGTGAATCTGTGTGTGTGCCCTGTGCAACAATGAGCTCCATGGAGACCTGGCCGGCTGAGACTGCATGGTGTCAGATGAATAAATAAAGAATGAATGAATGAATGAATGAATGCCTGGGTGCCAAGCTGTCTTGCACAATTTGGAGAGTCTTTAAAACGCACGACACTTGAATGTGGACTGGGTGGTGGACGACATTAAGTTCGTTAGGTGCGATGACAGCAGGAGAGCTAGGGACTCACAGGTCCATGTGTCAGTTGGAAAAACATCCTGAATTATGTTCGCGCGAACTGAGAATTGTCTGAGATTTGCCTTAAGATGAAATAAAAATAAAGTGGGAAATGAGATGGGCGAGCGCTATGTGCGGACTTGAAGGTGGGCGATGAGGACGCCCACGGGCCTCACTCTGCTCTCGCTTGCTTCCTCTGCGCTGGGAAGTCCCGAGATAATGATGAGAAGATAACGAAGTGCTAAGGCCCTCGGTCCCCTGCCAGCTCCTCCGGGCGGCCCGCCCCGGCCCAGCCCTGCAGCTCCCACCGAAAGCCATCGCGCCAGCATGAAACCGGAAGGCCAGCCCACGCGTGTCCCACTTCCCAGCCGCCCCGCCCGCGAGGAATGAGGACAGATGGGTTCCGACCTAGGGAGGACTCATCGCTCAAGATCAGCACCAAACGCTGTCCCGGAGCAGCGGGCGGGCCAGGGTCTTAAACACTCACCTCCACGCCCTGTGAAAGGACCCCGAGGGCCAGTGACTTGCCCAAGGTCACAGCAGAGGCAGAGCAGCACAGAACAAGCCACGTCTGCAGCCACGTGCGGGTCCCATCTTCTCTCCCCCACGACGCCCCCCGAGGCCCCGATCGGTTTGTGAAGCACGTCATCTTCTGAATCTTGGAAATACTTCCCCCGCCTCCACCCACCAGCCCTCGTGCGCACGGTGAGGCGGGTACACTGTAAAGCAATGGACATGGCCCGGACCGGCCACAAAGCTCATCAAGTCACCGCGGGAACTCACGGCCCTGGAAACCGGGAGCTCACGGCGCTGGGGGAGCACCGCTGGCGGGAGGACGGCGATCTGGCCTCGCTGCCCGATGTGGGGGTTCAGGTCCGGAGTCAGAGCCGCTAACGGGCAGCGCCCGTGCACTGGTACACACATGCATGTGTACGTGTGTGTGCACACCAGGGTGTGCATGTACATGCATACGTATCACACATGCATGCCGTGTGTATTTATGCACACCCACATACACACCAGTATATGCACATGCATAGACATGCCTCTGTGTGTTTGTATTGGTATGTATGTGTATGTATACCTTACATATCTTAGATGAACATGCTGGTTTGTATCTGTATATTTATCTATCTATCAATACACAAACACCAGTATATGTGTGTGTGTGTGGGTGTATATACATACTAGTGCGATGTGTTGTATTTATGTCTGTATATGTGTCTATCGATATGTATATGTGTGTGTGTATATTTGCTAGTATGCATGGTGTACATGCTTGCTGGTGTGCACTTATGTGTGTGTTCACAGTACACACACATACACACACGCACACACGCAGAATGCTGTTAGCTGGACCACACATCTCTAGGCCCAGTCCTGACCCCTCCCTCTCGCCCACACTCAGTCCCCCTGAACTTCATGGGCAGCCCAGGAGGCAGAACTGACTCAGCAGTGCCACCTCCTGGTCACCTTGGCGTTCCTGGTGTGTTTGTATTGGTATGTATGTGTATGTATACCTTACATATCTTAGATGAACATGCTGGTTTGTATCTGTATATTTATCTATCTATCAATACACAAACACCAGTATATGTGTGTGTGTGTGGGTGTATATACATACTAGTGCGATGTGTTGTATTTATGTCTGTATATGTGTCTATCGATATGTATATGTGTGTGTGTATATTTGCTAGTATGCATGGTGTACATGCTTGCTGGTGTGCACTTATGTATGTGTTCACAGGACACACGCATACACACATGCACGCACACACGCAGAATGCAGTTAGCTGGACCGCACATCTCTAGGCCCAGTCCCGGCCCCTCCCTCTCGCCCACACTCAGTCCCCCTGAACTTCATGTGCAGCTGAGGAGGCAGAACTGACTCAGCAGCGCCACCTCCTGGTCACCTTGGCGTTCCTGGCAGAACGGGATTGGCCACCAGCAGAAGGGGACACAGGCCACCGAGGGGGACCCAGGGAGAGGAGGCTCTGACCCCGAGGCGGACTACAGGAACTGGCCCCT
>NW_005359352.1:1260231-1264428 GCF_000412655.1 Myotis brandtii | reverse complement strand
CTCCACCAGCTCCCACAGCCGAGCCCCTCGGCCGCCCACGGGTGCTCAGCCACGAGCCCACCTCCCCGGCCACTCGCTCCCACTGCCAACTCCTGCTGCTACCCAGTCCCGCCTCCCCTCACACGCACCTGCTTTCTCCTCGGCCTTGGAACCACCCAGGTGAGCCCCTCCTGTCCCTGAGACGCGCCCTGTCCACACGAATATGGCCCGTCTCCTTCAGGGGAGCAGGGGAGTCCACCGGCCAGGCCGCTGGAGCCACGCCCCGGGAAATGGGACATCACCGCCTACCTTGCTGGTTGCCGTGAGGGGTAGGGACAGCAACGCTGAACGCCTGGTGCAAAGATGGCTTCCAGACACTGGGCCTTGGGCGTCGGCCCCAGCATGCCCTGGGGATCTCCTCATCAAACCAGGTGTCCGCCACCTGCTCCCGGCAGTCCGATCGAGCTCACCTGTGCGGGGTCAGGGCGCCTGCTCGTCTCTCCACTGCATGCTCAGGCCACACCAAACTCTCCGCAGTTGCCCAGAGCACCTCAGTGCTTCTTCCTGCCATGCTCTGTACACAGTTCGCCCATTGGGACTGCCCTTCCCCTGGTCTGATTGGAAAACTCCTACTCATCCTTCAAAACCCAGCTGAAATGTCTCACGTATGAGCCCTTTCCCCACCCCCGCGTCCCCAGACTCCCCTCTTTGTCAGTTGTTATTACATTGGTAATAAGTATGAGTACTTTTCTTTTTTTTCTTATTTCCCCCTCAATATATTTTTATTTATTTCAGAGAGGAAGGGAGAGGGAGAGAGAGATAGAAACATCAGTGATGAGAGAGAGTCATGGACCGGCTGCCCTGCACGCCCCCCACCCTGGGGATCCAGCCCACAACCCCGGCATGTGCCCGGACGGGGAATCGAACCGTGACCTCCTGGTTCATAGTTCGACGCTCACCCACTGAGCCACGCCGGCCGGGCTGTAAATACCTTTCTTTTAGTGACTCTCTAGTGTGAACTTTACAGTTCGCAGAGAGCATGTCTGTAACACAACCTCGCCGGGGACGAATCATTAGCCCCAGTTTTCTGTTTGCAGTGAAAGGGCCCAGCCTCAAGCAGCTCGAGCAGCTCGCCCGGTCCCACCGCTGACCAGGGCGCAGCCAGCACTCCAGCGCAGGCGTCTCCAGCTCCGTCATTACTGTCGCGGCTCCGCCTCGAGGCCTTCGGGGGTCAGGGCTCCTATTTCATCACATCGGCGGCCAGCGTAGCTCCCCATACACAGCCAGTGGGATCCACACGGGGAGGCGAGCAGGGGCGCCTGAGGCTGGCAGGCCCAGTGCCTGGGCGGTGGCTGGAGGAGAGAGCGTGTTGCTGGTAAGGCATTAGCCTTCCTGGGTGCAGCGCTCCCACCAGCATTCTGGAGGCCCAGAGAATATATAACAGAGCAATCAACAACTTTGGGGCCCCCTTTCCCTTCTGCCCCACACTTCAGCCCCATGAAGATCAATAACAGCAGCTAGGAAGGGAGGGGGAAGAAAGAGGTATACCCCATCCCTTTCTACTCAGCCTTCCCCAACTGCTACTTCTGGACAAGCAGGCAGCCCACTTGCAACCAGCCCTGGTTGGAGTGGGGAAAATTTCTACCCCTAAATCAGTGGTTCTCAACCTTCCTAATGCCTCAGCCCTTTAATACAGTTCCTCATGTTGTGGTGACCCCCAACCATAAAATTATTTTTGTTGCTACTTCATAACTGTAATTTTGCTACTGTTATGAATCGTAATGTAAATATCTGATATGCAGGATGTATTTTCATTGTCACAAATTGAACATAATGAAAGCATAGTGATTAATCACAAAAACAATATGTAATTATATATGTTTTCCGATGGTCTTAGGCGACCCCTGTGAAAGGGTCGTTCGACCCCCAAAGGGGTCGCGACCCACAGGTTGAGAACCGCTGTGCTAGAGGGACTCAGCGTGCTGTGCTCTCTTGTTGCAAAAAAAAAAAAAGTGCCAAACGTGTAGCGTTTAACCTGGAACAACTGAGCTGCACCCGCGTGCAGCAGGCCCTGTGCAGGGCCATTGAGACCCCAGTGCCTGGCCGCCTGGGCGTAACACAGGGTCCCCTCCACGCAAGCCTTAATCACAGTGCTGTGCTGCGGGACGAATCATTAGCCCCAGTTTTCTGTTTGCAGTGAAAGGGCCCAGCCTCAAGCAGCTCGAGCAGCTCGCCCGGTCCCACCGCTGACCAGGGCGCAGCCAGCACTCCAGCGCAGGCGTCTCCAGCTCCGTCATTACTGTCGCGGCTCCGCCTCGAGGCCTTCGGGGGTCAGGGCTCCTATTTCATCACATCGGCGGCCAGCATAGCTCCCCAAACACAGCCAGTGGGATCCACACGGGGAGGCGAGCAGGTGCCCTGGGCGGTGGCTGGAGGAGAGAGCGTGTTGCTCATAAGGAAGGCATTAGCCTTCCTGGGTGCAGCGCTCGTGCCCACCAGCAGATGGTGCTGCTGCGCCATTCAGGCACCTTCTCTGCCCACCGGGGGCCTTGGAGGTGTTCCCTTTGCGCTTGAGTCTGAGGCTGTGGTTCCGAATCTGCACAATTCAGAGCTCACGGATGAAAGAGCGAATGTGCAGGTGACCAAGTAAAAGTCCAGAGAGCGTGAAAGTCACACAGCGGCCTCTCCCTCCGTCATTACTGTCGCGGCTCCGCCTCGAGGCCTTCGGGGGTCAGGGCTCCTATTTCATCACATCGGCGGCCAGCGTAGCTCCCCATACACAGCCAGTGGGATCCACACGGGGAGGCGAGCAGGGGCGCCTGAGGCTGGCAGGCCCAGTGCCTGGGCGGTGGCTGGAGGAGAGAGCGTGTTGCTGGTAAGGCATTAGCCTTCCTGGGTGCAGCGCTCGTGCCCACCAGCAGATGGTGCTGCTGCGCCATTCAGGCACCGTCTCTGCCCACAGGGGGCCTTGGAGGTGTTCCCTTTGTGCTTGAGTCTGAGGCTGTGGTTCCGAATCTGCACGATTCAGAGCTCACGGATGAAAGAGCGAATGTGCAGGTGACCAAGTAAAAGTCCAGAGAGCGTGAAAGTCACACAGCGGCCTCTCCCTCCTCTTCGGGGAAAAAATATCCTTCCTACTCGGTCCGAGTTGACTTGGTAGAGCTCTCCAAAACTTATTTATCCTGTACTGGTATAACTGAAACTTTATACCATTTTAACAATATCTTCTCATTTCTCCTATCCCCCACCCCTATCAACCATAATTTCACTTTATGTTTCTATGAGTTTGACTTTTTAAATTCCAAATTTAATTGAGATCACACAGTATTAGACTTTCTGTGCCAGGTTTATTTTACTGTGCATAATATCCTCCATGTTCATCCATGTTGTCTCAAGTGACAGGATTTCTTGCTTTTTAATGGCTGAATAATATTCTATTTGCATATATACGTCACTTTTTCTTTATCCATTCATTTGTCAATGGACACCAGTTGTTTCCATGTCTTGGCTATTTGGCTATCCTATATAATAAAAGCCTAATATGCTAAGTGTCCAGTCGTCCAGTAGGCTGTTCAACCAATCAAAGCGTAATATGCTAATGATATGCTAAGGACGCTCAACCGCTCTCTATGACGTGCACTTACCACCAGGGGGAAGACAGTCAACGAGTGGACCAGTTGACTGACCACCAAATTGTACATTTTTTACAACTTTTTGTGAATCTGTAATAATTTCAAAGTTTTTTAAGTGTCCAGCCCACATTTCTGTTCTGAGCTCCAGGCTTATGCATCCAATCACGGTTCCCCGATGCAGACGCCTCCTCCGGCTTCCTCAAACTAGCGAGCGTGGCCCGGGGGACCCCATCACCTCCCCCACCTCACCAGCCCCCACCCACCAGCTGGCCCTGGTTCCAGGGCTCCCCCTGTCCCAGGCCTGTCCCCAGCCGGCAGTTTCATAAGCCTTTTCACGCCAGCGGCAGCGCATCATTCCACCCTCCGGGCTGCGCACTTGCTCAGGGTGGGCAGGGTGGGCTGTGGGGCAGGCCGGCTCTCTCCTCCACCTGCCTCTTGGGCTCCTCCAGGCCTCCAGGCTTCAACCTTGGGGTCTGTCCTGGTCGGGCCCTGCATTGCCCGGTTCCAGCAGGAATTCCCCCCCTCCCGCCCCCCTCTGTGTCCGATCAAATTCCTCATTTCCCACCCCAACCCCAAGCCCACTGAC
>NW_005359352.1:1259051-1259680 GCF_000412655.1 Myotis brandtii | reverse complement strand
ACCCCCACCCCCAGGCCCGCTCCCCCAGGGGCTCCCACCTCCTGGCTGCTCCCAGCAGGGTCCCCACTGGGCTGTTTCCTGCTGTCTGGCCTCTCTTGCCCCTTCATCTCCGAGGTCAGTGGAGGCAAATGGGTGTCTGACTTTGCAGACGAGCAGGGTGCATCCCAGCGGCCCCATCGCCTGGATGCCCGTGGCCCCTCCAGGCCCCCAGCTCTTCCTGTGCAGAGTGAGGCCCGCTGCGCCGCCCAGAGGCTGCTGGCGAGACCATGAGGAGCGCCACGGGACGGACGAGCAGAACGTTTTAGCTTAGAGCGCGGGACAGAGGTGGGAACTGCAGGGCAAGCTGCCAGCTGCAGAGAGAGGATGGCACCCCCGGCAGGTGTAGGGCATGGGGTACAGAACTGACTCAGCAGTGAGGTGAAGGCCGGGGGCTGCACTAGAAGGGGTCAATGGGGTGGGGACAGCTGTAATAAAGGGTGTCCCAAAATTCACGCAAGAAGTAATTTTTATAGAAAACACAGGTTTGTAATGAAAAATTGTAAATTTTTTATTGATTCATAAAGCATACAGTATAGGGTTATGTATGGAATAGCATATCGGGTAAATGGCCTCCACGGCTTTGCTGGCAC
>NW_005359352.1:1256448-1258026 GCF_000412655.1 Myotis brandtii | reverse complement strand
CCTGCCTGAGCAGTCCCGCAGCCTCACCCCTGACCCCTGACCCCTGACCCCTGCAGTTTCCTGGGGCGGTTCCCCCTCCCCCGGCCCCTCCTCGCCGGCAGGCCGGCTGGTCCCTGTCACTAGGTCTCTCTCCGAACTGAGCCCAGTCGGCCCTGAGGTCCCTTCCCTGTGGAACTAGTTTCCGAGGACCATCTATTTTTCCTGCTGCCCTGCCCGCTCTGGGTTTCTTTGACAGCAGCCCAAGTCCACTTCTTTCACGGAAACTTTGCATCCATAAGGCTGTGGAGCAAAGGGCAACCGGGGAGGGCTGGGGAGAGTCAAGGCCCGTGACTTCAGACTGAGATAAGCAGCAACCCGACTGGCCAAACCCGACCCTCCGGTTCCCAGAACCCGGTGGCTTCAGAGAGCGGCTGGCCCCTCCGCTGGCTCCGCCTCGGCCGCCCGGGTAGCCAGGCCTTCCCCGGGTTCTCCCCCCGAGTTTGCTTTCTCTTCTGCAGCCATGGGGACAACGGTGCCTGGAAACCATGCCTCACGGGTCCAACCAGGCGAGTTTGCCTCACAGAATGCGGGTGCCAGGTGCCTGCAGTGAGGGGAATCTGGGCCCCGGACCACCCTCCGCCCCCACCCCCACCCCCAGGCCCGCTCCCGCAGGGGCTCCCACCTCCTGGCTGCCTCCAGCAGGGTCCCCACTGGGCTGTTTCCTGCTGTCTGGCCTCTCTTGCCCCTTCATCTCCGAGGTCAGTGGAGGCAAATGGGTGTCTGACTTTGCAGACGAGCAGGGTGCATCCCAGCGGCCCCATCGCCTGGATGCCCGTGGCCCCTCCAGGCCCCCAGCTCTTCCTGTGCAGAGTGAGGCCCACTGCGCCGCCCAGAGGCTGCTGGCGAGACCGTGAGGAGCGCCACGGGACGGACGAGCAGAACGTTTTAGCTTAGAGCGCGGGACAGAGGTGGGAACTGCAGGGCAAGCTGCCAGCTGCAGAGAGAGGATGGCACCCCCGGCAGGTGTAGGGCATGGGGTACAGAACTGACTCAGCAGTGAGGTGAAGGCCGGGGGCTGCACTAGAAGGGGTCAATGGGGTGGGGACAGCTGTAATAAAGGGTGTCCCAAAATTCACGCAAGAAGTAATTTTTATAGAAAACACAGGTTTGTAATGAAAAATTGTAAATTTTTTATTGATTCATAAAGCATACAGTATAGGGTTATGTATGGAATAGCATATCGGGTAAGTGGCCTCCACGGCTTTGCTGGCACAGACGCACTCTTTTGTTATTGCCTGAGCAGCCGCATTTTCGAAGAAGAATGGTCCGATGATGCCTCCAGCCCCAAATCCGCACCAAACGGTGACACATTGTGGATGCATTTGTTTCTCAACAATCACTCGTGGATTTCCTGAACCCCAAATGCGACAATTTTGTCGATTAACCAAGCCATCAAGATGAAAACGAGCCTCATCGAAATTCAGCCACGTTTATGCAAAACGGTCACGGAAAATTTCAACAAAAGAGTGCGTATGTGCCAGCAAAGCCGTGGAGGCCATTTACCCGATATGCTATTCCATACATAACCCTATACTGTAT
>NW_005359352.1:1250638-1255715 GCF_000412655.1 Myotis brandtii | reverse complement strand
GCGAGGGACCGAGGCTCTGCCCCAGCTGGGCGTGGGCCCCTGCCAGGGCTCAGGGAAGCCAGGCTCTGCGGGTGCGTGAGCACCGCCTCCAGGGGCAGCAGCCCTGTCCCTCCTGCTGGGGACCCGGTCACTTGACGACTCCTTCGGCAGCACTAACAGTGTGTTTCCATGAATGAGCTCCGCCAGCAAGTCATCAATTAGCGCCTGTGGGCTCACGTGGTGTTTTGAAATTTCACTGAACCCAGAACAGGCCTGGGCTCGGCCAGTGGGCGAAGCGGTGTCGGTGGTCACGGGCCTCACAGCGCAGGTGGACAGACAGGCGGACACTGAAAATGCAGAGCGGGGAGCAGAAGGTGGAGGGGAGCCCAAGGGGCCGAGGGAGCAAAGAACAACCCCCACCATCTGGGTGAAGGGAGGAGGGGCCCAGGAGCCCCCAGAGGAGGCCCCCAAGAGGGGCGTCTGCTCCCAGACAGGCTGGTCTGAGGCACGGCGGGGGAGGGTCCTCGCCCGTGACGTGTGAGTCTTGGCCTCCGGACACGCAGGCGGCCCTCCCTGCTCTTGTCCTGCCCGTCTGCCTTAGGCGTCTCCTCCTCACGTGGGGGACTTGGGAGCTGCCCCCAGGAAGAGGCTCCTGAGCTGCTAATGAAACACGGAGCCCGGCCTGCGCGGCTCAGCAGCTGAGCGTCGACCTCTGAGGCAGGAGGTCACGGTTCCATTCCCGTCAGGACACAGGCCCGGGTGGCAGGCTCGGTCCCCAGGGTGGGGACGTCCGTTCAATTTGTAACAATGAAAATACATCCTGCATATCAGATATTTACATTATGAGTCATAACGGTAGCAAAATTACAGTTATGAAGTAGCAACGAATATAATGTTATGGTTGGGGGTCACCACAACATGAGGAACTGTACTAAAGGGTCGCGGCGTTAGGAAGGTTGGGAACCACTGGTCTAGGAGCACACGGCCCCCAGGCCAAGCGAGAGGAGGTGGCTCAGCTGCTCCCAGCAGCCCCATCACAGGGCTGTCGCCGTCCTCGTCCGTGTGCGATGACTTCCACACGTCCAGACCCTGTTCCCGCTGGGGACCCGGCTGTGGAGAGAGCGGCTCTCCCAGGTGCTGCACCTTCTGCTCCCCGCTCTGCATTTTCAGTGTCCGCCTGTCTGTCCACCTGCGCTGTGAGGCCCGTGACCACCGACACCGCTTCGCCCACTGGCCGAGCCCAGGCCTGTTCTGGGCTCAGTGAGATTTCAAAACACCACGTGAGCCCACAGGGTTGACTGCTCCCCCCACGGCGGCTGCAGACTGAAGGTCCTTTGTTCCTGCCCAGTGACTCATGAGTGCCCTTTAAGGGAGAAGGAACAGCCGTGTTTTGATGGGGAAATACATAAAGAATGCGGCACATTTTTCCAAACAGCCCTCAGGCCGTCTAGTTTAGGCGAACCCGCCAAGCCAAGGGCTGACCTTCCCCGCCAGGGCCTGGCCCGTGGGCGAGGGACATGCTGACCGACTGGCAAGGCAGGCTGGCTTTCCCAGGGCCCTCGCTTCCAGCAGCAGCGCATGTAGCAATCGTGAGAAGGTGACGTGCATTCACATAGCACTTGCTGCGTGCGGGCCTGGTCCGCCTGCAGGCGCTCCTTCCATTCTCATGGCTTTCCTCCTGAAGGACGGAGGCCCAGAGAGGGTCGGAGGCACAGAGCGAACGGCACAGCTGGGGTGCCAGCCAGGTGTCCGGCGACAGGGCCTGGGCTCTGCGTGGTGGTCGGGGGAGCCCGCTCTCCCCTTCCCCCGCTGTGGGCTCCAGGCCGGCTGCCCTGCTCTGCACCTTCAGGCCGAGGCCCCCGCCTGTGGTTACAGGAGCAGCCCTGGGAGTGGGCCCTCGTCAGCATGAACAGGAAAAAACAAGGTGCTCGCAGATTAAAAACCTAGTTCTAGCCCGGCCGGCGGGGCTCAGCGGCGGAGCATCGACCTATGAACCAGGGTTTTGATTCCCAGTCAGGGCACAGGCCCAGGTTGTGGGCTCGATCCCCAGTGTGGGGCGTGCAGGAGGCAGCCGACCCATGATTCCCTCTCATCATTGATGTTTCTCTCTCTCCCTCTCTCTCCCCTCCTCTCTGAGATCAGTAAAAATATTTTTTAAAAACTGTAAACAGTGGAAGAGCATTTGACAACCGTGTGGCTGTAGGGATAGTAGCTCTCGGATGAGAACACGGGACCATCCCAGGAGGAGTTTAAGGACAAAGACAGTGTGTGTTGGGGCCTGAAGGGTGGGAACGATGACTTCGGTCCGGTGTGCGCGTGCGCCGGTGGGGAAGCGGAACCCACGTCCCCCGAGGCAGGGCCTGTCACTCAGGAAAGAGACGGGCCTGGGCTCAGGCGGCTCAAACGTCATCATCTCGCAGCAGCGAGCAGAAGGCAACGATGCAGCCCCCGAAACCGCGTCCCTGTACGGTAGACGGAGCCATTAGCACGTCCTTGGCCAAGACCTTGGCGGGCTCCGAGGCTGCCTCCCAGCTGGGCTGTCCCACAGCAGGGCCCGACCTGACCTTCCCAGGGCCCAGGGCCAGGACCAGCTTGCCCCCCCTTCCTGAATGGAGCGCCCCAAGGTCACACAAGCCCCAAGGGCTCTGCTAGAGCCCAGGAAGCCCCTCTGAGCCCCGCACCGCTCCGCTCGCCGGCAACCTGCTAAGGAAGCTGAGCCCAGGACAGAACAGCTGAAGCCCAGACCTCGCACAGCTGGCGAAGCCAAAGGGGCCACACGTCGGTGCCGGACACCAGCTCGGAGGAGTCTCTCTGCCGGTACCTTCTCCGCCGGGCCCTGGGGACAGATGCGGCAGCAGGGACTGGACCAGCCCCTGGCCCGCCAGCCCCCCTGGACATTACGCACCTTTTTAGTTCATTCGGAAAAGAGCCATTCGATTTTTTAAAATATATTTTTATTGACTTCAGGGAGGAAGGGAGAGGGAGAGAGAGAGGGAAACATCAACGATGAGACAGAATCACGGATCGGCTGCCTCCTGCACGCCCCACACTGGTGATTGAGCCCGAGACTCAGGAATCGAACCGTGACCCCCTGGTTCCTAGGTCGATGCCCAACCCCTGAGCCACGCCGGCGGGCTGAGAGGTGCTTTTGAAAGCATAAAAAGCTTGAACTGCAGGGACCCAGCCCCACAGACATAAACGCACTGGACCCTGAACCAGCACCTGTGACGGTATCGCCACCACTTAAAACAGTCTCATACCTGGTTTCATGTCAAACTCATACTAGTACATGCGTGAGGACGGCTGATCGCTTCCCCCAAGCGCCCGGGAACATACGGCCCAGCCCAGCTCTCCGGCTCAGCGTCTCGGACGAGGCAGACGAGCCTGAACGCCAGGCGCGGGGTCACGGTGCACCCTCACCCGCCCCCGTGGGCGGGGGGGGGATGGAGTCTCTGTCGCAGGACCCGCTCTGATGCCTGACACGCTGTAAGCGCCCAGGCCGGTGGGAAGCCAGCCATCTGCCTTTCCGGCTGCTGCCAGGGGAGGTGCGGCACATTTAATTCCCCGGGAAGATGAAATCAGACATCGCTCCGGCTCCTGGATGCGGCTCTGCTCATCCAACGCCCCGGCCTCGGGCCTGTGCAGCGCGTGGCCTCCGCCGGCCTCAGAACCCGCTGGCCGCTGGGCGGGAGCCTGGTTCCAAGCCCAGGCCCAACGCCACGTCCTCCCGGGAGCCGTCTCCGGCCTGGCCCCACTCAGAGATGCTCTCTCCTGCCCCTCACCCCGGAAACGTGGGGCACCCCCGGGGCTGCTCGTCCTGCTCCTGTCCTGCAGGTTTGGTCTCCCCTGGAAGGGATGGCGTCCCTGGCGGGAGGGGCCCAGGCCGGAAGCCCAGTGCAGCCGCGTCCTCCACGCGCACCGGGCCTCGCCCTCCCAGTCTGGGCGACGGGAATAACGTGTGCACAGCAGGGCTATGTGAGGGCATCGCCCGGGGCAGGTGAACGGCAAACCGCTTGGCCCAAAATAAGAGGCTCCGCACGTAGGCTGAGCGAGTGAACACAGGACGGAACGGATGGATGGATTTCCGTTCTCACCAGCCGGGCTTCCCTCGTCACCGCAGCAGAGCGCTGGCGGCTTGGAGATCACCCGGTGGCGCAGACCCCGGTTTCCAGAAAAACCAGCCTGGTCTTCGCTCAGATCATCCAACGTGCAGCTGCTGAGCTGCCCACGCAGGACGCGCCGACGACCAGCCAGCTGCGCCTCCCGCTCCTTCGCAAAGCCCAGCCCTTCGAGCTGACCACACCCGCACAGAGCCCTCGGGAGTGGCAAAGGCACTGACTCCTCCAGACACGGTGTCAGCTGCCCCCGTCCCCCCCAACCCTCGCTAAGAAAGCCTAATAGATGCGAGAGGGAGGGTCCAAGCTCCACGCTGCACACCCTGCCCTGAGCTCAGTGAGGCCAAGGTTAATGTAGACCTCCTGCAGCCTCGGCCCAGCCAGGTGCGAAGTGGAGGCTCCACCATCCCAGGGCGTGGAGGCTGCTGTAGAGTTCTTCTTCTCCTCCTCCTCTCCCTCCTCCTCCTCCTCCTCCTTCTCCTTCTTCTTAATATATTTGTATCAATTTCAGAGAGGATGGGAGAGGGAGAGAGAGATAGAAACATCTAGGATGAGAGAGAATCATGGATCGGCCGCCTCCTGCAGGCCCCCCACTGGAGACGGAGCCCCGCACAGGGCCTGGCACACAGCGCCCCATCCGTGGACACCCCAAAGGGCTTTGAATCTCCTCCCTGTGCGCGCGTGGACCCGAGGGCCTCCCGGCTCTGCCATGCGATGTCCAGCTCACCACCAGCAGTATTTGCTTCTAGTTTTTCTTCGAAGCCTGGGAGCTGCTTCTTAGACGTGGCCGGGACCGTCCACCCACACCGTCTCCCAGCGGCTACGCCCAAGGGGTCGGCATTCGCTCGGCTCTGCACACCGTCACGCAGGCCCAGCCCTCCCAAGGAGGAGCTGGCAAACGCTCCTGGACACAGATTTCACAGCCCAACAGCCGGGCCCGGACCCCCCGGCCCAACAGCCGGGCCCGGACCCCCGCTGCCCCG
>NW_005359352.1:1248425-1250507 GCF_000412655.1 Myotis brandtii | reverse complement strand
GGACTCCCTCCTCAGGAGGGAGCGGGGCCGCCTCTCCTGCTCCAGCCCAGCAACCTGCTCCGTCCCAGCTGGAGCCCGTCAGCGGGCTCCCAGGCTGAGCCGCCCTGACAGCTTCAGTGAGCAGCTCCAGCGACCAAAACATTCGGGTGAGAAATGTCGGAAAGCAGCACAGGGGTGGGGTGAATAATGGGAAGAAATGTGTTTTTCTTCTACGTTTTCACTCCTTTTGGGGAGTTTGCTCCCTGAGAGGCATTCAAAAGGCCTTCTTTGGCCATTAAAAACGTAAAATGAAAGGCACAAAGAAAGGTTCCCCTGTGGTAGACTTACACTGGGTTTTCAGGGGTGAGACGTAAAACGTCTGACTAATAACATCGTTACTGAGGTACTATTATGTGCCAAGTATTTCACCTAAATAGTCTCCAGGGTTTCTTTGTTTGGGTTTGGTTTTTAAATATGTTTTTATTGTTAGGTTGTTGTTGTTTTTTTCAGAGAGAGAGGGAGAGGGCTAGAAACATTGATGAGAGAGAAATATCATTGGCTGCCTCCTACGCGTGCTCCACTGGGGTTCGAACCCACAACCCGGGCATGTGCCCTGAGCGTAATCTCCAGTTCTTAGAACGGCCCGGCCAGAGACCACGCCCCTCCCCGGGTCCCATCTTCCCGATGGAGATGCTCCCAGAGAAACTTGCTCCCGGTGACGGTTAGAAGGTGGCAGAGCCAGGATTTGAACTCTGGACTCCAAACCCTAGAAGTCACTTTTTTTTTAAGTCTTCAACACTTTTATAACACTAATTCATGTTTTGTTTTGCAACAGCTTTATTGAACTATAATTCACATACTATACAGCTCAACCATTTAATAATCCACATACCATACAATTCAACCATTGAACATGTACAATTCAACGTCTGGGTTTTTTAAGCAAATTCTCAGAGTGGTGCGACCGTCACCTCGGTCAGTTCTAGAACATCACCCCAAATAGAAACCCCGAGACCCTTCCATGATGCTGCCCTATTCCCACATCCCCTCCCCAGCCCCAAGCAACCAGTAATCGACTTCTGCCTTTATAGACTTGCATATTCTGGGTATTGCATAGCGATGGAATCGTACACAGGTGGCCTCTGGGCCTGGCTTCTTTCACTTAGCACAGTATTTTCAAGGCTCGCCAGTGTTGCAGCCCATGTCAACACCTCATTCCTTCTCTGGCTGAGTAACAGGGTTGCTTTATGGATCGAATTGTGTCCCCCCCCCCCCCAAATTCCTGTGTTGAAATCCTAACCCATAAATCTCAGAATGTGACTTTACTTGGAAATAGGACCGTTACAGGCCTCATTCCTCGCTCACCAGGCCCCGCAGAGCCGGCTGAGCACCGTGAAGTGGAGACCAGGAGACGCGAGATTCTCCGAGAATCCTCAGGAGAGACTCCAGGGAGGGCAGGTGTGGGGTTGGTCCTGCAAGGTGACCAGGGCTTGACGGATGGGCAGAAGCAGGGTGCCAGGCGGGGCCTGGCGACGAGGAAATACTCGCTGTGGTTGGTGAACAATGAGCGGGGGGAGCGCCGGGTGTGGGAGCAGGGCTGCGGGCTGCGGGGCTGGAGCCGGGAAGGACCTCGGGGGCTGGTGCCACTTGTCCTCTCGGACTCAGAGGGGAGGTCGAGGCAGAGAAGGCCTCCAGCTCACTTAGCACCAAGGGCTCCGGGAGGGGAATGAGCAGCCCCACGCCGGCAGAATGCAGCCGAGGGGCCATTCTAAACGTGTTCCGTGTGGGGGCCGGTCAGTGTCGCAGCCTCGCAGCCTTGCCACCGCGGGCGACATAAAGGAACGGAGGGGTGTGGCCGTGAGCCGATAAGACCGTGCGAACACTCAAATTGCAGGTTCATGTCATTCTCGTGTGTCACGAATCATTTTCTTTTGGTTTTGTTCAGCCATGAAGAAAAAGCCAGAGTCCTTCTTAGTAGACGAGGCCGTCTTGGGCCTCTGGGTCACAGTTTGCTGACTCTGGGCCGGAGCGAGGCGGAGAAGCAGCCCTGGAGGCAGCTGGGGAGAGCGGGGGACAGAGGCGGCCTGGGGAGGGCGGGGGATA
>NW_005359352.1:1243252-1248377 GCF_000412655.1 Myotis brandtii | reverse complement strand
GTCCTCCTGCCGAGGCCCGGGGTGGGGGTGGGGGGGCTTTAGCGCAGGGATGATGGGTCCGACAAGGCAGAGTGAGCGCTATGCCTCCGAGCAGGGCTCCTACGAAACCCAAGGATGGGTCTAATCCAGGGGCAGAGAGGGCTGGACTCCAGAACGTAGATTATTGCCAGCTCCGTTCCCAGCTTTGGCCAAACCTACTTACATTGAGGGCTACTTACACCACTTGTTTGCTCTTCACTGAAGCGGACCCGCCCTCCGTCTGCACTTTCTGTGTTGTCCTAGCACTTGAGAAGAACAAATGGCATTTTCTGAATCAGCCTAAGATTTTTATGAACGCACGTCGCCTCTGCGTGCATAGTCCAATGGATGGAGGTTCAGTTCTCTTCGGGCCTTATCGCAGGGGCATGACTCAGAGCGGGAAGGTCTCCGCCCTGCCTCTGGGAGGTGGGTTACACTCGGCAGGGGGTGGTAAATGTTTAACCACCTTCTCCCTGAAGGACAAACATACGTTTATTTTGCGTTAACTTCATTCTATAAAGGATGTATAGCAGCCCGTTTATAATCACAAATTATACACTGTTTTTTTATTTCAGAGAGAAAAGGAGAGGGAGAGAGAGAGATAGAAACATCAATGATGAGAAAGAATCATTGATCGGCTGCCTCCTGCACGCCTCCTACTGGGGATCGAGCCTGCAACCCAGGCATGTGCCCTTGACCAGAATCAAACCTGGGACCCTTCAATCCATAGGCCAACGCTCTACCCACTGAGCCAAACCTGCCAGGGCTATGAACTATTCTTTATTGAAATTCCATACAGCTAATTGCCTTTCCCAGGCGCTCTCATTGATTTTTGCTGAGCTCTTGTATTCATAGTCAATTGGTGTTTGCATTTCAACTGCGATTTGACAAAATAAAACTATGAATAAATGCTTGATTACAATCCAGTTCGTCAAAGAAGTGGCTGCCGTCATTGACAAACGAGTGTAGTTCCGAGTGTGAATGTTGGCTGATGTTTTGTTTACGTTAATGGGCAAGATAAAAATGAAGTTGTAAAGACGGATGCCGTACGTGCAACTCACCTGTCAATGACATGAGCCACCCCTTTGCTGAATCACATGAGTTTGCAAATACCGGAAGGATATCACCTCAGGTATCTTCCGTTCACAACGGAAAGGCTACAGACATGACACACAGTTGGTCTCACCTGCATGAACATTTTCTCTGTCACTTAGGTTTAGACAATCAACACAACAATAAAATAAAACAATAAAGTTGAGCACTTGCCCATTTCTGTGGTGTAAACACTTCCGACACGGACAATTTCAAGCTCCCAGAACGCCCAGTGGGGAAGAGATGTGCACAGCACATGGTTGTGGTAGCATTTCCACCTTCAGTGGACGGTTGGCAAAACCCCTGACCATCGAACAGTCGGTTTTCTGGCATCGGCTGGAGCTGGCTCTGGCACCGCGGGTCACACCTCACTTTCCTAGAACGGAGAGTGTCACCTGAAGAATTGTCTTTGTTAAAACAAACGAAAATAAACAAACAGACCTCCAGGATCTTATGGTGAAGTGAGCTGTAAGTAAATCAGCGTGTCATCTAAATCTACCAGCTTTTAAAAAAATGACGACATCCTCAAATATTAGCTTTTTTGAGAATTAGCTTTAACGGTCACCTAAGACATCCTCATTGTCAAGTGCCGCGGCCCAGTGGTTAGATTCTCAGCAGTAACAGGGCCTTCGTGCCCAAACTCACATACACTGTGGACCAGGAATCGCAGGTGCCAGGGCCGGAAGGAGCCTTTGAAATCAGCTGGGCCATTGTCTTTCGTTGGAGTCCAGAGCGGTTATTTTACTTCTCCAAAGTCACAGATAAGCAAAGCCGGCAACAGAACCTAAGCTCTCATTTGTAAAACAGTTGCTGCTATATTAGTCCCCTCCCCTACCCCCTCTCCTAAAGTGCCAAGGGCAGGGCACTGTGACAAATGTACTCAAACTTCTCTCGCTTTGGGGATAAGCGAGTTCCTTCGGCAAGTCTGTTTTGGGGGAGAGTACTGGTTAAGCCGTGGAAAAGAAACTTCCGGTCATGCTTGCCTGCTTGCATCATGAGGGTGTCCCGTTGTTGGTTTTTGTGGGTTTTGTTCTGCTTTTCTATTTCATTACACTGTCCCCCAGAGTTCTTTTCAGGCACAGATGTTCATTCCAAGAGTAATCATTGACAAACGAAGGGCAAGGGGACTGGGTGAGTCCGGCGTGAAGCCAGCCCACCCTCAAGCACACGTCAGAGATAAGAACGTATTTCTCACACTTTGATCTGAGCGTGAGAAGCTGGGGTTCTTGGGAAGCGCAGGAGGCAGAGGATGCCTTTGGAAGACGGGCTGTTGGCCAGTCTCCGGGGGCCGCTGAGTTCCTGTTTGAGAGGAGATGTTTTCCCTCTCCCCTGGAGGTGACCAGCCTGAAACAGCAGGCTTCTTCCGTTCATTTTTTTTTTTCTTAAAAAATAATACAAGTCCAAAGCCTCATGTCTAAAACCTCTGGAGCCAGATGTGTGTGGAATTCCAAATGTTTCAGATGTTTAAACAGGTCATGCAGCAAACATACTAGATAATCTGTTGTGTCACCCCCGGGGGGCCTGGGGCAAGACTCCATCACCAAGCACATTTATATTTTGTAGCAAAACATAAATATTCATAAGAAGTGGGGTAAACAAGACTATAAATAGCCTCACATCAGTTCATTTCAGGTCAAGTTGACCACTGCAGGAGTCAAATTTTAAGCTTCAGATGATTAAGGTGGTGAGACTGTAATGTTCTGAATAAGGGTGTAGATACAGGCCTGTCACGACATTACCAGCAGTTTTCTTTCTATGCATTAAAAAATGTGTGTTTCTGTGTGTGTAATGTTTTCTTGATCCATATTCAACTTTAAGTTTATTATTATTTCTTGGAAACTACTTATTTGCTTTATATACATATATATACACACACACACACACACATACATATACATATTTTAAAATATATTTTTATGGATTTCAGAGAGGAGGGGAAAGGGAGAGAGGGACAGAAACATCAATGATGAGAATCACTGATCGGCTGCCTCCTGCACGCCCCCTACTGGGGACCGAGCCCACAACCCCGGCATGTACCCTGACGGGGAATCAAATCATGACCTCCTGGTTCATAGGTTGATGCTAAACCACGGGCCCGGCTATTCGCATTATATTAACGTCAGAGACACATTAGCCGTGTTTTGCTCTGATCTTGCTTCATTTCGGCTTCTGCCCTGGGCGGGGTCTTCCGAGACTCTCGGGGGTGACGGGAGGAATAAACTGCTCTAGTGTCTACCCCGCTGTCCTCTTTACACCAGCCATGCAAAGGGCCTGGTCACGACCGCCTCCCCGCCAGCTTCGCTTCCACTTGTAAAATGCCGTGTGGTTTTGCAATCTTATTTTTGTGGCTACTAACGGGAGGACCTTCAGTCCCTGGAAAGTTATATTAAACCAGAAAAAAAAAACGAGAACAGGAGCTGCACATACAGACAGAACAGGAGAAAACTCCAAGGCTAACTTCGTCCTGGCATATAGAAGTCTTGATCAGTCTGGCTAATGCTGAGAAAAATAGTCCTCTCCCTTCTTAAATCCTCAGAGCCCGACAGACACCCGTCCTCCATAAAATAGGACTTGAAAAATTAGCCGGGACATTCTGCAAAGTCAGTGAGCAACAGCAACGCCTGTAGCTGCAAAGCCAGCAAGGCAGGACCAGTCTGGCCGGAGCAGGAGAGGATGTATTCACGTAAATAATACGTACAGGCTTGCATTGCAGCAAGTTGCAAAGACAGAAAACCATCAAAGACACTAAAAAGGGGGTGGGGGGAGAGCTACACATACAGGGAGGATAAAAGAAGAAATGCTACAGGTTTTCAAATGGTAATTTAGTGCCTTGTGTAGTAATAAAAGCGACCCACGGATACAGCTATTGCAGAAAGCGAAATTTCACAGGCAGTGCCACTAAAATACCAGAGGCCATACATCACGTCTGACCCAGGCTGCCACCTCGTAGAGCGAATTCTCACATGGGAGCTTAAAAAAGAGTGTGTGACCGGCCCACTGTCCTGCGGCCACGGCCACGGCTTTGTCTGACGTCTTGAATTTCCAGTGTCTCTCACACTTCCTCCTTTTCAGATGCACAAAAGGTTTTTGTCAAGTCTCTCTCGGCTTTATGGCTGGCAGCTACAGAAACCATGCCGCAGGCCCCGCAGGCCCCGTGTGGAGTTATAGGGTGTGATTGTCGTTGGCTAATGTCTGCAGACCTTCTGGATTTTTAGAAATAACTGAGAGCTGTTATATGAAAACCTGTAGGGGATGAGATTTGCCCGCTATGGCTGCCCACTCTCTCCGGAACGGTATGGAAAAGCTCCCGGATTCAGGTACCTTACAGGGGCGGGCACTGGCCTAGGACCCTAAAGCCAAGTAACCAAGTAACCAAGAATGACCTATACTTGCATTAGCTCAGGAATGCGACTAGGACGGCTGCTGGGGGTCCGGGGGATGGGTTTGAACCCCCACTGGGCCGCTCTCTGGGCGCCCTGGGGCCCTGGTCTTCTATAGGAAACCAACTCCCACCTCCTGACCTGGTCCTAGGCCAGCGGTTCTCAACCTGTGGGTCGTGACCCCTTTGGGGGTCAAAGGACCCTTTCACAGGGGTCGCCTAAGACCATCGGAAAACACATATATAATTACATATTGTTTTTGTGATTAATCACTATGCTTTCATTATGTTCAATTTGTAACAATGAAAATACATTCTGCATATCAGATATTTACATGACGATTCGTAACAGTAGCAACATTACAGTTATGAAGTAGCAACGAAAATAATGTTATGGTTGGGGGTCACCACAACATGAGGAACCGTATTAAAGGGTCGCGGCGTTAGGAAGGTTGAGAACCACTGTCCTAGGCCATGAGGCGTGGGAGTGTGCACTGAGCAGAACCGCACTCGTAGGCGGTCGGTTCCTGTTGTTACAGAACCACAGCCAGACGCGGGCGACCAGGGGCACTGGTCACGCGAAGTGCGCGCCCGGGGCGGAGCGCACCGTCCGGTAGGGGGCGAGCGCCTCACACC
>NW_005359352.1:1229350-1241581 GCF_000412655.1 Myotis brandtii | reverse complement strand
TTTCCCTGCCGCACCCTAAGGGACCAGCCCTGCGTCCCTCCCAGGCCGCGATGCGGGGCCGAGACCCTGCGGGTCAAGTGGCCAGCGCTCCGCTTGGCTCCCGATGGGGAACCCGCTGACCAGCCAGACGTGCGCCCATATCGACTAGAGATGATGAAGTTTCTCTTGGCCGGGATGTCAAGTTACAGCCCTAAAATGGGGGTGTTGTAGGTGTTTTAGGTTCTAAAATTTAGAAGATGACTGGGCCGGAGCGAGGGAGGGAGGGAGGGAAGGAGGGGAGGCCGCTGAAGTTAGGCGATGGCATTCATTTCTTTGGTCCCTGGAACAAAGCCTTTGCTGTTAGGAATTGCTTGGGGGGTGGGGGGTGGAAATCCGGAATGTTTCTCCTAATGGAGTTTTTTTTTTTTTTTTTCCTCGGTAGACACAGTCAATAACAGGCTAAATCAAAAGTAACAGATTCAGCACTCTGCCTGTTGGAAGTGTAGCCAGGGTGTCCTCCCAGCCTCCCTCTCCCCCCACCCCCCTTTTTTTTGCAGAGGAGACCGGCTTGCAAACCTTATTATTTAATCACAGTGAGTCCTGGGATCCCACCTCGCTTAATTCTGCCTGAATCAGCGAGGCTTAAAAATAATGCCTTCGGATGAGGCCGATGGGAGGGCCTCGAAAAGTCCCCCCGCCCCCCCCCAAGTGCTGGGCAAGAGAAACATGTTCATCATGGTTTGAAAATACACCATTAATAATGTTAATGGAATGATTGCAACCAAAAAGGAAGCGGGCTGTTTCTTAAGGGAACATGGGGATAGTCCCGGAGCTCCGTGCCCAGGGCCTTCAGAAAGGCCTGACTGTGTGGGGAGTTCTGTGTCTTTTCCCCGCTGCAGAGTCAGCTAAATATCATTAATGCAGATGCGGGAAAGCTGGGCAGATAGGAATTGCTCTGAAGATGGGCACAGCCTTTCTCTGCTTCCTTTTCGTCTCCAGCGTGTCAGCCCAAAGCTCTTTCCGCAGCTGCTCAGGAGCCGGCTGGAGCTCAGGGACCGAGCAGATTAGAGGGATGGGATTCGGTCATTTTGTTAAACTTCGGGCTCGCTCCACGTGGCCCTCGATGCCCAAGAACGTTAACGTCTCAAGCCGGCTGGAGCTCAGGGACCGAGCAGATTAGAGGGACGGGATTCGGTCATTTTATTAAACTGCGGGCTCGCTCCACGTGGCCCTCGAAGCCCAAGAACGTTAACGTCTCACCCTAACCGGTTTGGCTCAGGGGATAGAGCGTCGGCCTGCGGACTGAAGGGTCCCGGGTTGATTCTGGTCAAGGGCACATGCCCAGGTTGTGGGCTCAATACCTAGTAGCCAGTAGGGGGTGTGCAGGAGGCAGCTGATCGATGTTTCTCTCTCGGTGTTTCTACCTCTCTATCCCTCTCCCTTCCTCTGTGTAAAAAATCAATAAAATATATATATTTTTAAAAAGAACGTTAACGTCTCAGATATGAGAAGGTGGAACTCCTGGAACTCAGCGCAGGTCTGTCTGATGTGAAGCAGGTCCAGTCTGCATCCTGGGAGGGTGGCCCCTGCGAGCTGGATTTATGAGAGCGAGATTTGCAAGTGGTTAACTTCTTCGAGGAGTCACCGTGGACTCATTTAAATAATGCCCTTTCCAGGGTGTTTACCAAAACCTGGCCCGTTTATGGTTTTATTGCCCAGGGATGCCCACAGACTTTGGTTTTTAACAAGCGTCTACTTTTGCTACTGAAGAGTGGCATGAGAATGGGTATGTGACAGGAAGTTACCGATTTAACAGAAATACGTACATGAAAGTTTGCAGTCCCTCAGTCCTGTGTTCAAACGAGTGAGTCCTGAATTAGTCAACTAATTTTAAACGGATTAACCTTTGGGGACCTGGCATTTCCAGTAGGCTCGGCCTGCTAAAGCTGGTGGTGTACAACTGAATGCACTTTTTTATCTCTTTAGCATGCACACCTGCAGCTGGGCCCCGAGTAGCTGCGGGTTCCCTCCCTGATGCTATGGCTTTCACAGCTGTTGTATGTATCCCTCACGCCTGCTTTCTACGCGAGGGAACAGGCGCAGCGAGGTCCCTCTGCTCCCGGTTACAGAGCTGGCGAGTTGAAGAGCTGGAATTTGAACTGGGCTCCGTGCTGTTTTCAGAAACAGATGCTGCTTTCTGTTCCTATATGAGGCTGGGTTCTCTGAATTACTCCTTTGTCAGCTAGACCTGGGTTCAAGTTCAGAGTCCACCACTTGCCAGGTGTGTGAACTCCGGTGAGCTATCTAAGGTTCCGCATTTTCCTCCACTTTCAGGCCTGGGTAGCAGGAGGCTGTGGTGAGGGTGTAATGAGCAAATACACGGCACAGTGCCTGGCAGACGGCTGGTTTAACCAGCGCTAAATGCTTAACAGGTTGTGGTTAAGCCACAGAACCCAGGGAGGACCGTGGGCCCCAGAATGAGATTTGCATGAAGGGAAGGTGGGAAGGGGGGACAAGTGAAATGGCTAAACGAGTAAGTGAATGAAAAGCTACTCCATTAAACCCATGTCTATTTTGTTTTTATTAAACCCATGTTTATTTTTGTTGTTGTTAAACCCATGTTTATTTTTTTTAAGCCGTTCTCTTGGCAACAGGTCAGCACATAGCCGTGTTTTAAATTTTTCAGTGGATCACTTTCTCTGGGTGAAATCATTATTTTGCACATTTTAGTGTGAAGTCCGGTGCCGCCCTATGGAATACAGCCTGCGTTTTTGGAAATAATGGGAAAAAATAAGTAGTGATGGCATAAATCTGTAAAGCCAGCTCCCCCCCCCCTTTTTTTTTGGTGGGAGGCGAGTTATTTCTGTCTCAGTTTCTTTGAGTCTCTGGGTACTTTGAAATTGTCTCAAAATAGGGAAAAATGTATCCTACTTGGAAATCCCGTGTGTACAGTTAAACGCTCCTTCAGAGCACCCTGCATCCTGCCTTGCCCGTTTGGCTTTGTAGTTTTAAACGTCAATTTGATGTTGCTGCGGAAGAAGTAAAATTTAATCTCCTTCCCTCCGGGGCCATCATTCTCTACTCTGTTGTCCTTGGTTACCTTGGAGACCCCAGTGCTGTCACAGCCCAGGGTTCTAAGTGCAGGGGTGGGGTGAGCATCTGGGATACTTGTCTGGGCTGCCCAGACCCCCAGGGACCTTGCTGTCCTTCCCAGCGGTCAGGGTGGGAACCCGGCCTCCGGGCTTTTCAGGCAAGAATGCGATTCTGGCTCAGCCAGCGTGGCTCAGTGGTTGAGTGTCGACCTTTGAACCAGAAGGTCATGGGTTCGATTCCCAGTCAGGGCACGTGCCCAGGTTTTGGACTTGATCTCCAGTGTGGAGCTTATAGGGGGCAGCCGATCCATGATTCCCTCTCATCATTGATGTTTCTCTCTCTCTCTCTCTCCCTCTCCCTTCGTGTCTGAGATAAAAAATACATATATTTAAAAAAGAAAAGAAAATGTGGTTCTGAATCTCAGCCCTCGTGACTTGTTTGACAAACAGCCCTTCCAGACAATCCCAGGCGAGCAGGCTCTGCCTCTGTCGGCCGGAGGACGTCACCTTCTTGCCCGTGCGTTTGCCTGTTTGGAAGTGAGGCTCTGTGGGCAGACGGGCCCCCCTAGGGTGCTGTCTGTGTTCTGAAATCTGGACTTATGTGTTCCGAAATGTTGGAGTCACTCACGGAAGAAAAGATCTTCTCTTAGTGCCCCCCCCACCCCCACCCCCCCATTTCATTTCTCTCCTTTTTTGTGATTAACGGTAAGAAGCACCAGTGCTGCTCCTGGTGAGCGCAGACCCCGTCGTTCGTCCACGGGGACTCACTGAGCCCTGCTGAGCGAGGTGCGGGGCTGGGCGTGCCCGGGGGAGTGAGTTCCCTGTGAAAGAACCTGCAGCTCAGTGGGAGGGACACACGTCCTACAAACGAGCCAGTGCGATCAGCCTGGGCCCTGGCTGCCCAAGGGTCCAGCCACGCCCTGGGAGGGAGTGGCCAGGCGCCCGGGGCTGGGGTTAGGAGGCCTGGGTGGCGGCGTGTGGTTGGCATGTGAAGCCAAGGGAGTCACCACATGCTTTAGTCATGAAGGTGCCTCCATAGGACCCTCCCTGCCGTAGGTCAATATTGATCCACTTCCGACGTGGTGGCCAGCTGGGCCTCTGGTTGGATTTTCCCAGCCACCCACTCCACAGAGGGCTGCTCGGGCCAGGAGCTGGGAGCAGTGCCCGGTTCTCCTCCTGCACCCACATCTCTAGGCCCCGGTGCCTTGCTTCATGGAGCACAAGCGTGGCAAGTCCGCCCTGCCCCGCGTCGGGGCTGGGATGCACACGGAGTTTCTCAGTGGCACCGGCCACGTTCCCGTGCTCAGTAGCGCCCGAGCCGGTGTTGCTCAGTGGGTAGAGCGTGGCCTGCCGACGGAAGGGTCCCGGGTTCCATTCCGGTCAAGGGCACACACCTCGGTCGCAGGCTTGATCCCGGGCCCTGGTCTGGTCAGGGCCCGTGCGGGAGGCAACCAACCTATGTTTCTCTCTCACATCGGTGCTTCTCTCTCTCTCTCTGCCTCTCCCCCTCCCTCCCACTCTCTCTAAACATCAGTGGAACAATAGCCTCCAGTGAGGATCGCCTAGTGCTGGCCAGGTGCCTGTGGGATAGCGCAGGTCCCGGGCATCCCACTGCGCTGTGCACGGGGCTCAGACCTCGCCGTTCACAGCAGGGCCCACCCCGCGAGCCTGGCAGACATCAGCGTCTCAGACCCACCTCAGGCCTCTGAGTCAGAGCCCATGGAGCAGGCACCTCAGGTACATTCTGTGCACATCAGGTACATTCTGTGCACATGGCAGTGGGAGAAGGTGTTCTTGGCTGGGAGCCTGGCTGCGGGGCATCTGTAGGAGATGCGGCCCCGCCCTGAGATGCTGGCTTCCTCGCTTGGGGCGGGGCCTGAGCTTTTTTTTTTGGCACTAACAATTTAGGACTTTTCATTTGTCCCAAAGTTGCTGAAGCAAAGTCATGATAAAGCATCTGCTTTCCTTTATCCCCCCTCACGCATACAGGAAAACTGTTGGTGGGGGGAATGATTTTGTACATGGGAAGAAACAATGTAAACTCACAACTTATAGGTAAGGGTTCACTGTACCGCTTGTCGCTTTAAAACGTTTATACGGACCTCGCCGATTGGCTCCGTGGATAGAGTGTCAGCCTGTGAACTGAGGGGTCCCGGGTTTGAGTCCCAGGGAGGGCACAGGCCTGGATTGCGGGCTCGATCCCCAGAGCTGGGTGTGCAGGAGGCAGCCCATCAATGGTTCTCTCTCATCATTGATGTTTCTCTCTGTCCCTCGCCCCTCCTCTCTGAAATAATACAAATATGGTAAAGTTTAAAAAACCAGTTCATATGGAAATCTAGTCACAATCAGCAGGGGATCCCCTGGCCATGCGCTCACAGTGGAGGTTCGGGGAGACCAGCCTGCAGAGCACGAGAGTTCTGGGGGCCGGCGGTCTGCCGTGATCCTGGAGGTTGCCCGTTTGAACCGATGCTGCTGTCCCTCGGCGTGTCGGAAGTGCCATCCGTCACCGCTGGGGTTTCCCCCCTCGTCTTTTCTCTCTGGCATTTATGGGGCACTTCCTGTGTGCCGGGCACGCTTTGATTTCTTTAGATGCATCAGCGATTGACTTGTTTAATTCTTACAAAAACACCGAAAGGTCCAGAGAGCCTGAGCCACTTGGCCGAGATCACAGAGCCAGGGGAGTGGGGGCAGGTTCGGACTCAGCATGTTGGCACCAGAGCTGCCCTGGCAGACCCGGGGCCAGGGAGGCCTCCGCGCCGGTCCCCCCCGATGACCCGGTCCCCCCCCGTGACCCGCACGCGCTGTAGCCAGTGGCCTCTGTTGCACTTCTCGCGTGGACGCTTCTGGACTGGCTTGCTGCTGCTCCACTTCCTCCCGAGCCTCTGGCCTGGGCTGCGGAAACGCTTCCCGCTCCGCCGACACGCCCAGCCCCGCCGCAGAGCTGGCCGCGGCCCACAGCCTGGCAGGAGGCCTGCCTGCTAACGGGATCGCAGATGACATCACCGCACTCCCGCTGAAGGTGGCTGTGTCTGCGTATCTGTGTACACACTCAGAGCTGCCAGGAATCGGGGGGTGGGGGGGGGGGTTCCCTCTGATGGTGAAGCCCTTGTCTAGGGTCCCAGCAGGTGGTCAGGCTCGGGGCCTCGCTCCCTACCGCCCCACAAACAAGCCCATTCCTGCTCCCGTTGTGTGTGTTTTTCTTAAACTCAACTCCAGTGGCCGACATTCCCTGGAGCCTCGTTCTGTTAGGGCAGCGGTTCTCAACCTGTGGGTCGCGACCCCTTTGGCGGTCGAAGGACCCTTTCACAGGGGTCTCCTCAGACCATCCTGCATATCAGAGATTTACATGACACAGCATAACAGTAGCAACATGACAGTTATGAAGTAGCAACGAAAATAATGGGTCACAACATGAGGAACTGTATTTAAAGGGCCGGAAGGTTGAGAACCACTGTGTTAGGGGCTGTGCTGTGTCTTGAATTGGTTAGCGAACCTGACGCAGGTCCTGGCGTGACCTCTGTTTCGTAGGTGACAAAACCGGGGCTCAGACAAGTGACGCGGCCGCAGGTCCCTCGCCCACAACGAGCAGCCGCCTGCGATTAGCATCCTCGCGTGTCCCTGGGGGTCTCACTCCCGCCGGCCCCTTAGTGGACCGCCTGTCCCCTTAGTGGACCGCCTGTCGTCGGCAGGCCAGGCCATGGTTGCCGAGATTGCCTGGGGGCCCAGACCGGTCACAGACGCCAGCCCCTGGGAGGTGCTTAGCATCTGAGGTGCTCGCTGAGTGACCTTCACACCCACAGGAAAGGAAAGGACAGACCTGCCTTCACAGCTGCGTGGGCCCCGGGCCAGGTGGGCGGTGATGAGATGGGACAGTGTTCCCTCTGCAGCAGCTCTGTGTTTTGAGCGGTGGCCGCTGCAGGGTGGGTCCCGGAGGTGGCGTGTCTGGGCGGCTTTGGGTCAAGAAGGCGGTGTCCGTGGGCAGTGCGGGAACTTGGGGAGATTCTGAAAGGAAGAGGGAATATTAAATCTCATTCCCCGTAGCCCTGGCCTGTCACTGACCAGCTCTCGGTCCTCGGGCAGGTGATGTCGCTGGTCCAGCCTCTAGCTGAGACGAGCTGCAAGGCGTCCGCTCAGAACATGCTGTGTCCACTCCTGACCGGCTCCTCTGGGCTCTTCACGCTCGTGTGTCTGAAGAGGCCGGAGGGGAGCCTGGACTTCACCTCTGTCCTTCCCCCTTTCGGTCCCTCCCCCCCAGGGGCCACTGGAGTCGGCGTGGTGTGGCCCGGAGCTGAGCTGGGTTTCACGGCTGCATCGCTAGTCTGAGTTGGGAGAGCTGTTTGCACCCAGGTCCCCTCGAAGCGGCTTTTGCCGTCTCGGCTGCAGACCTTGGTCTCGATGGTGTCTTCACTGGGGGTTGCGTCTGGGGGAGAGCGGGTGCTGCTCACCATCACAGCGCTGCGTGGTCGTTACGTTTGTTTGCTGAGCTTTAAGTCAACACTGATTTTCTGATATCGAGGTTCTAAGAGCCGTTCCCCAGGGTTTGGGGGGAGCCAGGGTTCTCCATCAGGAAGCTGGGTGTTCACACTTGCTCTGTGGATTTGGTGGGGTTGCTGGGGTGGAGTGGAAAGGGCGCTAGCCGCGGGGTGAGACGAGCTGGGTCTGGTTTTCGTCGGGCCCTCACCTTGCCGGTGACCTTGAGCAAGTCACCGTCTGCATGTCTGGTCTCGAGTGCGGGGTTTAGACGAACTGATCTCCGACTGGAAGTCCCATGGCTCTCTGATCAGTAGATCTTGGTTCTTTGTGTCAGTCACGGAGGTTGCGTTTGTAAAGGCTCTGAGGTAAATGGTGGGGAGAAAAGTCGGCAAGCCATGGCTAGTTTGCAGTCCTAAAAAGAAAGTGTCGTTCTGAATTAGATCTGCAAGTTGATTAAAAAAAACAAAACAACAACATAAAACTGCCCAGCCCGGCGTGGCTCAGCGTTTGAATGTTGACCTATGAACCAGGAGGTTTCGGGTTCAATTCCCGGTCAGGGCACATGCCGGGTTGTGGGCTCGATCCCCACGGTGGGGCGTGCAGGAGGCAGCCGATCAGTGATTCTCTCTCTTCATTGATGTTTCTCTCTCTCTCTCCCTCTCCCTTCCTCTCTGTGATCAATAAAAATATATTTTAAAAAAAACTTTCTATGACTTCCTGAGACACTTAAATTTGTTGTTGCTTTTTTTTTTTTAAATTGGCATGCAATCCACATACCATCCATGTACCCTTTCTATAGAGTCGAGTTCAGTGAATGCTTTCAGACATTCACGGATTGTTCAACCTCCCCCGTATCCAGTTCCAGAGCTTTTTTTTATCACCTGGGAGGAGCCCCACTCCCTTAGCAGCCCCTCCCATCCCCTTCCCTCGGCCCCTGACCACTGCAGTCTTTCTGTCTCTGTAGATTTCTCTGTTCTGGACATTTCCTGTCATGGAAGTCAGACCATAGAACCATACACTAGGCGGCCTCGGGTGCCTGGCTCCTTGCACTCAGCAGGCTGTTTTCAAGGTGCATCCCTGCTGTATCATGCGTCTGTGCTTCATTCCTTTTTCTCTCTGAAAAATAGTCCAAAGTATGGATAACTTTTTTTCCCACCTGTTCATCAGTTGATGGACATTTGCGTTGTTTCCCCCGGGGGCGATGATGAATTGTGCTGCTGTGGACATTCTGGTCCGAGCGGGTAGATGTGTTCATGTGTTCTCAGTTCTGTCGGGTGTACACCGAGGAGTGAGATTGTACACCTCACTGCTCCCATGGTAACGCTGTTGTCCGAAGGGGCTGCGCCACTTCACAGTCTGACAGCAGTTTGGGTTCCAGTTTCTCCGCCTCATTGTCAACACTTACCACCATCTGTCTTTTATTGTAGCCGCCCGAGGGGCAGGGAAGCCGGGTCTCCTGGACTTGATGGACATGTCCCTGTGGGTGCCTGCTGGTGCTGCGTGTTCTGAATTCACTGAGCAGATTGGAAGATGTGCCTGCCTGGTCTTTAGATGCAAAATAAGTTAGTGGGAACGTCAGGTGTGTTGGTAGATGGGCTTCGACATCGGTCCCGCTCAGCCGGCCAGGGGTGTGGCGGTCCCTGCGAGGTGCCCAGCCGGGAGCCAGCCCGTTGGGTTTGCTGCTTGGGGTGGCTCTTTGGTTGCGTCTTCCTGTGAGGTCGTTGCGCTGTTCGGTCGGTCTGTGAGCATCACCCTAGCTTGCTCCCAGGGAGACCGCTCAGTCCTTGACAAAGGTCGTGATGGAGATTCCTGGTTTTCTCCTCGCCTTGTGCGTCCTCCTGTTTGTCTTTTCCTTTTCTTGCAAACGGGATTGGGGTGTGTTTGCTCCGAAGGCTGCTGGGCGGCCGGAACCTGCCCCTCTGTGGCCGAGGCTGTACTTGCCAGGTGACGGGCTTCAGGTTTGGAAAGGGTGCTGCTGCGTTGGTCTGTCCCAGGGAGACAAGATGGCTCTTCGCGGGTCCCCTTCCTCTCTTCCCTCCTCCACGCTGCTGTTCCTGGCGTTTCCTGGGGGAATCTGTTGCTTATGCTGCAATCGGGGCAGCTTAGCACTCGCATCTTCCTCCTTTTCCCTGCCTTCTCTCTCCTCTTCACTCATGGGGTGTGTTTTCAAACCTTCGGGGGCCTGGGTTTTCTTTTTCTTTATAATTTTATTTATTGATTTGAGGGAGGGAGAGAGGAAGGGAAAGAGAGAGAGGGGGAGAAACATCGATTTCTTCTTCCTCTTATTTATGGACTAGAGGCCTGATGCACGAAATTCGTGCAAGGGGCTTGGCCCTCACAGCCCCGGCTTCGTCCGGAAGGTCGTCCTGAAGGACGTTCCCCTGTTTGGCCGTCCAGTCTAATTAGCATATTATGCTTTTATTATTATAGATTCATTGGCTGCTGCTTGTATGTGTCCTGACTGCAGATCGAACCCACAACCTTGGGGTATCGGGACAATGCTCTGACCAACTGAGCTACCCGGTCAGGCCCGTGTTTTCTCTTTCTTCTTTCTTTTTTTCCTTGTGTTTCTTTTTAAAGGAAGCCATTCCCGAGGGGATGGATTGGGGGGGCTTTAACGTGGGATTTCAGGCCAGACCTGTCCTCCTGCCTCCTCATCTGTCACTGCAGCTGTGGCGATGACAGGTTGCGGCCTCCTCCGTTTCCCAGAACCGGGCTTATTGTTGTCCTGTGAGCATGATTTCTCACCTTCTGTGGCTGCGCTGGGAGGAGCTCGGGGCTGACGTGCAGCCTTCTTTATGGTCAGAGCAGAGTCAGGGGTCTGATGGGTCTCAGGGCGCAGTTGCTTTAGTTGCAGCTAATAGGACATCTCTCGGGGCTCCCGTTTCATTTGCTCTTTTAATTTATGGGCCTCCCTCCCTCCCTCCCTCCAGGCGCCTGGACGAGGGGCCTAGGCCTGCTCCGCCCACAGAGGCAGGAGCTGCTCTGACACTTCCTTACATGTTTGGTCTGAAAGAGGGAGTCATAGTGGCCGCCGAGGAGTATTTCAGAAATTTGCCATTGTTTTTCCAAAAAAGCACAAATGTGCTATCAGGCTGAATAATTGGCGCCGGCAAGCCAAGGGCATGCTAGACCCTGGAAGGAAACAGAGGCCCTGTACGAGGAGAGCGGCGACTGGGAAGGAAGCCTGTTGGGGTCTCTGTGGCGTCAGTGACCCTCGGGGCCTAGAAAAGGTGTGCGGCCTGCCGGTGCGGCTCGGTTCCCTGAGTGTCGTCCCGGACACCGAAAGGTCATGGGACCGATTCCGGTCAAGGCACGTGCCCAGCTCGCAGGTGTGTACCGATCAATGTTTCTCTCTCTCCCTTTCCCTTCCTCTCACTCTAAAATCAATGAAGGATTGATTTAGGGTTCCAGATCCTCCACCTCATTGGGAAAGGATTCTTTTTTTAAATACAAGACCTCACAGTTAAAGAGAAACAGCAGAGGCCCGGTGTACAGGCGGAGGCCGTGGAGGGAGGGGGAGAGGACGAGACCCCCGGGCCCCCGAGGGTCGCTGGGAGCCACAGCAGGCGCGATGCTTGCTGTCAAGGCTGGTCCTTAAGACGAGTCAGAGGCAGCGGCTGCGGCGGGAGGGGAGCCGGTCCTCCCGAGGGGCGGCCCCGTGGAGAGACTGAGTTTTCCTGGGCGGTTTTGACGAGCTTTAGTTCACGGAGAAAGAAGGTTAATTATGTGGCGTGCCTCCTGCCTTCGGTGTTGGCCCGAATGCCGCGCGGGAGGGGCCAGGCGAGTCCGTCTGTCTGCAGGACACACGGGCGGACGTGAGGGCAGCCGGGCCCGTCTGCTGCTGAGGAGCGCGGGGACGGCAGGATGAGCCCCGTGGTGTCTCCGCTGACCTGTGAACCCCAGGACCTCCTTGGAGTTGGGAAGCTTCAGAATCCAAGCTCCCGGTGGCCATGTGTTCAGGCGGGACCCCTCCGGCTGTGCCTGGGGCAGGAATGAGTCTGCCTTGTCTCCCCGTCCTCAGAGCCCAGCATGCTGCCCAGCACGGGGGTCTCGGGAAATGTTGAAGGTGAAGGTCTAGGTCATCTTCTTCATTCTGTGGTTTTCTGCCTCCCCCTAAAGCAGCGGTTCTCAACCTGTGGGTCATGACCCCTGAAAATCCATCCTGCATATCAGGTATTTACATGACGATTCATAACAGTAGCAAAATTACAGTGATGAAGTAGCAACGAAAATGATTTTATGGTTGGGGGTCACCACAGCATGAGGAACTGTATTAAGGGGTCGCGGCGTTAGGAAGGTTGCGAACCACTGCGCCTAAAGGGTTTGCTATACGTGTAGAAATCAGTGTGTTTGATGTGCAAAGTCAAGGTTGAGGTGCCAGCCTTTGAAACGATCAGAGGACCAGGAAAATGGCTGTTGAGAGCCATCAAATCTCTACCCTGTAACACATCCCAGTGCAAGTACAGTTTCTTCAGGGAACAGTGTGTCCGTCATGCCTTCCCTTCTGCAACGCCGTCCCCAGCACACCCAGCCCATCAGAACCGCTTGCTTTCCTCAACTCTTAGAGCAATCGGTCTTGGACTATCTCGGTTCATCTCTCTTTGATCCACCTGTCCATCCACCCATCTGTCCATAGAGCCTTCAGTCCACTGATGGGTCTATTCGTTGGTCCATCTGTCCGTCC
>NW_005359352.1:1226685-1229306 GCF_000412655.1 Myotis brandtii | reverse complement strand
CCCTGGGACAGAGCTGGGATGTGTGCCACCCCCTTCAGTCCCTCCTTGTCGGAGCGCAGGCTGCGGGGAGGACGGTGTTGGGCGCCTGTGTCCTGCGGGCCGGACCCCGAGGCCCTCCCCCATGGCATTCCGTGATTGAGGTCTCCCTGGACCTGCTTCCTGTGTTTGTGTTCTTACTTCCTGCGGCCAAACTTCGAACTCCTGAGCCCAGGAGCTGCTTTTTCATAAGAAGCTGTTACTTTTATTTACACTCGACTGTTTGAAAGCCTGTTGGGTGGGCAGCAGCCTCCCGGGGGCGTGGTGGCTTCACAAAATAGGATCCTTAGTGGCCGCCCTGGGCCCGAGCCAGGATCCGACGTCTCTCGTCAATGAAACACGTGCTGTGACCAGAGCCACCAGAGTATCCGGGAGCCACTCAGTGACCGTTGGGTTGGGTTTTTAAAGGGGCGGGCGTGGCATCTGTGGGTACCCGCGCCTGCACGCAGACCGCATGCTCAGCAACGTCTTCGTGCAGCGTCTTTAATTCAAAAGATAAAGTGTTGTTACTCTGTTGCTGTCTTTATAGTTATTTTATTAGTTTTTAAATATTTTTATTGATTTCAGAGAGGAAGGAAGAGGGAGAGAGAGAGAGAAACATCAATGATAAGAGAGACCCGTGGACCGGCTGCCTCCTGCACGCCCCCTACTGGGGATGGAGCCCACAACCCGGGCCTGTGCCCTGACTGGGAATCAAACCATGACCTCCAGGTTCCTAGGTCGACGCCCCACCACCGAGCCACGCCGGCCAGGCTATGGGACGGCCTTTAGAAAGGACGGTGGAGGACAGGCCATTCGGAAATATCTGCACATTACATCAGAAGCCAGCTAATAGTTCCCGTAACTATTAATACAGTGGCATTCGCTGTTCCGGGAAAGGCGGTTTATTCATAATAACCAGACAGCAGCAGCCCCTGGAGAGGAAGCCAGGGACACTGTGAGGGCAGGTGTAAGGACCCTCACGTGCAGCCGGGAGCCCTTAAGCCTCGGGCTCTGAGAGCTCCTGAGTCAGCGGAAGGAAGGAGCCACTCCTGTCGCCTCTGCAGTGGGAGGTGCTCATGGCCATGTGACTTTGGAGGGCTTGTCCGTCTCAGTGTTTTTTAAAAATACATTTTTATTGATTTCAGAGAGAGGAAGGGGGAGGGACGGAGAGAGAGAAACATCCAAGATGAGAGAGAATCATGGATCGGCTGCCTCCTGCATGCCCCACCCCAGGGATTGAGCCTGCAGCCCGGGCTGGTGCCCTGACCGGAATCGAACCCTGACCTCCTGGTTCCTAGGCTGACGCCCAGCCCCTGAGCCACGCCGCCGGCCGTCTTGCGGTATTTACCATTGAGTGGAGCGTCTTTGGGAGTCTAGCTTCCCTCCGTGTTAAAATGCACTCCCTCATGTGTCCCGGTGAGCATTCTGGTCTCGCTGTCTAGTTCTCTTTTCCTCCCTCCCGTCCACGCGCAGTTCACCTGCAGGAGAAGGAAAGGGGTCAGGTGGGAGCTAAGTGGTACCCAGGTTCCGTCCGTCCTCCCCCCACGTTTCCCATCCTCTCCCTCCTTTGCTGGCTGTGCTTTGCTGTTTGAGTCCAGGGCTCCTCTGTGGGGAGGGGCGGTCGGGTGGCTGCAGGGGACAGAGCCCTGGGGCTGAGAGAAGGTAGGTCTGAGTTGCGGTGGACAAAGCAGATGGCGGCACCTTCCCCCTGAGCGAGCTCATCTGTGAGGGGAGCGGATGGTCTCCTCCAGCTGCTGCCACCTCGACAGGCAGCAGCCATGGTGCCTGGGCCCTGGAATTTCTCGGGATCTCAAGGGACAGCAGACTGTGAGTGTGAGCCGCACACCCGTATGCAAATGATTTCTATTGATACCTAATGTATGTAGATTTATGCGGCTCAGTAGAGGAGACAGTATGCGCTTCCCAGAGTGCTGTGCACCTGGAGTGTTAGTTTTATGGGCGCAGTCATGTGTCCACGGTCCTACTTCCTGCTGCTTCTCAGGGACATTTCCATCACCCCCAGGCCCTCACTGTACCCCAAAAGCTCTCACCTGCACCTCAAAGGCCCTCACCTCACCCCCATGGCCCTCACTGTACCCCAAAGGCCCTTACCTGCACCCCAAAGGCCCTCACTGCACCCCAAAGACCCTCACTGGCACCCTGAGGCCCTCACCTGCACCCCAAAGGCCCTCACTGTACCCCAAAGGTCCTCACCTGCACCCCAAAGGCCCTCACCATACCCCAAAGGTCCTTACCTGCACCCCAAAGGCCCTCACTGCACCCCAAAGGCCCTCACTGCACCCCAAAGGCCCTCACTGCACCCCAAAGGCCCTCACTGCACCCCAAAGGCCCTCACTGCACCCCAAAGGCCCTCACTGCACCCCAAAGGCCCTCACTGCACCCCAAAGGCCCTCACTGCACCCAAAGGTCCTTACCTGCACCCCAAAGGCCCTCACTGCACCCCAAAGGCCCTCACTGCACCCAGAGGCCCTCACTGCTCCGGCCTGGGTTCCGGTCAAGAATCCCCAGCTCCAGAGGCTGCCCCACCAGGGGCTGCGCTCCCCTGTCTGCGGGGGAGGGGGTGGTGGGGGGTGGAGGGTGGT
>NW_005359352.1:1221730-1226571 GCF_000412655.1 Myotis brandtii | reverse complement strand
GCTGGGCTTAGTGTGCATGGGGGTTGGGGGGGGGCTGGCCTCGCCCTCCGAAGGCGTTGGTTGAGAGTAGCTCCGAGGTGATTGTGTTTGCGTATTCCTCCTCATTCATCGGGCTGCGGGCTCTGACCAGGCGCGGGGCTGTTTACGAATGTGAACAGAGCCCGGTTTCTAGGCCACAGGCTCCCAGGTAAGCGGGTGTGTGAGCACAGTTACACCCCGGCTTGATGAGGCTTGGTGAGCGCGGGGGGGAGAGGCAGTCCTGTGGCAGCACCAGGTCACACCCCGCAGCCTGCGGGAGTGGACAGGCTGGCTGCCCAGGTCCTGCAGGGCCCCGTGGTGGTGATGTGGCACCGATGGCCCGCCACTCGGCAGGGTCTCCTGTCACCATGGCTGAGCGCCTGTGAGGTCTCTGGACCGGCTGCTGCAGTGCCGGCTCCCCAGCGGGCGGGCCCATCCCCATTGCCAGGCTGTCCCTGGTGGGGGAGGGGGGAGGGGAGAAGCTCCGGCCCGTGGCCTGGGCTCCGAGAACCACGAAGCCACACGCCGTGCCCGGTCTCCTGAGCCACCCGACCAAGGGGACATCCCGGCCTCCGTCTCAGCGGGAGCGGGGCAGGCGGGGAAGGCAGGGACGCCTCCCCACGGGAGGGAAGGTTCGCAGGTAAACGCCTGCCTTTTCTAATCGCTGCAAACGCCCTTTCAATCAGATGGGAGGGGATCTGTGTGGGTTTTGCGGGAAGGCAGCTAGGAAGGCCAGGCGGGGGCCGGGCTGTCTGGGCACAGAGCACGGAGCGGGGGGACTGGAGGGGGAGCCGGGGTGCAAGGGAGGCCCTTGGCTGGTTCACCTGTCGGACCGTCAGCCTCCCGCCTCCTGACCACGCAGACCTGCCCTGTCGGTCCCGGAGGGAGCTCGCCGCCGGCGGGGCCGCTGCGGTCGCTGCCGGGCACTTTCCCTGCCCACTTCCTTCCCTTTCTCCTCGCAGCAGCCTGGGCGAGAGCTTCCCTTTCTGCCAGCGAAGGCGCCAGCAGCGAAGGGAAGGTGGGCACAGGCGGGCCTGGCTCTCTGGCGGGTCCTGCCCCTCCCACCCTCCGGGCAGGACGGGCCACCCTGCAGGGGGCAGGAGGGGTCTCCCTTTGGCCCTTCACTGGTTGGCCTCGGTCCGGGGGGCGTGTTCTGGATGAACACGCTCCCCCGTCTAATTCGAGTCCCACCTCCGTGGGCATCGCGTGAGGGGAAGGGCCGGGCTTTATACCGACTTGGATTCCGGTCAAGAATCAGGCCGGCCTGCCGCCTGCTTAGCGAGCGCCGTGAGCTGTGCTCTTTGTACCACAAAGCCGCCTCCTCCGGGAAGCCAGGCTCGGCCTAGTGCCCGCGGGACACCTGGGCGCCTGCCGGGCTTGTGTCCCAAGAGCACCTGTCCCCACCCCCACCCCTGCCTGCTCCTGCCGCCTCCTGCCTGTCTGAGGGCCGTGTTCTGGCTCATGGACCCCCCTGGAGCAGCGGGCCCGCTGTCTCTGGTCCTGGGCGTCCCCAGCGTGCGTCCTGGGTGTCCCCCGGCCCTGAGTGTCCCCTGGCCCCGGGCGTTCCCCAGTCCTGGGCGTCCCCAGCGTGTGCCCTCCGTGTCCCCAGCGTGTGCGCTCCTTGTCCCCAGCATGTGCGCTCCGTGTCCCCAGTGTGTGCGCTCCGTGTCCCCAGCGTGTGCGCTCCGTGTCCCCATGCTGGTTCTGTGGACCCGACCCTCCGCCCTCGTGCTGCGCGTTCTTTGCAGACTTCCCCACTGAGCATTGCACTTGCCACCGTTGGGCCGGGGAGGGAGGGCTGCTTTTAGTCCACCTGCCCCAGCCCCAGAACAGCCCGGCACACAACACGCGCAGCACATGTTGAATGAATGACATGGACCGGCAGCCGTGTCCCCATGCTGGTTCTGTGGACCCGACCCTCCGCCCTCGTGCTGTGCGTTCTTTGCAGACTTCCCCACTGAGCATTGCACTTGCCACCGTTGGGCCGGGGAGGGAGGGCTGCTTTTAGTCCACCTGCCCCAGCCCCAGAACAGCCCGGCACACAACACCCGCAGCACATGTTGAATGAATGACACGGACCGGCAGGCCAGCTGAGGTTGCAGCTCCCAGGGGCTGGTGGGGTGGTTTATGGGAACACTTTCTCCGGCCCTTGGTATTAGTGGTTTATGGAAACTTTGTTTCTCTGGCCGCTGGTGTGACTGGTTAATGGAAACTTGTTTTTTCTGGCCGCTGGTGTGACTGGTTTATAGAGACCTTGTTTCTCTGGCCATAGAAAGAGACTTGAATCTCGGAAGATACTGTTTGACAAGTTGAGTGAGTGAGTGTTGATGCTTAAAGAAGTAGGGAGATTTGAGGGGCTCGGTCAGTTAGGAGGCCACCGTGAGGGTGGACGGGGTGCCGGGCCTTGCCCTCTGAGGAGGGGACCCCGTGCGCCCGGCTGCCGTCTTGTTCCGGCTCCGTCCCCGGCAGGGCTCCGGGTTACCTGTGCGGTTCCAGCGGCTGCTTAATAGGAAGGGAAGGCTGCCCACCTGGCGCCGTGCTTTCTTCTCCTCAGTGGGCCGAGGGGGTTTCACGTAGATTTCAGAACCGGCTTTGAGACTGTCATCTCATTGTCATCTAATTGTCCTCTCATTATGTCCAAGAGGCCCAAGAGGCGGGGAGGTTAGGCCCCCAGGGCTGCAGTGGCGATAGCATCCTGTCCCTGTGACAGTGATAACAGAGGTTGGGGAGTGGGGGGCTTTAAGAGCCTGTCAGATAGGAGAGGAATTGAGAAGCCCTGGGGCCCAGCTGCCGGTCACCTGGCTTCCCAGGTGTCCTGTCCTCTGGGAACTTATTTACTTGTTCACGTTAAGGCCTCCAGGATCAACATGGAGACCCAGGTGACAGTCACCTCCATGAGAGGCGTTTATGCTGTTTGTTTGTTTGATTTTGCAGGCCCTGCTCCCTCTCTGGTGTTGCTCATCTCTTTCAGGAACAGGTTTTTATAGATTCCTCAGCTGTCCCCCGTTGGCTGGCGCTGCGGGAATGTGTGTGGCAGCCCAGGACCAGTGCGCGTCAGGCACAAAAGGACGAGGAGACAGGGGCCTCTCCCAGGAGGCGTCTGTTCCTCCTCAGCCCCCGCGATGGGTAGGGCACCTGCTTTGGAAACGGTTGAAGCTGGACTCAGACACCGATTTCACCCACTAACACCCGTGTGGCCCTGGGCAGATCAGCTGTTTACTTAACAACCACTTACCAAGTGCGTAACCGTGTGCCGGGCCTGTGTGCCAACAGACGTTACATGTATTTAGTCCTGGACACCCCGTGGGCAGGTGCCGTGTGGCCCCGTGTTTAACGAAGAGGAAGCTAGGACACAGTTTAAGGAGTTCCCAGGACCACCCAGCGGTAAAGCAGGCGTGTCAACCCCTGCCTGATTCTTTTTTTTTTTTTTAATTTTCTAATGTCTTTTTATTGATTTCAGAGAGGAAGGGAGAGAGAGATAGAAACATCAATGATAAGAAAGAATCCTTGATGGGCTCCTCCTGCACACCTCCTACTGGAGATCGAACCCACAACCCAGGCCTGTGCCCTGACCAGGAATCAAAGCGTGCCCTCCTGGTTCATAGATGGACGCTCAACCCCTGAGCCCCACCAGCTGGGCCAGCCTGGCTCTTGAGTCACTGTACGCTGCCCCTCAGCATTCTACCCTTGAGCTTCCTGAATCCGTAACTGATGATAGTACTGCCTGGGTGCAGGATTGGCGTGAGAATTAAGTGAGGAGATGGAGGTAGAGCATGGAGCCCAGAGCCTGTGGCCTGGTGGGGGCTCCTGGCAGCTGCTGCTGCCTCGGGTAGTGGAGGGAGGCTGGGAGCACACAGAGGACACCAATGCAAGGCAACGGGTGCTGGGTGCTGAGGGCGCTGATGACGTGATGACCGAGATCCTTCCTGCCGGCCCTGGGAAGCCCAGAGCGGGGGGCGTGACTCACCGTCTGTGAAGCAGGCCCCGCCCACAAGCTGGGGCTCTCCAGTGAGAAAGCCCGGGTTTGAGCCGATGGGTGGGCCTGGAGGTGCAGGAAGATGGGTCTGCTGGGGTGCAGGGCCCATGGGGTGGACTCCCGCTGAGCAGGGGTGGGTGAGGCAGCGGGCTGGTCGCCCACTCGGGGCCAGGTGTCCGGCCCAGCAGAGCGCACTCCTGCCCTGCGCAGGCGCTGAGCTTTGCCCGTGGCCTCTGCTCTTTCCTTACGCGTGTTCTCCACACCTTCCTTGCAGTGGGTTTCTAGAAATGCCCTGGTTCCTGTGACTCACTGATGGGCGTGTCCTGTTTGGGGAAGTGTGGAGGGAGGGGCTTGAGCAATGGGCCCCCCTCCCCCCGTGTCTGGCTTCTGGAGCTGAGCTTCTCCAGGTGTTTGGCTGCCCTGCCTGGACCTGCGCGTGCCCACGGCACTGTCCCTCCTGTGCTGTCGGCAGGATCTGTGGGCAGCGACAGACTGGGGGGAGTAATCAGCTCAGAGGTGGGGCCTGGGTTTTGTTTTTGTTTTTGTTTTATTAGTTTTTAGAAGGAGAGGGATAGAGAGATAGAAACATTCACGAGAGAGAAACATCATCATGGATCCGCTGCCTCCTGCACGCACCCCACTGGGGATCGAGCCCGCAACCCGGGCGTGTGCCCTGACCGGGAATCGAACTGAACCGGCCACCTCTTGCTTCCGCGTCAATGCTCAACTACTGAGCCACACGGGCCGGGCATGGGTTTTGAACCTGACTGAGTTAGGCGGCCTTTTGACCAAACAGCTGGCTGTCTCCGTGTGTGTGTGTGTGTGTGTGTGTGTGTGTGTGTGTGGG
>NW_005359352.1:1219109-1221693 GCF_000412655.1 Myotis brandtii | reverse complement strand
GGCAGCGCTGCCTGCAGGAGTCCTATGAGCAGCCGGGGAGCACATGGTGCACACTTTCCACCCGAGAGTTAAAGGGAAATTTAAAGATGGATGAAATTGTAAAAAAATTAAAAGCAATCTATTACCCCATTAGTGTGTGTGTGTGTGTGTGTGTGTGGTGTGTGTGTAGGGATGTGTCTGTGTAGTGGTGTGTGTATATGCGTAGGTGGTGTGTGTGTGGTGGTGTGTGTGTGATGGTGTGTGTATATGTGTAGGTGGGTGTGTATGTGTAGGTGGGGTGTGTGTTGGGGTGTGTGTGTGGTTGTGTGTGTGGTGGTGTGTGTATATGTGTAGATGGTGTGTGTGTTTTGTGTGTAGTGGTTTGTGTGTAGTGGTGTGTATGTGTAGGAATGTGTGTAGTGGTGTGTGTGGTGGTTGTGTGATGGTGTGTGTATATGCATAGGTGGGTTGTATGTGTAGGTGTGTGTGTGTAGTGGGTGTGTGTGTGGTGGTGTGTGTATATGTGTAGATGGTGTGTGTGTTGGGTGTGTAGTGGTGTGTATGTGTAGGAATGTGTCTGTGCAGTGGTGTGTGTGGTGGTGGTGTGATGGTGTGTGTATATGCGTAGGTGGGTGTGTGTGTGTAGCGGGTGTGTGGGTGTGTGTATGAAACACCACAAAGCCTTTTGCCTTTGGAAACGGTGCCCTGCTTCAGAATGGAGCACTGCAGCTCGTGTCCAGCACAGGTCACATGCTTTTCTTCTTGATTTTCTTCCTTTCTCCTTCCTGCGTTGGGTGCAGGTTTGTTTCCTGAGGTGGTTGACTTCTGGGTCATTTCCTAATGGGCGTGCTGCCTCCCGAGGAGCGGAGACTGCTCTCGCCTGTGGGGGGCTTGGGGCTCTGAGGGCACAGGACGGGATGGGGCGGAAGCCTCAGAGGCCTGGAGTGGAGGCCGGGAGGGCAGACAGGCAGGCCCCGGAGAGGCGGAGAGGTGAGGCGGTGCAGGGCTCAGACACAGGCCTGAGGTCAGGGCCTGGGCAGGAGTCTGAGGGGTGTGGCCAGGGCAGGGGTGGGAGTCGGGGAAGGACCTGCTGGCAGAGGCAGGGGGAGGGAGCTGCTCCATGCCTGGCTCTGGGCTGAGGAAGGGGTGGGACTGGCTGGTGGGTGGGGTGGAAGGAAGGAGGGCAGGGAACCTGCTCCGCGCTCGCTGGCTGAGGCTGCTCTGACTTCGCTTTGACGGGTGAAGATGGAGGCGTCTCAGCTTCGTCGCGAGCTGGCCTGGGCCTTCCTGGGGCCTCGCACGTGAGGCAGGAGCGGCGGGCCCTGCATCCCTTCTGGGGAGGAGGCAGCGTCGCTGGGTCCGTCTGCTGTGCGAGGGGAGGCTGGGCTCCAAGCCACCAGGACGGACGGTCAGGTCTGACCTAGGAAAGCGCACTGCACACAGTCGGCTCACTGTGCTGCCGGCCTGCGTGGGGAGTGGCCGTCTCGAGGAAAACCAGTAGACAGGTCGCTCCCCGCACAGGTAGAGTTTGAAAGTGTATTTATTCCAACATGAACGGCCAGGTAAAGAAGTTACGGGCGACTAGCCAGTGTGGCTCAGTGGATAGAGCATCGGCCTGCAGACTGAAGGTCCCGGGTTCGATGCTGGCCAAGGGCACATGCCTGGTTTGCAGGCTTGATCCCATGTGGGGCGTGCAGGAGGCAGCCGATCCATGGTTCTCTCTCATCATTGATGTTTCTCGCTCCCTCTCCCTTCCTCTCAGAAATCAATAAAAAAAGCAGAGGAGGAGGAAGTTAGGGGCGAGCGGCGCTGTCTGCCGTGTGGTTCTGTGGGCCGCATGCAGCTCGCTCGCGTGTGCTCCCTGTGGTTTCCCTCCTCCCCCCAGCTGGGCGGGGCCTGAGGTGCCGTGAGGAGCCTGGTCTGGGCCGTGCTCACCAGGTCTGTGCCCCGTGGGCTGCCGCGATCTTGCACACGGATCCCCGAGTAACTGCACAGAAGAGACACGCTCACGTCCCACGGTGCCGCCGTGTGCCCTGTGCCTAACGACCCCTCTCTGGTCTCCGGGAGGAACCTCGGTGTCGGGGGCCTCAGTGCCGACCCTCGGGGTCTGTCACCGTGTCCGCTGTGTGCAGCCTCGGGGGCCGCAGCCCGAGTCCCGCTCGCTCCGTCCGACTCGGGAAGAGGCGCTCCGGTCCCGTGTCACCGAGAGGCCTCCCTCCCGGGCTCTTCTGAGGGCACAGAGATTCCCCCTGAGGCGGGGACCGCAGGGCTTGACGTGTTTCAGGTCCAAGGGCAGCACTGTGTGAGTGTGTGTGTGAGCATGTATGTAAGCGCGTGTGTGTGTGTGTGTGTGTGTGTGAGTGCGCGCGAGCGTGTGTGTGTGTGGGTGGGGGGAAGGCTGCGCTGTGAGCCCTGCGGTCCAGCCCTGTTTCCTGTTCTGCTGTCTCTCGGTGTAAGTGACATCTGACAAGTCGGACGTCTATGAGCTGGTGATGGTGATATGAGGCATTGCTGTCACCCACCCAGTGCCCTCCCCAGCCCCCTCTCCAGTCCCCCCCCCAGCCCCCTCCCCAGCCCCCTCCTGCTGGAAACTCACTCAGGGGCG
>NW_005359352.1:1207321-1219079 GCF_000412655.1 Myotis brandtii | reverse complement strand
GGGCGGCTGGTAGCTTTTTTTTTGGGTAAATTCCTTAGTGATTTCTGCGTAGACGGTCCTGTCATCTGTGACTCGCGGCTCCTTCTTCCTTCCGGTCCGTGTGCCCCTCCCTCCTGTCCTTGCTCTCTTGGCCGCCAGGTGGGCGTCCCTGCCGGTGCTGACCTCTGACCTCTGACCTCCGGGCCAGCACAGGTGACGTGCCTGCCTTTATCAGATGCCTCGCCGCTCCAGGCTGCGAGCGCTTCCATCACGAAGGGGCGGTTCGATGTTGTCAGATGCTTTTCTGTGTCGATGGACGCGACCCCGCGTGGCTTTCCTCTGGGCTCGTTGACGCGGGGAGTGACGTTGCGTTTCTGATGCTGCGCCGCCCTGTGGGGTGGGCGCAGGGCGCACAGATGTCGTGCCCTCTGCTGGGGTTTGAGGAGCGCCGCCTGCACGCCCTGGTTCTGCCGTCCACTCGGAGCGGACAGCGGTCACTGGGCGTGAAGCGTTGCTTCTGCGTCTGATCCGTGTGCATAGAACCCTGCTGGCCTCGGGGCCACTTCGTTGTATTTTTTTTAAAAATATTTTTATTAATTTCAGAGAGAAAGGAAGAGGGAGAAAGAGATAGAAACACCAATGATGAGAGAGAACCATTGATTTGCTGCCTCCTGCACGCCCCCTACTGGGGATCAAGCCCACAACCTGGGCATGTGCCCTCGACTGGAATTGAACCACGACCTCCTGGTTCACAGGTCAACACTCCACCCCTGAGCCACACCGGCCGGCATTTCATTGTATTTTGAGTAGCGTGACGGCGTGTGTGCGGGGGACGGGGCCAGCAAACCCTGCGGCCTCTAGTACATGCCAGACACGAGCCCAGTACGACCTCTTAGGTCTCTAACAGCCCAGCTGTGTAGGCACATTCCCTTCATTTTACCAATGAGGACGCGGGGGAAGGGAAGGGAATTCCACGCCACCTGCCGTTAACTGAGCACCATTACATGCCAGCCCTTCCAGCCCATCGAGCTGGCAGCAACATCGCCGTAGGCAGCGCCCTCGTGTCCTACAGAAGATACGGGTGGGTTGACGTCACCATCCGGGCCACATGCCGCTGAGAGCAGGGCTCGGTGTGAGTCCGGGGCTTCCGTTCCCACGGGGAGTCCTTTCCCTCTGCTGCCACCTCCGGGGCTGGTGTACGTGAAGGAATGCAGCCGGGATGAAACACCGGACAGTTCCCTAGAACCACGTAGACGGGATGTTCATCGTGCGTCTTCCCAGCCCCCTCTCCCAGGACGAGCACAGCAGTGCACGCCCAGCCCAACAGCGTTCGCTCCCACGTCTACCTGTTGAGACTGCAGTCTTGTTTCTCAGTGCAGCCTGTGTCCACGAAGGTGGTTTTATTTTTTTTAATATATTTTATTGATTTTTTACAGAGAGGAAGGGAGAGGGATAGAGAGTTAGAAACATCGATCAGCCGCCTCCTGCACACCCCCTACTGGGGACATGCCCGCAACCAAGGTACATGCCCTTGGCCGGAATCGAACCTGGGACCCTTGAATCCGCAGGCCGACGCTCTATCCACTGAGCCAAACCGGTTAGGGCCACGAAGGTGTTTTCTAATATCAAGCAGTGACGTCACAGGTTCCGCTTGAACTGCTGTGATGGAAAACATCACATCTCCACTTGCTGGACAGTGTCCGGGGGAAGGTTTTCTGGTGAGCCGGGGCCCCGTGGCCGCTGTGCTGGCTGAGCTGTGGCTGAGTTCCCCGAACACAGTGGCCTGAGGGCCGGCACACACACGCACACGGAATCGGATTAAGGGACTGCTCCTGCCTCAGCAGACAGACAAAGGACCGTCCTTTTCCCGCTGTGGACCTGTGTGTTTCCAGCTCAGCCCGCAGTTAGGAAGCACCTGCTTCATGCCAGACACTCCGCCAAGTCAAGGAAAGGGAGGAGCAAAGAAGGAGTGACATTTTGATCTCAACGGATGAATTCATCAGGCAAAAGAGAGGCTGAGGGCCGGTGGCAGAGAGGGCTCCCTGTGGCATCATTAGGGCCCTAATACGTTGAATGTCTAGGGCAGTGGTCGGCAAACTCATTAGTCAACAGAGCCAAATATCAACAGTACAACAATTGAAATTTCTTTTGAGAGCCACATTTTTTAAACGTAAACTATATAGGTAGGTGCCTTGTTATTAACTTAATTAGGGTACTCCTAAGGCTTAGGAAGAGCCACACTCAAGGGGCCAAAGAGCCACATGTGGCTCTCGAGCCGCAGTTTGCCGACCAAGCGTCTAGGGGAGCATCTGAGACAGGCTGCGGATCTTGTTACTGGATGGACACACGTGAATTTCAAACCTGACCTCACTATTTGGTGTCTCTGTGTTTCTGGGCAAGTTGGTGAACCTTTCTTAGCCCTGTTTATTTTATTTTAATTTTTTATATATTTTTATTGATTTCAGAGAGAAAGGGAGAGAGAGATAAACATCAATAATGAGAGAGAATCATGGATCGGCTGCCTCCTGCACAGCCCACACTGGGGATGGAGCCCGCAACCCGGGCGTGTGCCTGACTGGGAATCGAACCCTGACTTCCTGGTTCATAGGTGGATGCTCAACCACTGAGCCACGCCAACCGGGCTCTCAGCCCTGTTTCTTCCTGGGAAAAAGAAGGGGAGGGTGCGATGTATATTTCACAGCTGCTGGGTGTGTGTGTGTGTGTGTTTTTCTGGTCTCGGAAGTGAGGCCAGCGGTGGGTGCTGTGCTGGAATGAAGCTTTATTTTCCCAGCCAGACCGTAGCTGATGGGCGTGGCGTTGGCCCCCATCCCCGGAGCGTGCCCTGGTGGTTTGCAGATAGGATCTGATCTGGCCCAGGCCGGGCGGTGGGGCCGGCAGGTTCCGTCTCTGGCTGAGGCTCTCTGGCGCTGAGCCCGGAGCCCGGAGCCCCACATCGCCGTGCTGAGTAATGTTTGCTGAGCAAATGCACGGAGGCCGTCCGGCAGCTGGGCCGTCTGCTGCTGCCCACCCTTCCTTCTGGGCGGACGGACGCACCCCCGGAGGTTCGGGTGCTGCCCCGGGAACGGTCAGCGCCTCACCCGGAACGAGCGTCTTGGGCCGGATCCTGGGTCAGATGAGTGTGGCTTCTTTCTGGAGCCTTTGGGGAGAAGAGCTGGGGGCGGGATTGCTGTCGGCAGGAGGGGATCTGACGCCAGGAGAGACTCCGCTGGTCCCCATTTTATCCCTCTTCTCTCTCTCTTTTTGGCTCCAACTTTTTTTTTTTTAAGTTAATGTTTTTATTGATTTTTTTTTTGAGAGAGAGAGAGAGAGGAAGGGAGAGGGAGAGGGAGAGAGATAGAAACATCCACAATGAGAGAGAATCGTGGCTGCCTCCTGCACGCCCCCCACTGGGGATCGAGCCCGAAACCCCGGCTTGTGCCCTGACCGGGAATCGAACCGCGACCTCCTGGTTCATAGGTCGACTCTCAACCATTGAGTCGCACCAGCCGGGCGCGGATGCAGCTTTTGAGTCTGTGATGACTGTCAGGTGAGACGGACCCGCGTTCAGACCATCAGGTGTGAGACGTGGCGAACATCAGCTCCGGCGTGTGCGGCGTGTGCGGCGTGTGTGTAACCGAGGAGGCCCAGTGACATAGAAACACATTTTGCTCCGGAGTTGCCCGAGCAGCCTCCTCTGCTCGCTTTGCTTTAGCCTCCGCTGAATGACGGACGCCGCGGGTGCTGGTGGAGAGAAGGCGTAGGATGAACAAAGGCGAGCCGGTCGCTGGGTAAGAACAGGACCGTCCGGCCTTAGCAAAGCCTCGAGCAGTTCTTTACGATGCGCATTGTTGCTCGCAGAGCATGATCACAGCTGGTGCGGGCTTCCCAGCCCCCTCTCCCAGGACGAGCACAGCAGTGCACGCCCAGCCCAACAGCGTTCGCTCCCACGTCTACCTGTTGAGACTGCAGTCTTGTTTCTCAGTGCAGCCTGTGTCCACGAAGGTGGTTTTATTTTTTTTAATATATTTTATTGATTTTTTACAGAGAGGAAGGGAGAGGGATAGAGAGTTAGAAACATCGATCAGCCGCCTCCTGCACACCCCCTACTGGGGACATGCCCGCAACCAAGGTACATGCCCTTGGCCGGAATCGAACCTGGGACCCTTGAATCCGCAGGCCGACGCTCTATCCACTGAGCCAAACCGGTTAGGGCCACGAAGGTGTTTTCTAATATCAAGCAGTGACGTCACAGGTTCCGCTTGAACTGCTGTGATGGAAAACATCACATCTCCACTTGCTGGACAGTGTCCGGGGGAAGGTTTTCTGGTGAGCCGGGGCCCCGTGGCCGCTGTGCTGGCTGAGCTGTGGCTGAGTTCCCCGAACACAGTGGCCTGAGGGCCGGCACACACACGCACACGGAATCGGATTAAGGGACTGCTCCTGCCTCAGCAGACAGACAAAGGACCGTCCTTTTCCCGCTGTGGACCTGTGTGTTTCCAGCTCAGCCCGCAGTTAGGAAGCACCTGCTTCATGCCAGACACTCCGCCAAGTCAAGGAAAGGGAGGAGCAAAGAAGGAGTGACATTTTGATCTCAACGGATGAATTCATCAGGCAAAAGAGAGGCTGAGGGCCGGTGGCAGAGAGGGCTCCCTGTGGCATCATTAGGGCCCTAATACGTTGAATGTCTAGGGCAGTGGTCGGCAAACTCATTAGTCAACAGAGCCAAATATCAACAGTACAACAATTGAAATTTCTTTTGAGAGCCACATTTTTTAAACGTAAACTATATAGGTAGGTGCATTGTTATTAACTTAATTAGGGTACTCCTAAGGCTTAGGAAGAGCCACACTCAAGGGGCCAAAGAGCCACATGTGGCTCTCGAGCCGCAGTTTGCCGACCAAGCGTCTAGGGGAGCATCTGAGACAGGCTGCGGATCTTGTTACTGGATGGACACACGTGAATTTCAAACCTGACCTCACTATTTGGTGTCTCTGTGTTTCTGGGCAAGTTGGTGAACCTTTCTTAGCCCTGTTTATTTTATTTTAATTTTTTATATATTTTTATTGATTTCAGAGAGAAAGGGAGAGAGAGATAAACATCAATAATGAGAGAGAATCATGGATCGGCTGCCTCCTGCACAGCCCACACTGGGGATGGAGCCCGCAACCCGGGCGTGTGCCTGACTGGGAATCGAACCCTGACTTCCTGGTTCATAGGTGGATGCTCAACCACTGAGCCACGCCAACCGGGCTCTCAGCCCTGTTTCTTCCTGGGAAAAAGAAGGGGAGGGTGCGATGTATATTTCACAGCTGCTGGGTGTGTGTGTGTGTGTGTTTTTCTGGTCTCGGAAGTGAGGCCAGCGGTGGGTGCTGTGCTGGAATGAAGCTTTATTTTCCCAGCCAGACCGTAGCTGATGGGCGTGGCGTTGGCCCCCATCCCCGGAGCGTGCCCTGGTGGTTTGCAGATAGGATCTGATCTGGCCCAGGCCGGGCGGTGGGGCCGGCAGGTTCCGTCTCTGGCTGAGGCTCTCTGGCGCCGAGCCCGGAGCCCGGAGCCCCACATCGCCGTGCTGAGTAATGTTTGCTGAGCAAATGCACGGAGGCCGTCCGGCAGCTGGGCCGTCTGCTGCTGCCCACCCTTCCTTCTGGGCGGACGGACGCACCCCCGGAGGTTCGGGTGCTGCCCCGGGAACGGTCAGCGCCTCACCCGGAACGAGCGTCTTGGGCCGGATCCTGGGTCAGATGAGTGTGGCTTCTTTCTGGAGCCTTTGGGGAGAAGAGCTGGGGGCGGGATTGCTGTCGGCAGGAGGGGATCTGACGCCAGGAGAGACTCCGCTGGTCCCCATTTTATCCCTCTTCTCTCTCTCTTTTTGGCTCCAACTTTTTTTTTTTAAGTTAACGTTTTTATTGATTTTTTTTTTGAGAGAGAGAGAGAGAGGAAGGGAGAGGGAGAGGGAGAGAGATAGAAACATCCACAATGAGAGAGAATCATGGACCAGCTGCCTCCTGCACGCCCCCCACTGGGGATCGAGCCCACAACCCGGCACATGCGCTGACGGGGAATCGAACTGTGACCTCAGTCGGTTGAGGTCAGCACTCACCCAGCTGAGCTACACCAGTTGGCTAGCTTTTCCTTCTTTTCTTCCTTCCTTTACGGGTGAGAACTGCCCCCTCTGGAGCAGCATGATGTTGGAGACGCAGCTTTTTAAAAAATATATATTTTTATTGATCTGAGAGAAAGGGAGAGGGAGAGAGATAGAAACATCCACAATGAGAGAGAATCGTGGCTGCCTCCTGCACGCCCCCCACTGGGGATCGAGCCCGAAACCCCGGCTTGTGCCCTGACCGGGAATCGAACCGCGACCTCCTGGTTCATAGGTCGACTCTCAACCATTGAGTCGCACCAGCCGGGCGCGGATGCAGCTTTTGAGTCTGTGATGACTGTCAGGTGAGACGGACCCGCGTTCAGACCATCAGGTGTGAGACGTGGCGAACATCAGCTCCGGCGTGTGCGGCGTGTGCGGCGTGTGTGTAACCGAGGAGGCCCAGTGACATAGAAACACATTTTGCTCCGGAGTTGCCCGAGCAGCCTCCTCTGCTCGCTTTGCTTTAGCCTCCGCTGAATGACGGACGCCGCGGGTGCTGGTGGAGAGAAGGCGTAGGATGAACAAAGGCGAGCCGGTCGCTGGGTAAGAACAGGACCGTCCGGCCTTAGCAAAGCCTCGAGCAGTTCTTTACGATGCGCATTGTTGCTCGCAGAGCATGATCACAGCTGGTGCGGGGACTCGGATGGAAAATGTGACTGACCCAGAGAAGGAACTGTTAAATGTTTTGTTTAAAGGCATCTGCTGAGTGGATGTCGTGCAGATGAATTTAATTAAAGTGCTTTCTCGATCTAGTTCGCTGGGAGAACGAAAGCTAGACTGGCCGCATGGTGCAGGCAAGTAGGGGCTGGAGAGGAGGCAGCGTTTCCGCTGGGAGAGGCGGGCGCGGTTTCGTTTGGACCTGGACTAATTCGGGCAGGAGGCGCCTGTCCCGGATCGCTGTGTCGGAGGACCACACGCTGACTCCTCTTCCTCAGGCTGGCTGCTGAGAACCTCTCACGCCGGACCTCCAGGAAGGCGTGTGGCAGAAAGAGCCAGCAAAGTTCGTTCCCCCAAACGAGAAGGTGGTGCATGTGGGTTTGTTACGTGACGCGTGGATCTGAAGCTTCCTTTTGGGAAATGGTGGGAGCATTTCTTCCGCTTCCTTTTTTGTTGTGGTTGATCCTCGCCCGAGAATATTTTTCCATTGTTTTTTTGGGGAAAGGGGCGGGGAGAGACAGAGAGAGAGAAATGTTCATGTGGGTTGAGCCTGCAACCGAGGTGCGTGCCCTTGACCGGAACTGAACCCGGGACCCTTCATTCCAAAGGCCGGTGCTCTAGCCACTGAACCACACCGGCAAGGGCTGGAAACATTTCTTTTGTATAAATTCGTCAGTACAGATCTTTGATTATATTCAGGCTTCACACGCAGAGCCCCTTAACAAGCCTGGGTTACGCTAGGGGTAAGCGCAGATGCTTGATTTTGGAGGAGCAAGTGAGCGTTGATCTACACAGGCAGGGAGGGTGTGAAACCCTGCAGTCAAGGCTGTGCTTTCTGGGGGGGGGGGTGCAGAGAGCCCTTCTCAGGACGGGCTGTGGCTCCGGCTCCTCCGGCTCCTCGAAGTTCCCCTGGCGGGAGGGGGCAGCTCTTCTGCCTCAGGGGCTCCGACGTGTGCGTGGTTCGGGGACAGAAGCACTAACAGGGTCCCCCAGGCGGTGCCACAGGGTAGACGATGCTTCATGACTGTGCCCCGAACACTCGGCCGGGCACCCCTTAGTGCTTATGGATCGAGCAGGAGGTGGATTTTAAAAATACATATATTTTTTATTGATTTCAGAGAGGAAGGGAGAGGGAGAGAGAGAGAAACATCAATTGTGAGAGAGAATCATGGATCGGCTGCCTCCTGCACGCCCCACACTGGGGATCGAGCCCATAACCCGGGCATGTTCCCTGACCGGTAATGGAACCCTTACCCCCTGGTTCATAGGTCGACACTCAACCCCTGAGCCAGGCCGGCCGGGCGTGGGAGATGGATTTAATGGGTTATGTATTGTCATCGGGTGTGTGGTGAGAGGAAGGGAAAGTGTGAGGGGGTCCTTTGTCGGCCTCGGGGGAGACCGGCATGGGTTCGGTGCTTCCCACAGGAACATGCTGCTGCTGGGCACGCGGCAGGTGGGCACGCACGTCACGGGCACGCAGCCGGCACTTAGGGCCCCTGCCGGCTGAACGGCACAGCCTGGGCCGCGTGTGAGCTGCGACCAGGTGTGACCTGCGACCGGCTGCTGGTAGCCTGGCCCCGGTTACTCTGCCTCCTGCTCTCAGGAGGGTCAGGAGGAGCCAGTGCAATGCTGCCTGGTCAGTGACTCCTACAGTTGGCAGCAGGTGCAGGATCCAGTAATAATAATAACAGGGTGTATAATCATCACGCTGTTGTTATTAACAGAGATTCCAGCCCAGCCGGCGTGGCTCAGGGGTTGAGCGTTGACCTACGAATCAGGAGGTCACGGTTCATTTCCCGGGCAGGGCACATGCCCAGGTTTGGGGCTTGATCCCCAGTAGGAGGCAGCGGTCCATGATTCTCTCTCCTCATTGATGTCTCCATCTCTCTCTCTCCCTCTCCCTTCCTCTCTGAAATCAGTAAAAATATATTTTTTAAAATAGAGATTCCAGGCGCTCGGCCTGACGGTGAGCACACGGAGCCCGGATCTGCCCACGCCGAGCGCCTGGTCGTCGGGGACGGGGCTGCCTGGCAGCAGCTGGCCTGCCCGTGAGCTTCCAGGGCGCCGGCTGCCTGGACTTGGCACTGGGGAGGGAGCAGCTGGAAACCTCGATGAGGGTGAACTCTCTGCTCCTCATTAAAAAGGCCGACTTGCCCGTTGCCAAGGGGATGCCGTCTGGGGGCGGTGCCAGATCCCCGGGGGCCCGGGGAGTCTCCCCGAGCTCGGGCCCCACCGGCGCCAGGTGGTCAGTGCCAGCTGCTCACCTGCCCAACAGGACGTTGGCCTTGGACCTGGTTTTTGTTTTTTAAATATATTTTTATTGATTTCAGAGAGGAGGGGAGAAGGAGAGGGAGAGATAGAAACCTCAGTGATGAGAGAGAATCATCGATCGGCTGCCTCCTGCACGGACCACACTGGGGATCGAGCCCGCAACCCAGGCATGTGTCCTGACCGGGAATCGAACCGTGACCTCCTGGTTCATAGGTTGACGCTCAGCCCCTGAGCCACGCCGGCCGGGTGGACCTTGCTTTTGCTCTGAGTGCATCTGTGGACTTGCTGGTGCGCCTGTTACAAGGTGTCTGAGGCCGTGAGGCTGGGTAGGAGGAACATGGATGGGCACTGGCGCCTATGTTCCAGGGTTCGAGTCCCACCCGTGCGGATTCCTGGCTCGTGTCTCCTATCTCCCAAGCGCCCTCAGGTCTCAGCATCCTCATCTGAAATGTGGGGAGGATACTGTCCCCAAGTCAAGGAAACTGTTCAGAGGGCCCAGGCCCAGGGCCAGGGCCAGGCAGGGTGGCTGGTCAGTGGGTGGGAGCCGCCCCCGTTACTCCTGCACACGCTCCCAGTTCCTGTCGCCGTCTCGTCTCCTCCTTCCTCTCCACTTGCGCTCAAGTCGCGGACCCGGGGCACTGTCCCTGTTTGGCCACAGTCCCCGCTCCCTCCACACACTCTGATAACCTCTGATAGCCTCGGGGCGACGTGTCCGGGCTCTTGGGCATAATCGTGCCCACTTATCCGAGGTCGGACTTTCAGCCACTCGCCGCCTGGACCCCCTCCAGGAGCCGAGGTCAGCAGAGGAGCTCGCTCGGCGGCCCTGGAGTCCAGGCCCCGCGGTCAAGTGGGGGCCGATGGGAAGGAGGGGCGGCTGGCGGCTGAGGGGACAGAAGCCGGCAGAGCGGGCTCCGCGTGGTGGCCAGGGCTCTGTGTCCCACGCTGACCGTCCTGGGCGTCACAAGCGAGGTAGCCTTCGGGCTCCCGGTGACCCGAGTGTCGAGGCGGGATCACACCCGCACTCGGTTGGAGAAGGCAGGAGCCTGGCCGGCGGCTCCGTGGGTGAGCCTCTCTCTGAAATCAATAAAAATATATTTAAAAAGGAAGAAAGAGAGAGAGAGCTGCTCTCTCACGTCTCCTCTCCCCGTGTGCGTCACATGGTGGATTCGCGTGGCTCGGTCCTGTTCGCTGGGGAAAGCGCCTGCTTCTCCCCCATTGTCTTCTGGGCCTGGGACCGCGCGGGAGGCTGACCTCACTCCCGGCCGAAGGTCACCTTCCCAGCCTCCGCTGCTCCTACCCCGCCCCCCCAGGGCTTCCGGGTCCAGCCCAGCGTGGGGCCGCCCCTCCTCCTCCCAATTCCTTCTGTGACGGTGACGAGGGTGCACCTTCTGCCACAAGGTCCCTGTTTGTTTGTGAGGATTCCCCTGAGACGGCGCCTCTGAGCTTGCGTCTGAGCTCCTCACTCGGTCCCGGGGCAGAGCCAGGAGGCATCTGGGGACCCAGGCAGGCGCCCTGCCCTGCGTCTCCCCCGGGAAGAGGGCACCAGGGCGGGCACTCGGGGGGCCTTCCGTGCTGCTGGTGCGTTCACCCCATTGTCAGCTCCCCCAGACCTCCCAGAAGCTCCCCCCTCCCCGCCCCCCAACACCAGGGCGGGCAACTTCAGGAGCCGCAGTTCCCTGTCATCTGCTTCCGTGTCTCGGGCGGTCACCGCTGCCATGTGCAGGGCCGGGGTCCAGGGCGGGCGGTGGTACTGGGGGCCTCAGACTCTGTGAGCCCGGAGGCTCCTGACAACATGGCACCCTTCACAGTCACAGCCTGTTCTCCCTCCGCCTGCCGTTCTCGCGAGTGGAACCTCCTCGCTGTCGTCAGAGTTCAGCCCGTCGGGGGCCCTGTCGTTGGCGGGGTTGTCCCCAGGTCAGGCATTTGGGCTTCTCTCCCGTTTCTTCTCAGCTGTACATGCACCTGAACAGATGCAAGGTCACCTTCTTCGGCCTGTTTAGGGATCAATGGTTGAGCGTCGACCTGTGAACCAGGAGGTCAGGTTCGATTCCTGGTCAGGGCACAGGCCCGGGTTGTGGGCTCCATCCCCAGTGTGGGGCGTGCAGGAGGCAGCCGATCCATGATTCTCTCTCATCATTGATGTTTCTCTCTCTCTCCCTCTCCCTTCCTCTCTGAAATCAATCAATCAATTTATATAAAGTCGTTGCGTTAGAACCAGGACTTACGATGCTGCTGAGTGTGGGTTTGGGAGGTGACCCCGGGGACTGGAGCCCAGAGCCCGTGTCTGCGGCGGGCGCTCTGTTATAGGCGAGAGGCGCTGCAACGTTTTATGGTCAAAACTCAGGATGAGCAATCGTTACTGTTAGCAAGTGTCTGCCGTGCCCGGAGATGGCCAGGCTCTGCCCTGAGGGCGTCACTTCGTCCGTGCAGGAGCCCTGTGGTCAGTGTCCCTATCCCACGGACCCTGCGGCCCCCCTCCCGGCACAGCTCAGAGTGACCCGCCGGCCTCCTGTGGGTTCCCTGGGTGGGAAGGCAGCCTCTCCTGTCTCCTGCGTGGATGCGGAGCTGTGTTAAACCTCCGAGCCGCGTCACCGAGCACGTCGCGTGTGCACACCTCCACGCAGGGCACGCTGAGTGCGCAGCTGCTGCCGCTGGTGGCTGGTGGGTAAAGGTTTGCTGAATGTGAAATACACAAGAGTGTCTATT
>NW_005359352.1:1205316-1207232 GCF_000412655.1 Myotis brandtii | reverse complement strand
TCTGGAGAGGAGTCTGAGGCCTGGCAGGGAAGGGAACCACGCCTTCTAAGCCAACAAACAAGGGTATGTTTGGGCCTCTCCTAGTCCAGCGTGGGCCTGCCTCCCGCTGCCGCGCTGCCTCTGGCTGGGGAGGGGCGCTGTCCAAGGTGGCGTCCTGGGTGGGGTGACAGCAGTCCACCTCACCACACTCCAGCCGTGCACCTGCCCGCGACGTTGCCCAAGCCCAGGCCTGGCCCGGCGCCTGGCTGGTTCCCAGGGGGAACGGAGGGTCAGCAGTGGAGTTGGGCTAGCTGTGGTCGGCAAACCGCAGCTCTCGAACCACATGCGGCTCTTTAGCCCCTTCAGTGTGGCTCTTCCACAAAATACCACGTGTGGGCGCGCACGTACAGTGCGATTGAAACTTTGTGGCCCATGGGCAGAAGTCGGTATTTTGTGGAAGAGCCACACTCAAGGGGCCAAAGAGCCACATGTGGCTCTCGAGCCGCGGTTTGCCAAGCTGCAGTTTGCCGGCCATTGGAGGGGGACCGGGTTCTCACAGGAGGCCGAGTCCGGCAGGCGGTGTGTGCAGGGGCAGCTCACACGCTTCAGATGGGCGAGGCCCGGGAGGGGTCAGCGTTGAGGGCGGCCTGATCGTGAAGCAGACGCAGTGGCCTCGGAGTGACCCTCACGTGGCTGCCCTCCGGTAGCCGTGACCGGAGCCCACACCCCGTGCTGATGAGTCTGTCCTTTCGTTTCAGGCTCTGGACGTGGACCGGATGGTTCTGTACAAAATGAAGAAATCCGTGAAAGCGATCAACATCTCCGGGCTGGGTGAGTCGTCTCCCTGGGCTTCTCCGTGGGCAGCACCGCCCCTGAGCCCCAGGCCGCCGGCTCCGTCACTGTTAGCGAATAACCAACTAAATCCCTCCCTCCCTCCCTCTCTCCTTCATTGATTTCAGAGAGGAAGAGAGAGGGAGAGAGAGATATAAACATCAATGATGAGAATCATTGATCGGCTGCCTCCCACATGCCCCCTACTGGGGACCGAGCCCACAACCTGGGTGTGTGGGCCCTTGACCGGATTCAAACCTGGGACCCTTCAGTCCTAAGGCCGGTGCTCTATCCACTGGACCACACTGGCTAGGGCTCTTTATATTTTAATAAATCTTTATTGTTGAAAGTATTACACATGTCCCCTTACCTCCCCCATTGGCCTCCTCAAGGCCCTGCCCCAGGCCCTCACCGCCCCATTGTCTGTGTCCGTGGGTTATGCCTGTATGCAGACAAGGTCTTTGGGTGACTAAATCTCCTTTTTCTGGGCGTGCAATGACAGAGGTGGGCTGGGGTGCTTACATTTTAGAAGTGTTTCTGCTTTGCTCATTGTCCGGTCCTGGTGTGGGGTCCTGTCCCGCGCCCCCCACCGTGTCCCACATTGTACTTCTGTTCCCTGGGCAGCAGAACCAGCTTCGCCACGCTGGTGGGCCAGCGCCGGGCCCGGTCCTGCCCTGTTCCTCACATTGTGCGGCTAGTCATTCCGATGCCCTTCCCACTTCTCTCTCAACCCGATTCTCGCCTTTCTAGTTTGGGAAGAAAACGAATAAATATTAGCGTATAGTCAACTATTCCACGTGATACTCGGTCTAGTCTTACATAAATAAGTTTCTTTTTAAAAGAACACATACCGCTGCCTTGGACTTCAAGGTCGCAGGCTGCACATGTGGCAGGTCGGCCCCCCGCACAAAACCTGACAACCGATAGAAAATACAGTTTGTAAGTCATCAGGTGACTCTGTCATTCCCTCAAAAGCCAGTGGCAGCCTTAGGGGACCAGACACGGAGGGGGATCCCCGAGAGATCGGAATCGGGCTGATGGATTGCGGAGACGGCCGGTGGGGAGAGCACCCCACCCTGAGGATGGAGACACGCGGGCCTGAGGGA
>NW_005359352.1:1200804-1204960 GCF_000412655.1 Myotis brandtii | reverse complement strand
GGGCGGGGGGGGGCTGCCCACTGGCTGCACCGTCCCCTTCGCCCTCCCTCACACTGTCTCCCTCCCAGGCTGGGGATGGCTTGGGGGTCGTGCTGTCAGGAGGGAGTGTTCTGGACGTGTGTGTCCACCTAACCCCCCACACCCCCAGTAAAGTCCTGTGCGCTGTGTTTGCCTCCCCCACGGAGGGCCGTGCAGGCCAACATCCCAAAGAGCCTAGCTACCATCAAGAATTGCCAAATGCATTCAGGATGGGATTAAACAAACAAAAATATGTAAAAACTCTGTACTGAAAACTATAAAACCCTGTGACCGAAACGAAAGGCCACGGATCTGGTGCCAGGCTAGGCCTGTAGGGCTCACTCCACCTTCAGGGCTGGCTCTGCCCTTCGGGACTGGGCTTGGGTGTTCGGGCTGGGCTCTGCGGGGCCAGGCTGGGCTCTCTGAGGGTCTGAGGTTTGGCTCTGAGGCTCCGGGGCTCGGCTAGACGCGGGCTAGCCTCCGTCTTGAGTGCAGTCACGCTGCCCACTGACACATCACAGCTTTGTGCCGTGTTGGCCGTGGCAACTGACAGTGAGTACGAAGGGTCCGAGCAGCAGACTGGCCCGCAGGGAGCGGACACTCATTCCAACCCCCATTCCTTCGACGTCCACCGTGGGCCTGTCCCGAGAGCAGCGGCTGCCGGGACTGGTTTCCCGTCCGTGTCCGCCCGCTTCACACGGCGTCACACACACTCACGGACCTTCCCCGGAGTCTCTGTGATCAGGAGCAGGGACCCTTCGTCCGAGGCATTCTTTCTGGGCCGCGCCCCCTTCACAGGGACCAGACCCCTTTGAGAGAGTCCAGAGGCCGTTCAACTCAAACCCACGCAGGCCGGGGGGAAGCCCCGGTCTCCCCAGCTTGCCTCCCAGGAAAGGACCCTTCCTGAGCCCCTGGCCTCGGAGCCAGAGGCTGAGAGGGCTGCTGACCACTGGGCCGCACTGGCCAGGCCCGCCAAAGCTTCACGGTGCTGATGCGAATTGCGAGAGGAGCGCAGTCTCAGCCTCTCCCAGTTACCCGCCTGTGAATCCCTCTCCTGGGATTGGCCCGCGGGAGCCTCAGGTTGGCGAACGCTGCAGGACCCCGGTGCGCCCGGCTCCTTGCACCCCTGACCCAGGCCCCTGTGCTGAGGCCCCCTCCCCGCTCCCCGTGTGTCTGGTGCCCCCGGAGGGCCTCCCTGGTGCCCTCTCCCCCCTGCGCTCTCGCTTTGGCGCTTCCATCAGAAGAGGCTGAGGCTTCCCCCAGCGCCGGGCGCCCCGCCGCGTCCTCTCTGAGCCGCACACGCGCAGCAGCCGGCTCGCAGGAAGGGTCTCCTGTTCTCGTCACCGCTGCCGTCTCTGCGTCGTGCCAGGTTGGAGTTATTATAAGGCCGTGAGTCTGCATGTTCCCAGGCCAGGCTGTCCTGGTCCTGGAGTCTTTATGCCGAGCAAGTACCGTCTCCTTCGGAACGGCCGCCCGCGAGGCCTGGCCTTCTGCCCGGGTGTCGCCGGCATCACTCAGCATCTTTGGAAGCTGCTCGGGGACTGCGGGGCGGGCCGCCCTTGGAGTATATTTAGTGGGGAGCCTAAGGGGAGGCGGATCTTTTTAGAAGGAGACGTCAGCCATCAGCGAGGCAGGCTGCACAGGGGACTGAGCTGCTGGGACCACAGCGGGTTGGGAGCGTTACAGCCGTGCTCACCCGGTTCTGAGGGCGTCAGTGCGGGGCCCGTGGCGTCCAATCACTGTGTGATGTGTGTGCATTGTATGTGCCCGCTGTCCGTGCTCCGTGTCGGAGAGATGGGCTTACACTGCAGGTGTGGGCGTGTGGTGACGGCAGACTGCTCTGCTGTGTGGGGTTCACACAGGTTTCTTGAGAAGGAATCGGAGGTGCCTTGAGCAGCCGGCTGTGTTTTTACAGTCCGACCTGGGACCCACACGGCAACCCCACGTGTGTCCACGCCTGCCTCAGGGCAGTGGTCTGACCTGTCCGAGGACCCGGGTGCCGGGCGGTCCTTAAGACAAGATAGCGGCCTGCACTCCGAGTTTTGGCTCAGTCGGTGCAGGATGGAGCCTGAGTGCTTGCCAATCAACTGAGGACTTGGGTGATGCTGAAGCTGCTGGCCTTGGAGCGTATACCTGAGGCGCACACTCGCACACACGCACATGCACACACTCGCCACGGACACACGCACACACTCACCACGTACACACTCGCACACACGCACATGCACACACTCGCCACGGACACACGGACACGCACACACGCACATGCACACACTCGCCGCGGACACACATGTACACACACACGTGCGCACATGCACACGTGCACACACATATACCCCGCTTTATGGATTGGACCAAAAAAGCACCAGCCAGCCCCCCTCCCCCAACCCACCCCGAATACAAAGTGATCATTTTCTTACACGATAGTATGTCTGTTTTTCTCTAAAGTAGTTACTACAGCGATTTGTTGAGAAACGTTTTCTACCGTAATTTTCCCCAATCACAGTAGGCTGTTGCCTGGCCTCGTTTAAGAAGCCCGGCTCGTGTTTATTCTAGAACTTGTGCTCGGCTTGGTTCCCCGCGCTCAGCCCCAGCCCCGAGGTGCCCCGCGGGGACGTCAGAGCTGTTTCCTCATGTGTCTCTGGAAGGAGGTCCCGTTGTTGACGTGCGAGAGGAACCTCACATCTGAGAACTGAAAGTTCGTGTGGGAGGGTCCTGGAGGCGGGGCGTCCACATGGGGCGCGGGAGAGGCATTTCTGGGGGCGGCTTGCCCCGGGACGAGGAAGTGAGCCGGCCATGGGCAGGTTCCACAGAGGGTGGCGGCCGGCTCTGAGGAAGTGGGGGAGGGGAGCCTGGGTTCTGTGGGCCGAGATGTGGGTCTGAGATTCGGGCTATCTCTCGTCTGCTGGTTAAGAGTGACCGTCGGTATTTCGGGGGGTGCCTTGGGGGATCCTATCAGCCAGGATCGACCCTTAGTCACGGGAGGAAGCTGAGCTGGAGGCCACGCCAAGATTGATGCGTGCCGTCCCCGGGTCAGCGGGAGCCGTGTTGGGGTCATCCTGTTATGGCAGGGGTTTCGGCTGCTCTGGGCTGGGCCTTCTCGCCCGGCGTGTGGGTCTGCGGCGGCCTCAGTAGTCTCTGCGCCCCAAAGTGTGAGAGGTGATGCATGCCTTTTCCTGAGGAGCTCCCCAGGCGTCGTCCTGACCGTTAGTGGGCTCTGTGGCCACTGGAAGATTCAAGAAGCTTAGAGCGGCCCGGCCCCGAGGGTCACAGGAGAGCCGTCTGGGCCGGCTCTGCCTCGCTCACTGGGAGACGCGGCTGCGTCAGCGGCAGATGTGTCCCAACCTGTTGCCTCACCCGCAGTTGTCAGGATGCAGCTGTGTGTATGCGTGTGCTGTGTCCCCTGCGCTGTGTCCCCTGCGCTGTGTCCCGTGTGCGCCAGCCCTCTGACCGCACACCAGGGCGGATTGCCGGTGCATGCGTACCTGTGTCTTGCTAGTGTGTCGGCAGGTGTCCATCTCATGCAGAGGGAGTGGGGTTGTGGTGAGTTACTCACACAGGCCTCCGGCTGTCATTTTTGTCGTTAATGTAGGGTAGGGTCAAAGAATATGGGGCCGTCACAGCACAAGTCTTCACTTCCTCATAGGCGGCCTCACCTTGACCTCACCGACCCCATTGCTGGACACGTGCAGCCAGGAGGCGTTCTTGTGGTGACCTCTGTGGTGACCTCTGTAGGATCGGTGGTGTCAGAGGTCAGAGGGGAGGCCCAGGAGAGACCTAAAGGAGATGAATGAGTTTTGAATGGAGGTTGGGAAGTAGAAGGAGCAAGGCTGGGAGGAAGTGCAGGGGCCAGAGCCAAGCAGTGTGGCCAGGACCGGGCGGCAGGGTCCCAGTCCGTCACCAGCTGCCCACTCACCACCACCTGAGCCTGAGGCCAGGGGTCACCAGCTGCCCACTCCCCCACCCACATGTTCCCCGGGTTGGCCCCTCCCTGTTCCTGCTGCTTCTCTGGGAATTCCTACCTGACGTTGGAGCCTCAGCTCAGATGCCCCCTTTTTGGCACCGCAGGTCCTTAGCACCCAGCACGCTGCCTGGCACTGCAGGCCGGCGATACGCGGCCGGCTGGCCTCGCCCTGGA
>NW_005359352.1:1200069-1200678 GCF_000412655.1 Myotis brandtii | reverse complement strand
AGGGTGGTTGCACTGCTGTGGGTCCCATCCCTTCCCCGCCCCCGCCCCCGCCCCCTGGCAGCGCTGGGTGGTGGCCTGCTTGTGCTCTGGCCTGTTGAGTTCTTGTCGATCCAATGACTTTGGCTTGAACTCCACGCACAGGGCCTTGTCCTTGGTCTCCGTGTTTGCAAATAACAGTCAGATACACTGAGGAGCACACAGCAGAGCCCAGCTGGACACAGCCTGTGGCTGCCTCGCAGGGTTCCCGTGAGAGCGCTCACGCACCCTCCGCGTGGGTGGCAGAGAGCGTGGCTGCTGTGCACGGAGGTGCGGGCCCGGGAAGGCCGCTGGCTTCACATTGGGAAGAGCCGGTTCCTGCCCGTTCTCCCCAGCCCCTCCCCCGTCAGCGCTCCCGGGTCTGGGTCATTTGTGAAACCAGGTTGCAGATGTGTCTGAGCCAGGGAGCTGGAGAGGGAGCCGGTTTTAGAAGAACAGCTTTCACGGATCCATAAATAAAGCTGACGGCCCCAGTCTGGGCTCTTTCCAGAAACTTTATTCCCAAGCTGCTTATTTTAGGTTCCTATTTTAAATTTGGTTTTGGCGAAAGAGAAATACAGGCGCTCCGCTGCG
>NW_005359352.1:1195829-1199858 GCF_000412655.1 Myotis brandtii | reverse complement strand
GGGAGTGCGTGCGTGTTTGGGGTTGCTGTTCTCGCGGCCTGTGCCTGTCGGGAAGGCCCGCACAGACTCCGGGCTGCGGTCTTTATTCAGAACCTGCACGTTTGTTTGCAAGAAGAGAAATTTGTGTTTAAAATCTCAACTAGAGTCCAAGCTCGTTTGGCTCAGTGGATAGAGCATCGGCCCTCGGACTGAAGGGTCCCAGGTTCGATTCCGGTCAAGGGCACATACTTAGGTTGCAGGCTTGATCCCTGTCCCTGATCAGGGTGCAAGCGGGAAGCAAACAATTGATGTGTCTCTCTCACATCAATGTTTCTCTCTCTCTGTCTCTCCCCCTCCCTTCAATCTCTCTCTAAAAAAATCAACGGAAAAATATCCTCAGGTGAGGATTAAAACAAACAAACAAACCCCTCCATTAGATCAACATGAGTCCCCACTGACCTAAGCTGGGACAGCTCGAGCCTCGGAAAATGATGATTCAGTGGATGGAAACACTTTACTATAAATACATGAGGTCATCAGGATGCCGAGGAGGCGATGATGATATCACATTACATGAGATGAGATGATGAATTTATCATGACACATGAGATGATCAGGGGATCATTGTGATACATATGTGGTGATCATGAGATCATGATACATGAGCTGGTGAGATCTGTTACATGAGATCAGATGATGCGATCATGTTACATGAGATGAGATGATGGTGCGGTCATGTTCCATGAGCTGGTGGTGATCATGAGATCATGATACATGAGCTGGTGAGATCATGTTACATGAGATGAGATGATGGTGCCGTCATGTTCCATGAGCTGGTGATGATCATGAGGTCATCATGACACCTGAAGCCATGACCCGGATGATGCTGACGACGAGCCAGAAGCCTCCTTGACCTCCACTGGGGTCGCCGGGTCAGCACGTTACTGCAGAGTTTATAGGGAGAGACTTTTTTTTTTTTAAATATATTTTGTTGATTTTTCCACAGAGAGGAAGGGAGAGGGATAGAGAGTTAGAAACATCGATGAGAGAGAAACATCGATCAGCTGCCTCCTGCACACCCCCCACTGGGGATGTGCCCGCAACCAAGGTACATGCCCTTGACCAGAATCGAACCTGGGACCCTTCAGTCCACAGGCCGACGCTCTATCCACTGAGCCAAACCGGTGAGGACAATAGGGAGAGACTTTTTTTGTGATGTAACCTCAGGGGTTGGGAAGCCCAGGAGGGACAGAGGACGTCTGTCCGTCCATCCATCCGTCCGTCCGTCCATCCTCGGTGCTGGAAGGGGAAGCTTTGCTGATTCTCCTTCGCCAGGTCGGCCGAACGCCCGGGGAGAGAAGGCAGGTTCCTCCCCCAGGGGACCAGGGCTGGGAGGCGGCCTGCGTCGTGGGCAGAGGGTGGATGGGGCCCTGCCCCACCTCTTTCCAACTGTGTGACCTTGGGAATCAGGGAACCCTCTGAGCGCCACTTCATGCAACGAGAAAAGGGACGGAGGCCCTAGCAGCACCTCAGGGGACCCGGTTGAATGGAACCTGAGGCTGGAGGCCGCCTGACAGGCACTGGAAGCGAATGCCCCGCCCTGACCTGCGGGTCCACGTAGAGCAGCCTGGACGTCTGGGCACCATTTTTTGTTTGTTTATTTCTTATTACATATTTATACTGATTTCAGAGAGGACGGGAGAGGGGGAGAAAAACATCAGTGATGAGAGAGAATCATGGGTCATCTGCCTCCTGCACACCCCCCACTGGAGATCGAGCCTGCAGCCCAGGCCTGTGCCCTGACCGGGAATCGCACTGTGACCTCCTGGTTCACAGGTGGACGCTCAGCCCCTGAGCCACGCCAGCCGGGCCAGCACCAGTTTGAAGGGCTCCACGCGGCTCCCCAGGGACTGGCCGCTGCACGTTTCCCTTCCCCCATCCTGACCACCCATTTTGAAATAGTTAAAATAGCCTGTGGTTGGAAAGGAACGGCCTGCCCCCCAAGACTGACCACAGGTTCCAGAATGAAAAGTGGAGTGAAATGGAAGCTGGAACCGATCCGTGTCTGAAATGCAACTTTTATTATTTTTTCCCTTTATTGGTTTTTTGAGAGAGCGGAAGGGAGAGGGAGAGAGAGAGAAACATGGATGAGAGTGAAGCATCATTGATCGGCTGCCTCCTGCACGCCCCCAACTGGGGATCAAACTCACAACCAGGAATCAAACCGTGACCTACTGGTTCATAGGTCAACACTCAACCACTGAGCCACACCGGCCAGGCTGAAATGCAGCTTTTAAAATCCAAAGCTCAGGCCCCTTTGGTTTGGCGAGGCGCGCTATTGTAGGGATGAGATGCTCGCACGGGGCAGAGGAGGAGAAGCGGCTCCGGGCTCAGAAGCCCTGGGCTTGAACCCGGCCCGGCCACTCCCTGCCTGTTTCCAGCTCAAGCCATTTGATTTCTCTGAGCCGCGACTCCCCCTTAGCGAGTGAGGCATGATGCAGGTGGTGGGAAGCTGCTGTGCGTGTGAGAAGCCGTCTGTCAATACCAGCCTCTCTGCCGTGGCCGCTGCGGGGCTGCGGGTGTGGCTAGGTCCCTGGCCCTCCGGTGGCTGAGACGCGTCCTGGTGAGCGAGGAGGACTTACCGCAGTGGTACTCAACCTTCCTAACGCCGAAACCCTTTAATACAGTTCCTCGTGTTGTGGTGACCCCCAATTTTATGGTTACAAATTGAACATAATGAAAGCATAGTGATGAATTGCAAAAACAGTATGTGATTTTATATGTGTTTTCCGATGGTCTTAGGCGACCCCTGTGAAAGGGTCGTTTGGACCCCCAAAGGGGTCGCGACCCACAGGTTGAGAACCGCTGACTTACCGGGTCAGACTTGTCCACCGGGAGGCGCAGGACTGGAACCCAGACCCGCCGGGCCCCTCCTGCTCTGCCTGCGCCTCTGCGTGTTCCTGCTCCTGCGCTGAGTGTAGTCGTAGAAATGCGTTTACTTTGAGCGGAACTCGCAGGTCCTCCTCAGGAATGTAAACTAAATAAATAAGTGAAAAGCTAGTCAAGGAAAAGGGCTTGAGCGGTGAGATGGATTTCTCTTGTGTTTGTTAGATCCACTTAGGGATCCCCGAGACATTTAAATACTGCGGGAGGCCCAGGGCAAGGCGCCCCCGCGGTGGGACAGGCGGGCACTGCGTTCGTGGGTCACGGGGATCTGGCTCCGGGGCAAGGGCTGCCCCCCACAAGCAAACGTCCCCCTCCTTCACCCCAGTTGTCAGGCCCGGCCCAGGCATCGGCAGCGGCTGACGGTGGCTTTGTTTCCCTGGGGAATTCGGCAGCGTTGACGTCCAAGTGGGTGCCGTGTGGCTGCCGGGCCCGCGTGCCTGTGAAGGGGTTGAGTTGTGTTTCTAATTGAAGCGATGAGCAGTGGACATCAGGTGTCCATGCGAACAGGAGTGGTTTCCGTAGAGACTGCTGGACTCGTTTAGAAGGCCTCACCCCAGCCCTGGCCGGGGGGGCTCAGTGGGTTAGAGCGGCGTCCTACTACACCAAGGTTGCGGGTTCGATCTGGTGAGGGCTCATGCAAGAAGTAACCAGTGTTTGCATGAGTAAGTGGAACAACAAATCTCTCTCTCCCTTCCTCCCTCCCTCCCTCCCTCCCTCTCTCTCAAATTAATTAGTAAAAAATTTAAATAAATAAATACAAGACCTCACCCAGCCCAGCCAGTGTGGCTCAGCAGTTGAGCGTCGACCCAGGAACCAAGGTCAGGGCACATGCCCAGGTTGTGGGCTCGATCCCCAGTGTGGAGGCAACTGATCAATGACTCTCATCATTGATGTTTCTATCTCTCTCTCTCCCTCTCCCTTCCTCTCTGAAATCAATAAAAAAAATTTTTTTTAAAGAAAAAGGTAGGGGATGCCGTGCTGTGTGGCTCTGGGTCAGAGTGGTGGGTCTCACGCTGCCCACCAGCTGCCGTGCGTGGCAGAGGTGACTGGACAGGGGCCGCCTGCGTGATGCAGGGAGGGACGGCCCTGGGGAGGGGAGGGCGC
>NW_005359352.1:1195077-1195774 GCF_000412655.1 Myotis brandtii | reverse complement strand
TGGTCTCGCCCGCTGAGCTGCCGACCGGGGGCCTCCCAGAGGCGCTGTCCCCCTGCCCCTCACACTTGTGCTTTGGGACCGGTTGCCGGGACCACAGGGTGTTGCTGGGACAGCGAAGTTATTTCTGCTCTGGGTGCATCTTAACTTTTCTCAGATTTATTTTTCCAAAAAAAAATTTTTTTTAAATATTTTTATTGATTTCCAAGAGGAAGGGAGAGGGAGAGAGAAACTTTAATGATGAGAGAGAATCATGAATCGGCTGCCTCCTGCACGCCCCCCACTGGGGATCGAGCCCGCAACCCAGGCATGGGCCCTGACCGGGAATCGAACCCTGGCCTCCTGGTCCATAGGTCGATGCTCAACTACAGCCACGCCCGCAGGCTCAGGTGTTTATTCTGCTGACGGCTCGGTTTTACTTGCAGCCGAGAAGCTGGGGAGGGGCTGGCGAGGTCCGAGTGTTAACAGCACGTCTCCCCTTGGCCGCAGCGCACGTGGAGAACGAGGAGCAGTACACGCAGGCACTGGAGAAGTTTGGTGGCAACTGCGTGTGCAGAGACGACCCGGACCTGGGAAGCGCCTTCCTCAAGTTCTCAGTGTTTACCAAGGAGTTGACGGCCCTTTTCAAAAACCTGGTGAGTGTCCCGGCCGCACACGCCCTCGGCCGCAGGTGAGCCCGGAGCTGAGGGGTGGGGGGACA
>NW_005359352.1:1191768-1194785 GCF_000412655.1 Myotis brandtii | reverse complement strand
GGCGGGGGGAGCTGAGCCCAGGAGCTGGGGGTGGGCAGGGAGCGCCGAGGGCTCGGCCAGGCCTGTTGGAGGAACGGGGATGCGTTTCAGAGCTCGCTGCGTCCCAGAGAAGGATCTGTTCTGTACACAGCAGGTCCCTTTGGGGTTCATTCTAGAACTGCAACATGAAACAAGACCTTTTCAGTCAGCGCGGCATTTTAAATGGGCACAGCTGGGGGACAGAATGCGTTCATCTTCGTAAGGGCCTCTGCCTTCAGTTTTTAATCGTTTCTTCTGTGCAGAAGAGCCTGTTTCTGGTCATTACAGTCGGTGTTTAAACGTACACTGTTTAATGAGCGTGTTTCAGACCCGCCTTACCCAGCAGCGTAGCCTGGCATCGAAGCACAGAAAATACCACGAATATTTCGAGGCCTTTTCTTCTCCCTAAAAAGGTCTCGCTTTCAGCCAGTGGAAGTGGGGGCGGCGGGCGCTGGGAATGGGGGGGATGGAGCTCTTCCTCGCGCCTGGCGGCCCTGAGCCGTCCCCGTCCTCGTCCTCGGTGGAACGGACCCTGAAGGAGCGGGCAGCCGCGTGCTGGTGGCCGCGGTGTTTTCTCCCACGAGGAGTGTCCGCTGGGATCGTCCCAGCATCTCCTTCCTGTGTTTCTCCCCCAGAAGGTCACGGGCGACCCGACCAGGTCACACACTCAGTGATGCTTTCTGTCGGCCCCGAACTACGAGTCCCTTTCATTTCTCTGTCAGAAGCCCCTGCCAAGCGGAAAAACAGGTCCTCGTTCTTGACGTGGCGGCGGCGGCGGGTCTGTAAGTGTGGCCTCCGCAGGCCGACCTGGGAACGATGTGAGAGTTGATGACAGGAGGCGAGGGCCGGACCGGTCCGGGTCCAGGTCTGGGTCTTCTCCACCAGCACATGGAAGGTGGCCCAGTTGGAAATGGTGGAAGTAAAAGCCCTTGGTGGGCTGAAGTTCTCCTTGGCGTCATTGGGCATCTCTTGGGGCTTTTATCAAGTTCACTGCCTGAGTGTTACGGCCCCAAACGGGCCGCTGGCAGCCACACTGAGCCCGGAGCCCAGCCCCTCCCCCGCCCAGGCTTCGGGTTTGGGTCTCGCCACTGAGTCACCACTGGAGAAAGCAGGCGGCCCAGGAAGAGCCCCGTGGATGCTGAGGTGGGGGTCCCAGGTGAAAGGTCAGCTCAGCTCCCAGCCCCTGTGCAGCCGCCGCCAGCTCCTCCCACCTGACTCGTAAATGCGAATGAATGGCCTTCAGAGTGAAAGAGACCAAAGGAAACAAAACAAGGAAACAGAGACAAGGACCAGCAGGAGAGAAGCTAAAGAAACAATGCTTCATTCCTCAGATACAATCAGGACTTTGTATCCGGAGGGAAGAGTGGAGTCCGCTAGTCAGACAATTAGTGTAAGAATATGTACAATGGCCCTGGCTGGGGTGGCTCAATGGATAGAGCCCCGGCCTGCGTACTGAAGGGTCCCGGGTTCGACTCGTAAATGCGAATGAATGGCCTTCAGAGTGAAAGAGACCAAAGGAAACAAAACAAGGAAACAGAGACAAGGACCAGCAGGAGAGAAGCTAAAGAAACAATGCTTCATTCCTCAGATACAATCAGGACATTGTATCCGGAGGGAAGAGTGGAGTCGCTAGTCAATTAGTGTAAGAATATGTACAATGGCCCTGGCTGGGGTGGCTCAATGGATAGAGCCCCGGCCTGCGTACTGAAGGGTCCCGGGTTCGATTCCAGTCAGGGAGGGGCACATGCCCGGGTGGCGGGCTCCATCCCTGGTAGGGGGCGTGCAGGAGGCAGGCGATCCATGAGTCGATGTTTCTCTCTCTCCGTCTCCCTTCCTCTCTGAAATCAATCAAAACAATATTTTACAAAAAAGAAAATGTACAATGAAAAATCCTATGAGAAGGATCGGAGTAGAAGAAATCTCTCAGGAAATAGATCAAAAAGACCAAAACGTAGGGAATGGATCATCCTCAGGGGTCGGTATCCGACTGGCTGGCCTGACAGAGACTAGAAGGGCAGAGACAAGGACGCCGAACACACCAACACAGAGATTTCTCCTGCGAAGGACTCGCCAGTGCCCACCCCCCCCCCCCCCCCCAAGGCATCTCCGTGGGAAATGAAAAGACCCAGACGCTCCCCAGGGGACACAGGCTCAAGAGCCGCAATGGCCTTGGGCTTCTCAGCGGAAACACTGGGAACTTGAAGGCCTGGAACGAGGCCCCTGAATCCCGGGGGACAGTGTCGTACCCCGAGTCCTACCCAGCCCGCGGAGCACGGGGCAGCATGGGGGACCGTCACCCGTGGAAGGCCGAGGCGCTGGGCTCCCATGCGGCGCTCCTCTGCGGCTCCTCCAGGGTGAGCTCGGGCGGAAGAGGGAAGCCAAAGAGGAGGAGGAGGAGGAGGAGGAGGAGGTGGGTCAGCGGACAGCGTCCCACCACAAGCAGCAGGGAAAGGGATCCCAGGAGGAGGCGTGGCAGGCCCTGCGGGCGACGAGCCAGAGCAGGTCTGTCCCCCCACCACGCCGCTGTCCCCACTCGGTGGATCCCTGCTTGGGCCTCCTCTGCGTGGAAAGGAGATGCTGACGTGCTGCCTGGCTCTGTGTGAGGAGACAGCCGACGTGCTTTCGCACAGCGGAGCTTCCTGAATCCGGAACAGCCCATAGGAGTCGGTGTTACCCCATTCTACAGGTTAGGTCACTGAGGCTGTGGGTGGTTTAAGGAGCTAACCTCCCTCTCCGGGCGCCTCTGAGTCCTGGCCCAAGGCTGTGTGCCTGCAGGTGGGGAGGGGTCCACGGTGGAACCCGATAGACGACCTGTACGCGGTTACCAACACGAGCAGCCAGCTCCGAGGTGAAACAAAGCAGCCCCTTCTTTTCTCGATTTTCTGCAAAACCGAAAGCAGGGCTGGGCCCAGACGGTGACTGCACGTGCCCACCGCCCCCGGCTCTGGCTCAGGGGGCTCCAGAGGTCCCTGCGGCGAGGGATCCCGGGTGGCCCCCCC
>NW_005359352.1:1189779-1191631 GCF_000412655.1 Myotis brandtii | reverse complement strand
TGCCCCGCGGGAAGCGCTGGGCTGGGCTGGGCGCGGGCTGGTCCCGGCAGCTCCTTCAGGCCTGCCAGCAGCTGTACCAGGTGTAGGACCTTCATCTTACTGAGGCCGTAGCGGTACTGAGCCGCGGGGCCGAAGGGGAAGGTGTCCCTTACTGAGGGACAGAGTGGGGAGTCAGATTTGGATCTTAGCTCTCCACACCCGTGCTCTGGCCACTGTGGTATTTAAACTCCTTGGGGCAGAAGACAACAGACTGAAGGGGAGGAAGTGCAGCAGCAGGAGGAGGCGGGCTGGGCCTCTGCTGCTCGCTCTGGCCACCAGCCTCTGGCCTGGGCCTCCTTTAAAGCCAGGACAAGAGAACCACGCCCACCGCCCAGGGCCACCGGCAAGATAAGATAAAAGGAGGAAGAGGAAAGGTTTTTGTGAATTAAAACCCACAGGTGACCTGTTAGGGTCCTTGCCATATGCAGCCTTGCTCTCAGTCCACGTGCATGTGCGTTACTTCAGTTCCAGCTCCTACTCTATGGAGTTCGGGTTGTTGATCCTCTTTCCTGGCAAAGATCAGAGACAGAGAGACACAGAGTCTGTGGTTGGAGGCCAGGCGGCCGCTGCTCCGAGGCCGCTGCTGAGAGCGAGCTGAGCAGGAGGGTCCTCCTCTCTTGGTAGCTTGTATCCGCTCTGAGTCCTATGTTGGGTCACATCTCCGCTCCCTCCTCTCGCTAGAGCAGTGATGGCGAACCTGTGACACGCGTGTCAGAGGTGACACGCGAACTCATTTTTTTGGTTGATTTTTCTTTGTTAAATGGCATTTAAATATATAAAATAAATATCAAAAATAGAAGTCTTTGTTTTACTATGGTTGCAAATATCAAAAAATGTCTATATGTGACACGGCACCAGAGTTAAGTTAGGGCTTTTCGAAATGCTGGCACGCTGAGCTCAGAAGGTTCGCCATCACTGGGCTAGAGCCTCGCTTTTGCTTTTCCCTGGGCGTTTAGAACACCTTCCCCTTCGGCCCCGCGGCTCAGTACCGCTCCCGCCCGGGAAGGGGAGGGGTGACCGCCAGCTGCCCGCTCTGTGCGTGAGAGGATGTTCAGGAACCAGCCTCACGCCTGGAGGAAGGAGGAGGCAGCTGACCTGAAGTGAGACTGTTCCTCGGGGTGAGAGTCTGCCCTTTAGGAAGTCGTGGGTCTTCTCTGCGCCGCGCAGGTGGAGGAGGAGGCGGCCCGACCGTGATGGACGTGGGACACAGCGCGCAAAGCCGCGTCTCTGCCGCTTCCCTCCGACCTGGCGGATGTGAGCATCCTGGGAAGGGGGCCGCTTCCGGGCTGGGAAGTGCCTTTTTTTTTTTTTTTTTTTTTTTTGGGCAATCCTCACCCGAGGTTATTTTTCCCATTGATTTTTTTTTTTACTTTATTTTCTTAGGAAGAGTGGAAGGGAGGGAGGGGGAGACAGACAGAGAGGAACATCCATGTGCGAGAGACACAGGGATTGGTTGCCTCCCATACATGCCCTGACCAGGCCAGGGATCGAACCTGCAACCCAGGTCCATGCCCGTGACCGGAATCAAACCCGCAACCCTTGGCGCTCAGGCCAATGCTCTCACTGGTCAGGCGGACGGTCCGGGGGAGGCCCTGGGCTGAGGAGTGTCACGTCACTCATTTTGAAAGAGGAAGTGGGAAGTTCCACCGACCACAGGTTCTGTCGCGGCGAGTGGCTGCCTGGGCTCTGTCCGCGCGGTGTGCTCCGATCAGAGGCGGGACGAGGCGGACGGGCGTCCCACCTGCGGGACGGGCGACAGGACGGCGGGAGCTCCTGTCCCGGCTCAGGTCCTCCCTGTTAACAAAGCTCGTCT
>NW_005359352.1:1187348-1189571 GCF_000412655.1 Myotis brandtii | reverse complement strand
TTACAGAAAATGTCATATATTTTTATTTTTTTTCAACCTTTTTTTAAAGAAATATGTTTTTATTGATTTTAGAGCGAGAGGAAGGGAGAGGGAGAGAGAGATGGAAACATCCACGGGAGAGAAACATCATCATCAATGGACTGCCTCCTGCACGCCCCCTGCTGGGGTCCGAGCCCACAACCCAGGCGTGTGCCCTGACCGGGAATTGAATTTCTCTCCCTCCCCCTTCCTCTCTGAAATCAATACAAATATCTTAAAAGGGAAAAGTGCAGAGTTTTGGAGGAGAAGCCCTGGCAAGAGCTGTTCTATGCGCGATTCACAACCTGCCCGGGAAGACTGCGCCCAGCTTCCTGTCGGGATTCATACTCATTCATGTATTCATTCTCTCTCTCTCTCTCTCTCTCTCTCTCTCTCTCTCTCTCGTTGCTGGTCCCTGAAAGTCGGGCTGCGGCGCAGCAGTCCTGTCTCAGGCCGGCTTCCAGGCGGGTCCCGGGGCAAGATAGATCCTTTGGCAAAGCAGACTCGCTGTTGCCCGAGTCAAGGAGAAGGCAGCCCCCTGTTCCCCGGGGTCGGGCCGACCAGCAACAGTGGTGACCAGTGACCAGAGCTCAAGGAGCCGGCGAGGCAGTGCCCGGGAGCTGAGCAGGCAGTAGGGGCAGATTTTAAGAGAGTATGAAAGCGCCCGGCGGCCATGGCTCAGTGATTGAGCATCGACCTGTGAACCAGGAAGTCCCCGTTCGATTCCCGGTCAGGGCACAGGCCTGGGCTGTGGGCTCCATCCCCAGTGTGGGGCGTGCAGGAGGCAGCCGCTCCATGATTCTCTCTCATCATGGATGTTTCTCTCTCTCCTTTCCCTTCCTCTCTGAAATCAATGACAATATTAGAAAAAGAAAAAGAGTATAAAAGTGACAAAGCTAGAGGCAAGGAATTTTAACACCAAAGTCTTCTTGGGAAGATGGCGTCGGCTGGCTGTGTCCCCGCCCGCCTCACCCCATCTCCTTGTCCGTCTCTGGGTGCTTATCAGCTGTGGCAATAGCACAGCCAGGTGGTTCTTGGTCCCCGATAGCCCGGCTGTCCCTGCCCCGCCCGCTGAGTCACTCACGTCTCCTTGTGGGATTAAGACCCTGCCTGCTGTTGACTCATCTTGTCAGACGATGCTGGCTGCAGGCGAACCTGGACCGCGCAGGCAGGGCGAGCGGGGAGAGGCCGGGCTGTTCCTTTAAAGATTGCCTGTTTGCCGTTGGCATCCGATCCACAGTTCACGGCCACGATTAAGATGAGTAATTTGTATTCACATCGTCCGTGCTGTTTAAAAAGCCGCTGGATGTAATGTGCTTGTTAAAGGGAGTCAGCACGTACGAGAAAGCCCAGTGCTCGCTTGGCGCTAAGGAAAACATCCCTGGGTTTGCTCAGGGATAACTTCATTCTTCCCAGAGACCATAAAGCTTTCACCACTCATGCCCGAGCCCCGGGGTGTGCGGTCCTCGCTGGCTGCGGTTCATCTCTCTGGGCCGGGAGGTGAGACTCACTCATTCAGCCGCCGACCAGCGGCTGCCCGGCCCGGTGCATACAGTCCAAGAAGGGCTCAGAGCCGGCTTCACGCCGCGGGGCCCGCCGGCCCAGACGAGACATCTGGGCTCCCGGGCTCCCGTTCGCCAGCCCGGCCTGCAGCAGCCGCTCCGGGCCTCGCCCTGACTCAGCACGCGCGTGTGCCGGGAGGGTGGGGTGCAGGGAGCAGGTGGGCTGATGTCCAATCTGTTGACGGGGCATCTGTTTATTTGGTTATAATTTATTTTTAAAGCAGATTCCCTCTGCTCTTCTTTTTAAAATGATATCTTTATTGATCTTAAAGAGAGAGGATGGAAGAGGGAGAGAGACAGAGAGAAACATCCGTCAGTTGCCGTCTGCACACACCCCGACCGGGGGATTGAACTCCCAGCCCGGCATGTGCCCTGACCGGGCATTGAACCGGTGACCTTTGGTGCGTGGGGTCGAAGCTCAGCCACCAACTTAGCCACACTGGCCAGGGCTGCAGCAGTTTCTTCTAAAAACCAGCTTTATCGAAGGGTATTTTGCACGTCGTAAAATTTACCCGCTTCAAGAGTGCCAGTCAGTGATGTCTCCTGGCTTTCCCCGGTGGGGTGGCCGTCATCCTAGATTAGTTTGGGGACCGCTCCTGCCCCCCAGGAAGGTCCCTCGTGTCCTCTACTGTTAACCCTATTT
>NW_005359352.1:1175523-1187331 GCF_000412655.1 Myotis brandtii | reverse complement strand
GGTAACTACTAATCTACTTTCGGTCTCTCTTGTAACAACTTAGCTAATTACTTCCTGATTAGAGAAGTAGCAGTTTCCTGTTTTAGATCCTTGAATGGCTGGGATCCTTGAATCCCAGAAAGAAGAGTTGACTGGAATGGAGGCCAGCTTTCTCCTTGCTCAGGTGGCCCCCGTGTCCCCAGGCCTGTGCCTTTCCACGCTCCTCTGCACTGTTCCTCTTCTTCTTCAAATATGTTTTTATTGATTTTTAGAGAGAAAGGAGAAAGGAGGGGTAGAGAGGCAGAAACATCGATGAGAGAGAAACATCATCTATCGGCCACAGGGGATCGAGCCCGCAAGCCGGGCCTGTGCCCCGACTGGGAATCAAACCGGCGGCCTCTAGGTTCCTGGGTCGACGCTCGACCACTGAGCCACGCCGGCCGGGCCACACCGTTCCCCTTCTTGCCTGGACACCCTCCCCCCCATCTTGTAAGACAGAACTCTCCCTCTCTCTCCAGTCTTCTCACGTCACCCCGATCAGCATAGATTTCCCTGGTGTCCAGACTACAAGTCATTTCTCTTCTCGGAAAGTCCGCGGGGTCTTATTTATGGCTCTGGGAGAGTGCGGGACGGTGTGCTTGCTGCGCTACGTGCTTTACCTCCCCCAGTGAGCCAAGGGTCCCGGAAGCCAGGGGTCCGTCTAATCCATCTTTGTCTCCTAACCGGCCCCCCCCCACCCCCGTGGGTCTGCAGCTTCATCTCCTGCCAGTGCCGAGGGCTGCCTGCCTCCCACGCACCATTCGTCACCGGGTTGATGGCCCTTTAATAGCGTGTCCCCGCGGGCGGTGGCCCTGTGCCCGGGATCTGGGTGATAGCAAGCCGCGGGCGTGTTCGGGCACCCGTAGCTTTTCCCTCTTCTCTGGGGCAGTGCTGCACTCTGGATACCAACGCTGAGCTGAGCTCCTCGCTCCCCGGGGCCTGCCATTCGCCATGGAAACCGCGTGTGCTTGTCAGGCGGTTCCGGCGCGGCCTCCTCCTGGTCCGAGTCCCTTCCAGTCGCCCACCAGCCCGCGCCTCACACTCAGCTTTTCGTGTTGAAACATTTCGCTCCCAGGCTGATCCCGGTGGTCAGGGCTGGTGACGCTGCCCCGGGAGCAGGGCCGGGTGATGACAAATGCTGATGTCGGAGCAGGACACACGGTACCCAGCACCGGCGTTTCTGGGAGAGTCATGACCGGGTGGGTTCCTTACCTGGCGGGATTGGTGGGTACCCCAGGCGTCCGTACACCCCCTGCCAGTAGCTTTCCGATAGATTTCTCTCTCCTTTTGGCTTTGAATGCACTGAACAGTGTATAGAAATCAGATCCCATGTTGCCCTAAACCATGCCTGTGTTTTATATTCCCATTCCTGTTCCAGGTAATTACGAAAAATATAAAGGTTTTCTCCGCTCGATTGTAAGAATGAATGTGGGAGGTTCCACAGTTCTCAGTCTTGTCTTCCCCTTTCACAGCCTGTAACGGGGTGCGGGAACCCCGGTGACACATGTCCCCCATTCTCCTCCCCCCCGACCCGGTGGTGCCCACAGGCAGCGAGTTGACTGACAGGGTGGTGAGCCCGGGGTGGCTTACATTCTCCTCCAGGTAGGACTCCTGCAGGCTCTGAACCCCGAGTCTGTGCCGGAAGGCCCTCCCAACGAGGCTGTGTCCCTCACTTCATGCGAATCGGGGGGGGCTTTTCCCGCCTCCCAGGAGGCAGAGCCCTCATTCTGTTTTTCCTGTCGGGCCCCCCGTTGGGGGCTGAGCTGGGAGGTGGGGGCTCAGGGGTGAGAACTGAGCCCGGGGCAGCCAGGCCTCGGCGGCGTGGGCTCCTTCCCCCGTGCCTGTCGGTGGCTCTCACGCTGCTGGTTGGAAAGGTTTTTCTTCCTGGCAATGGTTATCTTTTCACCAACGTGATCGCTTAATAGCAGAAAGTTACTGCTGTGGAGACGAATGGAGACCGCCATGCGGCACCCATCACCTGGGAGAGCGGACGAGGGTCGTCCTCGCTGCTCGGGCTGCGGTGAAGGTCACCGGGCCTCGCCCTCGCTGTGCCGCTGGGGACTGAGAGCACCCTCTCTGGTCTTGTCTTTCAGATTCAGAACATGAACAACATCATCTCCTTCCCTCTGGACAGCTTGCTGAAGGGGGACCTGAAAGGCGTGAAGGGGGTACGGCGACGGCTCCGGGTGGGCGAGGGTCGTCCTCGCTGCTCGGGCTGCGGTGAAGGTCACCGGGCCTCGCCCTCGCTGTGCCGCTGGGGACTGAGAGCACCCTCTCTGGTCTTGTCTTTCAGATTCAGAACATGAACAACATCATCTCCTTCCCTCTGGACAGCTTGCTGAAGGGGGACCTGAAAGGCGTGAAGGGGGTACGGCGACGGCTCCGGGTGGGGCGTTTGCAGGGCCACAGCCGTGGGCCGGGGGGCGGCTGCCGGGGCCCCTGGGCTTGCGCCCTGACTGGTGACTCGGGCCTCTCTGGGTGACCCGAGGGTGCCCTGGGCATGGGGGGGTGTGGGGGGGGTCTGCAGGGAAGAACACTGAGAAGCCGGGGGTGATTTAGGCTCACGTCTGGGTCTCCAGCCGCCGTGTCCCAGGCTGACCCCGGGAACAGGCTCCCCGCAGGGACGAGTCTCCTGATGGGGAATCTGACCGGCGGGGCTCGAGCCGCTGCCTTTTCTGTCCGTAGCTTAGGAAGGGCCACGCACAGGCGCGTGAGCGTGACTCGTTTCACAGGTGGAAGAGGAGGGGCCGGGCTCAGGGGCGTGGGTCCCCGCTGCTGAGCACTCGGTCGCTTTTGCACGAACATGTGTCTGAGTCCTGGGAGGCTGCGTGCTCCCAGGATCTGCACGGGGCACATCGGGAAGCCCAGCGGCTGGTCTCGGGACCCCGCAGACTGTGCCAGGAGAGCCGTGGGCAGGGAGGAGGGGCTGCCCAGCCGGTCGGGCACCAGGAGCTGCCCATTGTCCTCTTGGGGCCGGAGCAGGGGGCCGAGTGGGCGGCAGGACGGGCAGGAAGGGTGCCGGGGCGGAGGGAGGACGCAGCGAGACGGGCAGGAGGCTTTCGTGTCGCGTGAGCCGGGTGTCCCCAGAGTCGGGTGGGGCTGGGGGGCGGGCAGGGCCCTGCAGGCTGGGAGCTGAGTCCTGTCGGAGGCCAGTGAAGAGCCAGGATGTAAAAAACAAGCCCCACCCGTGGCAAGCGTTCCTCTCCCGAAAGGACCTGCTGGACAGAACGTGACTGGGGGGCGGGGGGCTGCCTGGTGGAGTCTCCGGAGCTCGGTACCTCCGAGCCAGACCTGCTGAGTGCGGCCCCAGTTCCAGGCAGAAGCGTTGGGGGATGGGGGGGTAGTTCTCTACCGTGGGCCCCCGAGCAGCCCTGTTTAATTTATGCCTCTCCGTTTACAGGATCTGAAAAAGCCTTTTGATAAAGCCTGGAAGGACTATGAAACCAAAATGTGAGTGTTTCCATTTAAAAACACACCACAATGTGGGTAATTTGCGATTTCAATTTTAAACCCAGCTTTTCTAGCTTAAAGGCATTGTCTAACTAACTCTGATACAGGGCAGAGTTCACCTAAAACTGTGTCGCTAGGTGCCTTCACGCCTGGTGTCCAAATGCCGTGATGTTGGCCTCTTTACGCAAGTTTCTTCCTGGTCCCTTTTGTTTCATGTCAAAGGGGTTACAGAGCGTCATTTCCAGGGAGGCTCATCGAAGGAAGTCGAGCCACCTTCCCCGAGGTGTCTCCTTCCTCCCCCCTTCTCCCCGCCCTCCCCCTCTCCCCCCGTGTTATCACTGTTGGTCACGGCAGCACATTTTTCGTACTCTGTCTTCCTGGTGATTTGTGGATCCCCTTAGCGCAGGTCACGTTTCTCAGCCTCACCAGGCCCCTTGGTTTCAGAAAAGAAGAGAAGAGAGGTTGTGGGGACAAACACACACACACACACACACACACACACACACCCATCAGCCTCACCTGGCTGCCTTCTCTCCCTCCTCTGAGAGAGAAGTGCTTAGGGAGGATTTGTGGAGTAAATACTCAATCAAAAGGCCAAGGTTGGCCTGTCTATGGCCACAGGCATTTCCTTTGCAGTGAGTTAGGGGGTGGCCCCGTTTGCAAAAGGCCCCGTGAGCGTGTGCTGTCCCTGCCCGGCCGTCCAGTCTGGGCCGCGGGCCGAGAGCGTCCGATTCATCCCTGCTCTCCTGCCCGCAGCACCAAAATCGAGAAGGAGAAGAAGGAGCACGCCAAGCTGCACGGGATGATCCGCACGGAGATCAGCGGCGCCGAGATCGCCGAGGAGATGGAGAAGGAGCGGCGGTTCTTCCAGCTGCAGATGTGCGAGGTGAGGGCGGGCGGCGCTGGGCAGCCCGCGGGCGGCTGGAGCCTGACCCCCACCTGCGGCCTCAGAGAACCCCGCTGCCCTGTGGGACCCCCTTCGGTTCAGTCTCTCCCCCGCCTCGTTCTTCCTGAAGCCAGAGCAGCTGTTTCTCCTCCTCGCGGGTGAGATACGGGCTGATGACTCGGAGCCCTTGGCACTAAGTGAGACACTGAGTCACCTGTGCGTCAGGGCGCTCCCGTGGCAGCAAAGGGAAAGGGACACGGAGTGTGGCCTCGGGGACCGTGATGCCGACCATGAGCTCCCGCCACGCGGAGGAGAACGGACGTGTGGTCTGTCCCCGGCTCATGCTGAGCACGCGTTCGCCTCTGCCTCTGACACCCCTTTGTGATGTGTTGTTTCCACAGTACCTGCTGAAGGTCAATGAAATCAAGATCAAGAAGGGAGTGGATTTACTTCAGAATCTGATCAAGTATTTTCATGCCCAGTGCAAGTAAGTTCTTGGTCCTTGTGGTGTTACGCAGACATGTCTCTCTCTACGGCAAATTCCGGTCGATCAATAGCAGCGGATTCAGCCTTTCTCATCTCTCGGCACACAGGAGATGGAAATTCTGCGGCACACCCAGAAACACAGCATATATTTTGCCCATCTGTCAAAAAAAAAAAGTATAATTTTGGTTCATTCACGCCGGACGGCGGTGGTTGTCACTGTTGATGCCACAGTGTCAGAGAATCGAGGTCCGTGTCCCTGACTACACAGTCGGGTGATGCATGTTGTAAAATCCTTGCTGCTCACACCAGTGCGCCTGCCACAGCTCACCGGTTGGAAATCGCTGATCTGTAGTATCGTGCTGAAGGAAATCAGCACTCATTTAATCGTCTGTAGTGGAGGGATGGGCGCATGCATGAACCCGAAAACATGTTAAGGGAAAGAAGCCAGACCAGAGGCCCTGTGGGGGGAGGGGAGTTGGGGGAGGGGAACGCGGGGATGGCTGCTCACGGAACAGGGTTTTTGGGGGGGATCCAAGTGTTCTGGAATCAGTGCTGATGACTGCACAGCTTTGTGGAAATACTAAACACCACTGGCTTGTCCACTGGAAAGGGTGCCTTTTACGGTCTGAGAATGAGATCTCAATAAGAACACAAACGTAAGAATAGATTTTATCCATAGGCTTGCTTTGCCCTTTCTGTAGAGGGCCGTGGAGTCTGACCCCGCACGGGACCTCCGGTGGTGCTGGTTAGAGGAGGAAGGCGGGGGGCTGATTCAGCGCGTCAGGTTAAGACATGCTTCCAGGTGTGAGGTATCCTGCAGAGCAAAGACAGAGCACAGCAGGCCGCCTGCAGGGGAGGAGGGGAACCGCCCGCATTCAGGGCGGCTCTGTACTCACCTCGGCCGCACGCGCCGCCAGCCTGGCTGTCTTCCCGGCTCCTGGTCCTGCTGGTTCGCTCTGACCCCCGGCCGCTAATGCACACACTTTCGTGGAGTGTGTGTCCAGCACGGTCCTTGATGCCGGCGATAAAGTGATGCCCACCCGAGCAGGGGCATTGGGCTCCCGCAAACAGACATGTCATTGGACATGTAGCACGTGTTCTAATGTGTAGGAATGTAAGTAAGAAAGCAACAGAAGGATCCCCTTGAGATGGACATGGAGGGCAGGGGCAGGGGTGTTTCTCTCTTCTCTCTTGTTCCTTGCTGTGTGCCAGCAGCCGGAATGCAACGCCTGGCACATAGTAGGCCAGGCACATAGTAGGTATTCACGTACTTGCTAAGTGAGCTGCAGGCCTCTCTGGGGAGGCGTGTGTTCTGAGCTCCACGGATGGGGAGCAGGGGAAGAACGTGCCGGGCCAAGTGGAGGTCTTGACGCAGGAGAACGGCCAGCGTGGCTCACCCCTGAGTGAGCAGCCTGAAGGGTACCCGGGCACAGAGCATTAGGGACCGGATGTCCCTCCCAGTCCTGCAGAGGGGCTTGGGTTTCATCGCAGGTGTGTGGGGGGAGCTCTTGGAAAGTCTAAAGCAGAAAACCCACTCAGCAAGTGCCGACTGAGCGCTGCTGGCGCTGACGGGGGAGGTGCAGACCCACTGGAGACACTGAGGTGCATGGCCACGCCTGGATGCTTGCCTTGTCCCGGCGGCTGCCCCCACGATGCACCTCTGCCCACACTGCCCCATCCCCTTTCCCCAGAATTCCGTCTGTCTCCTCTGCGCCTTCCCCAGCCTCCGTCCCTCCCCACGGCCTCCCTCAGATGTAACTGCTACTTGGAAGTCCTTCTGCCCGGGCCTTGATGCAATGACTTCTCTTCCTGTATCTCCATGGCAACATCTTTCCTGTTGTGCGAGGCCTCCCCCTGACCTGTACACTCTTTAAAAAAAATGTTTTTATTGATTTTGCAGAGAGAACAAGGGAAAGGGAGAGAGAGAGAGAAATACTGATGTGAGAAACACTGATCAGCTGCTTCCCGCACCCCAACCGGGGATCGCGCCTGCAACCTGGGCGTGTGCCCTGACCGGGAATCGAACTGGTGACCTTTCGGTGCACAGGACCGTGTTCCAACCACCTGAGCCACACTGGCCCGGGCTGACTGTCCGCTCCTAAGGAAATGGGCCGTGGCGTTGACTTTCTCAGTCTGTAGCACGTGACGCGTTTACCTGGCGGATGGTTGCCACGGTGACCCCTGTGGAACGGAGCTGAGCTCTGCTTGGAATTCCCGGTGCTTGTTTCAGGCGGCCGAGGCCACTCTGCAAGGGGGAGGGGCGAGCACCGAGCTTGGGGAGACGCCTCCGAGGTGGCGCTGACGCGCTCACTGGCGTGTAGAGCCCCCCAGACGGGCTGTTTCACAGACGCAGAGCCCCACCTGGTGATTGACACGCAGATGGCTTTCTCAGTCCGCATCCTCGTGACCTCACTTGAGGCGGTTTAGGAAGTGGGTCGCTTCCTTGCTGATACTTTATTTTTAAGAAGCAGCTATTTTTGGATTTCCTTTTTTTTTTCTCCTTTATTTTGCCCAAACTGATGAGTTGGGTAGCAACTGGCCACTTGTGGAAAGTGAACTAGTTGGCCTTTTATGGGCATGAGCTCAGCAACCTTTAAAAATGATGCATCGTCCATCGCTTCCTTCCTGGATTACTGTTTGCGCGTGTGTGTGCATGTGTGTGTGCACGTGCATGTGTAACACTCTGTGCTCTTCAAATTATCCCAAGGCCTTTGACTGTTTTAATGCACAATTTGGAGCCCGATGACTCGGCCGATGGACAGAGGAGGCTGTGGCCACGCCGAGTTTATCCATCCGGGGTTCCTGCGAGTCCCCCCACTTCACGTTCCCTCCGGTCTGCACTTGTCCCGGGAGCAGGCTGTGCGTGGCCAGCGCAGTGCCGGGGCGGCGGTAGGGCTGCCTTTCTCGGGCTGCGGGCCCTGCAGGTGTGAGGTGGCGCCTGTATCCGGGTTCCGGGAGCCGTGGGGGCTCCCCTGTGGGACTCCTTGGCTGGGCATGTTTTGCTTTTTGCTGTAGACATTTGAGAAGAACCGTCATCGTGTTCTTTGTCTTTTATTTCATTTAAGGAGAGAACTGGCCTCTCTCTCCGCCCAGTTCCTGGAGCCTGCTGTCCAGTGGGGTCTAGAAACGGGGCGTCTTTAAAACAGCAGCAGTGACACAGACAAGAGGGGTCCCCGATCCAGAAGGTGGGAAGAGTGTTGAGTGACATGTTCTCTGGCCAATCCCTGCGGAGACCGCTGTGCCTGCGGCTGCTTGGTGAACCCGGGCACAGAGATGGAGAGGCCCTGTGCCCAGAGATGCTTGCACTGGTGGTGGGGGCGTGGGCCAGCACCCAGCCCCCGGGCCTGGGGTCTGGTTCCTGTGCTGTAGTGAGGGCCACCCCGTTTTCTTCATTCCTCTCCACGGTTACACGCACACACTGAGCGGGAGCGAGCGGTAGGGCATCGGCCACTGCTGCGGCAGAAGCCTGTCTCGCTCCCGCTGGTTTCTGGACTCTTCCGCTCCCGAACCGAAGCCTTCGCCGCCTTTATCAGCGAGTCCCGTTTCCCGTTATAAACTGAACAGGTGGGGCTCGTGTTCGTGGGTCACGAAAAGTCACAAATATTTTGCCTGATTGCAGCTCCCTTCCGTCCCCTCCTCATCGTTTTGAGCATCTTTTTATTCTGGACACACATCCAGGTTCCCCCTGGGAATGACATAATGATGTTAGCCTCTTTCCTTAAAGAAGTGTTCTCTCCGGCGGACAGGATTGTTTTGCATGGGACACGAGCTCTATTTCTTCTTTTCCCCCCAGTTTTTTCCAGGATGGACTGAAGGCCGTGGAAAACCTCAAGCCCTCCATCGAAACGCTTTCAACAGATCTCCACACAGTAGGTGCCTCCCCTGCCACGTCAGCGTCGACACAGTTTTCATGCAGCAAACGCTGTCTTGCCAATGTTGCTTCTGTCTGACCTTGAGTTTGCCGCTGGGCTGGGCAGAAACTCACAGCCCGGCAGTGCCCCTCGGAGCACGGAGTCCCACGCTCGGCCGCTGGGGGAGGTTTTGGGAGTGAGGGGGCAGGTGGCCCGGTGAGGTGGGGGTGCCCTGTGCACGCCAGCCTCTCGCTGCACCTCTGTCATGCCTCTCTCCCCCTCTCTGTTTTGTTTCTAAAGATCAAACAGGCCCAGGATGAGGAACGAAGGCAGCTGGTGCAGCTCCGGGATATTCTGAAATCGGCGTTGCAGGTGGAGCAGAAGGAGGTGAGGGCTTTACTTTTGAAGGACGGCTGTTTGATGCTGTGCCTCCCAGGTGCTCACAGACCCAGCCAAACGCTCAGTGGGTTCTCGGAGTGTGGGACCCGCCCCGTTGGTGGGTGTGTGTGTCTCCCGGGGGCCCGGCCCCGGTGGCAGCGTGCAGAGCTCCTGCTCAGCCGGTGTGAGACGGGTAGCTCTTAGCGTCTCCCCAGACGCACGCTCCTCAGTGTGTCCTGACTTTCCTGCACTCTGGTCCCCCTGCTCACACTGTAGTGTGAGACTTAACGTAACTGTACCTCCTTGTGATGAAGGAATGTGTCTGAGTGTGTCACCTGTAGACTTTAGATAACTAACTTGTTAAACTCCTTAGTGCAGCGGTCGCCAACCTGTCGGACCTCGCGGACCACCGCTTGGCGACCGCTGCCTCCGTAGACATTGGGTTCACTGTTGGTGGTTGGAAGTTCCTGTGCTATAACTGAATATTGTTGTTTTTCTCCCAAATGCATTTACCTTTTGTGACCGAAGTCTAGGAGAGTAAGTAGTTCAGTATTTTAATAAATTGGAGAATTTTGCATGCTTTCTTCATGAACTTAAAAAACAAAACAAAACCGGTTTCTTCCATGTATAGATTAACGAGTAGAGCATCTTTCATTTAATCCAGCTGTTCTCAACCTGTGGGTCGCGACCCCTTTGGCGGTCGAACGACCCTTTCTTTCACAGGGGTCGCCTGAGACCATCCTGCATATCAGATATTTACATGACGATTCATAACAGTAGCAACATGACAGTTATGAAGGAGCAACGAAAATAATGTTATGGTTGGGTCACAACATGAGGAACTGTATTTAAAGGGCCAGAAGGTTGAGAACCACTGATTTAATCCCTTTTCTCCCAATAGCGGGGTTACGAAAGGCTGAAGAATTTAAATGCACAAATGTCAGTGGAGTGGAAATCTCCCGAGTGTACAGTTTGCCCATTCGCTGTCATTCCTTGTGGAAATGAAACAGCTCCCTCCACCCATGCCCACTCCCTCAGGAGGCAGCGGTAGATGATTCTCACCATTGACGTTTCTATCTCCCTCTCCCTTCCTCTCTGAAATCAATATTTCTTTCTTTCTTTCTTTCTCTCTCTCTTTCTTTCTTTCTTTCTTTCTCTCTTTCTTTCTTTCATTCATTCATTCATTCATTCATTCATTCATGTTTTAAAGCTCACTTCCACCAGGCCAGCATGGCTCAGGGGTTGAGCGTCAACCTATGAACCAGGAGGTCACAGTTTGATTCCTGGTCAGGGCACATGCCCAGGTTGCGGGCTCGATGCCCAGTAGGGGGCATACAGGAGGCAGCCGATCAGTGATTCTCTCTTATCATTGGTGTTTCTCTCTCTCTCTCTCTCTCTCTCTCTCTCTCTCCCTTCCACTCTGAGATCAATAAGAAATATATAAATAAGTAGAAATTTTAAAAGCTCGCTTCCTCCATTCCCTATGCATTTCCCTGTTGGCCCTTCACTGGTTGAGTCCGTGCTTCCTCAGTTCAGATCTCGCTGATTGTCGTGTGTTGTTAATTCTTCCTTCGTCTGGGCCGTGCCTGGCACCAGGGACAGGCGTGGGCTTGGTGGGGAGAGGAGACCAGCCCCGTGAGGACACGTGGTGTCCGGGAAGGAGCATCCGCGTGGGAGGCGGGGTCCCGGCCCCGACAGGCCCTGCGCCTCGAGCAGACCACCTGTGTCTTCCATCGTGAAGTGAGCTGGTGGGGGTTCCCAGCAGCCGGTGGAGGCAGCCCCCCGCCCTCCTGGTTGACCTGTGAACTCAGGTCCACGTTTCGCTCCCCCTTTGCCCTCACCCCTGCCAGAAGCTCGGCCCCCGCCCCACAGCCCTTCCGCCCCGGCCGGGGCTCTGCCTGGTCTGCTGGGCACAGTCCTTGCCCTTCAGAAGCCGCTTCCCAGCTGTCCACGCGGCCGGCCCACCTGAGCAGGGCAGGGCGGTTCAGGGCCCGGCCCCGGGGGAGGGGTCAGGGAGTGAAGGTCACTCAGAGCCTGTCCTGTACCAGGCGTCCACGTGCGTGACCTTGCTGTGACCTTCCGCCCGGGGTGGTGCTTGCCTGTTTCCAAGGAGGAAACTGAGCAGGGCCTCGGATCTGCCGACAGGAAGGGGCGGAACATGGCTGTTGGGTGTGTTCGGTGCTGGTTTTGCTTGAAGGGGCTGCGTCCACCTCTCAGGACCTTCTGGCCGTGATCAAACCTGTAGCTTCCCAGTGGCTCACGGTGGCCGGTCGGGGCTGCTGGTCTTTGCCGTTCCCTCTCCAGCTGGGTGGGTGGCATTCACGGGCTCCTGGGTAGGAATTGTTCTTGTGTGTGTGTGTGTGTGTCTATGTGTGTGTCTGCATGTGTGTGTGTGTCTATGTGTGTGTCTGTGTGTGTGCTGTGTGTGTGTATCTGTGTGTATTTGTGTGTATGTGTCTGTGTGTGCATGTGTGTGTGTATGTCTGTGTTCGCATGTGTGTGTCTGTGTGTGCGCATGTGTCTGTGTGTGTGTGTGTGGTGAGAAGGGAAATGTCTCTAAGAAGAAAAGCTTTAAGGGCAGAAGCTGCCCTTTCGATGAGGATAAAGGGACTTCCGGCCACTTTAGGACTCGCAGCTGCGCCAGAGCACAGCCTACAGCCTCCACCAGCCGCAGGGCAACAAGGAGCACGGCACCGAGCGCAGCGGCAGCCTCTACAAGAAGAGCGACGGGTAAGGGGG
>NW_005359352.1:1175159-1175371 GCF_000412655.1 Myotis brandtii | reverse complement strand
AGAGAAGTGGGGGGGCGCGGGGCGGTGGGTTACCCGTGCATCCGCTAGCTCCCGTGCCCAGAAGTCCTAAACTTTTATTTTCCCCCGTTTCTCTGGAAGGATCCGGAAAGTGTGGCAGAAAAGGAAGTGCTCCGTGAAAAACGGGTTTCTGACCATATCGCACGGAACGGTGAGTGTCTCGGGGACCCGGTCTCCGCTGGGGAGCCGCTGGG
>NW_005359352.1:1171729-1175007 GCF_000412655.1 Myotis brandtii | reverse complement strand
CTCCACGCCGGGAGCCTGTCTGCGGAGAAGCGTGTTTGGGTTCCCGCCCGTGTGGTGCACCTGCACCCATTTGTGCTTTGGTAGCCGGGGCGGGGAAAGCCTCGAACCCACAGCCAGGAGGAGGGTGGCAGGTGCGCTCATTCCCAGCTGAGACCCAGAAACGCAAACCCGCCCCACCCCGGCCGCTGCCCGCTGCCTGCCTCTGGGGAGGGAGGGAGCATCGCCCAGGACTTTAGGAGTCAGATTCCAGAGGCGAGTGACGCCGGTCACTTTATTCTAGAAACCTGAGACTCCGCGCCCGGCCTAAGGCCTCGGTCCTGCACGCAGTCGCCATGCGGGGCCTGAGCCCTGCGTGTCAGCCGGTCACACACCCCGGTGGGTACAGTGATAACGAGGCTCACTCACGGAGATGGGCTGGTGGCCACGGGCACAGACAGCCTCCCACCCGGGTGTGGGCTCCTGCTAGGGCTGCAGGAGAACGGGGCGGGCGAGCCGCTGTTGGTGTGGAAAATGACACCGTCAGTGAGAATTCGAGAATGAACCGTGCTGTGTACTCACCACTGTCGGCCGCTTGGCCCGCCCCGTGTGCCACGTGTGGATTGGTTCCCGGACGAGCCAGGCAGTTCTCCTGGTGAAGGTCCGACTGGATGGGGTGCCCTTCCTCGGCACTGAGGTTGGCACGACCAGGCAGAGCTTGGGGTCTTCGTCCGCTGGTGCCTGGGGACCCAGGGACTCTGAGAGGCACCTCCAGACCACAGAGTAGCCAGTGGCTCCCTCCCCGAGGTGCGGTCAGCGGGGCCACCAGCCGGGAGCGATGGTGCGGCCCAGCGGATCCTTCCGCTTCCCCAGATGCCCTTTAGGGAACCATATTGTTCATGTCACCGGGCTCCGTCCTGCGTCAGAGGAGAGGGGTCTGCCAGTGCCTGAGGGTCTCAGGGTCGGCCCCTGTGTAGACACGTGTGTCCATGCATCCCAAACCCAGGCCTTCCCAGGTCTTGACGTGACGGGTGGCCATGGGGAGGGATGGCGAGTGATTAAAAGTCTAAGAATTTTTTTGTTTGTTTGTTTTTATATATTTTATTGACTTTTCACAGAGAGGAAGGGAGAGGGATAGAGAGTTAGAAACATCGATGAGAGAGAAACATCGATCAGCTGCCTCCTGCACATCTCCTACTGGGGATGTGCCCGCAACCAAGGTACATGCCCTTGACCGGAACCAAACCCGGGACCCTTCAGTCCGCAGGCCGACGCTCTATCCACTGAGCCACACCGGTTAGGGCCCAAGACGTTTTCTTGGGTCCCTCTGTGAGCAGCGTGGTAGGTGGGGAGAGAGAAGCCCATTCGCGCTGGGAGATTTCTCCAAGGTTTCTGGCGGCGTCTGGCCATGCAGGGTGCGTTTCTGAAATTACTGTCTTGCCCTCCGCCGTTTGCTTGTTTGGATGAAATAGGCTGTTTTCTGACATTGTAATAGTCGTTCTGACACACATCTGACAAAAATACCCTTTCTGTGATCGCTCGTTCGCCGTGCGTGTCTGTCGGGGGAGTTGACACCGTATGTGAACGAGGTTGGTCTCGTTGAGGCTTCAGTGACAGATGGCTGGCATCTCGGGTTGGGCATCTGTCGTCTGTCATCACTTCAGGAAGCAGGGAAGTTATTTCCCCGTCATGTCTGTGAGGTTGCTGTTCCTGGAAGCGAGAGTTTACCCTCAGAAGAACCCTAGTGGGAGACCGGGGCGCCCCGGCAGCCGCCCCCCGTCGTGTGCAGGAGGAATCAGAGCGGGACGTCTCGGGCTTTCGCCGTGGACCATTTTGGTCTCAGGAAGTCCACTGCCATGTTCCACGACGCCAGCATCGCCGGCCCCCGAGCGCTGGGCGTCCCTGACGGAGGGCCGCCACCCTGTGAGGGGCTCGGGGGTGGTTCCGAGGGGATGTCCGCCTTCTGAGAGCGAGGGAGAGTCCTGCCCTCGCTCTGTGCTCATGAGGGATGACGCCGTGCGGGTTTCCGTTCCCTCCCACCCAGCTCCGGGTTTGCTTTACTTTAATTTTACTTTTCCGACAGGCGAACCGGCCCCCCGCCAAGCTCAACCTCCTCACCTGCCAAGTGAAGACCAACCCCGAGGAGAAGAAGTGCTTCGACCTCATTTCGCGTAAGTTTGTTTCTCAGACGCCGCGCCCCAGAGCAGCCCTTCGAGCCGTCTTCCAGGGCCTCGGCCCCTTTCCCTGCGTCCGTGGGAGAGCTGGTTTGAAAGAGAGAGGCCTGCATTTCCGGTGCTGGGCGTACTGTTCCCCGGGAATGCCCCCTGCCCAGCCTGACGTGGAGGAGGGCCCCCCACCCCAGTGCCTCGAGGCTCTACACGCCTCGATGCCTCGTCCCGGCTCCCAGCCTCCTCTCCCTGTTTGCAGACGAGATTATCCTAGGTCAGCCCATAGCCTGAAGCCCCTCCCTTCCTTATAAAAAAGGAAGCATCTGTGATGTTAAAAATGCTGGAGCCCTAGCTGCTGTGGCTCAGTGGATAGAGCGTCCGCCTCTGGGCTGAAAGGTCCCAGGTTCAATTCCTGGTCAGGGCACACGCTCAGGTTTCAGGCTCTGTCCCCAGTGTGGGGCGTGCAGGGGGCAGCCGATCAATGAATCTCACTGATATTTCTATCTCGCCCTCTCCCTTCCTCTCTGAAATCAATAAAAACAAATAAATATATATATAAAACTTAGAAGCACTATTGGAAAAAAAAAAGTGCTGCACACGATGGGGATCAGGCCTCACGAGCTCTCGTTCTTGAAACGGGTTAGTGTTCCGACCGCAGGACCAGTCTCCCTGCTTCGTGAGCCTTCCTTCCGGGGGCGCGCAGGGGAATCGCCATGACTCTGACCCAAGCCTGCCCGTCGCTTCTGCCGGTGGCCGCGCTCCCAGCCGCACTGTTTGTCCCCCTTTCCCCAGGGGTGGCCACCGCTGCCGCTGTCCTCCCCCTGCCTCCGTGCATCCCCTCTGCCAGGATGCCCCCAGCGTGTTCTCTGCCTCGTCTTGCTTTCAGCATTAAAGTTCACGTCCAGCCCGGCCGGCGTGGCTCAGGGGTTGAGCATGGAGCTATGAAGCAGGGGTCACGGTTCAATTCCTGGTCAGGGCACATGCCTGGGTTGCGGGCTTGATCCCCAGTGTGGGGCGTGCAGGAGGCAGCCGATCCATGGTTCTCTCTCATCATTGGTGTTTCTGTCTCTCTCTCCCTCCCTTTATAAAAATATATTGTAAACAATAAAACTAAAGCTTTTGAGACTGTTGATG
>NW_005359352.1:1168187-1171306 GCF_000412655.1 Myotis brandtii | reverse complement strand
AGGGGGGCCGGCGGGGCCCGGGCCTGTCACAGCGCCCTCTCCTCCCCCAGATGGATGTCCGTGCTGCAGAACAGCAAGGAGGAAGCCCTGAACAACGCCTTCAAGGGCGACGACCCCCCCGGGGAGAACAACATCGTGCAGGAGCTGACGAAGGAGATCATCGCGGAGGTGCAGAGGATGACGGGCAACGACGTGTGCTGCGACTGTGGGGCGCCAGGTGACCAGCCCCTCCCCCCTCCCCCAGCGCTGGGAAGTCCCCGGCCAAGAGCCCGGCCATGGGTTTTCCCTCCCGTTGCTTTTTCATTGATATTTTTAAAGAAAGAGAGGATGGGAGAGGGGAAGAGGGATAGAAACATCAATGAGAGTCCTGGCCGGTTTGGCTCAGTGGGTAGAGCGTCGGCCTGTGGACTGAAGGGTCCCGGGTTCAATTCCTGTCAAGGGCACATACCTCGGTTGCAGGCTCCTCCCCGGCCCAGGCCCTGGTTGGGGCTCATGCAGGAGGCAAGCAATCGATGTGTTTCTCTCACACGATGTTTCTCTCTGTCTTTCCCTCTCTCTCCCACTCTCCCTAAAAATCAATGGAAAAATATCCTCGGGGGAGAATTAAAAAAAGAAAGAAAGAGACATCAGCGAGAGAGGGATATCGTCGATCAGCTGCCCCCTGCACGCCCCACCCTGGGGATGGAGCCCCCAACCTGGGCCTGGGCCCTGACAGGGAATCGAACCGGCGACCTCGTGGTTCCTGGGTCGATGCTCAACAGCTGAGCCACCCCGGCCGGCCCCCTTCCATTTCAGAAAGGCCCTGTAGCTGAGGGGGAGGGGGAGCCCAGGGGACTCCCAGGCCGCCTGCGCCGTGTGCCGCCCACGTGGGGGGGCGGGGGGGTGTTTGCCGGGCGGCTCTCAGACCGGATCAGGTGCAGGAGGCCCCATACAGCTGAGAAGATTTCCATGCTTTTCGAGAAAACGGGAGCTCAGAGGGAAGGTCAGAGCAAGGTCATGGCCCTGGCAGTGACTGCGGGGCTTTCCGGGGATTGGCCCCGTCCGCCCTCCGTGGGACCGTCTCAGCGACTTCAAGCCGCTGTCTGGCCTGTGACCTGCCGCCCACCCGCCCTGTCGGAGGCCAGTGTTGCCTGCACGCCTGGGGCTGCCCTCGTCTCTGAGACGCAGTGTGTGTCTGCGTCTCGGTGAAGCCTGTGGGGGCTCCTTCCTAGTGGACAAGCACGTCACCGTAGGCTTCAGCCAGAGCATTGGAAAGGTTTGCGAGCCGACTCGTTCTTCTCAGGAAGACGGGGTGCTGGGGGTCAGGGGAGCACAGAGCAGCCTGTTCTGAGTGAGAGAGACCGGGGCCTGGCGAGAGCGGGCCGTCCCCTTTTCCCGCTAATTCTGTGGCCGTTTTTGTAAAAACCAACAACAAAAACAGTGCAGAGCAGACGCCGGGAGGCTCCTGGGCCCGGAGGCTCTTTGGGGACAGTGTGAGGCATGACCTCGTGGGGTCGGGGTCCCATTTACAACTCTCCGTGGCTGGCATCTGGGGTCTTACCTGTAAGGGAGTGGTGGGAAGTGGATGGTGCTTTTTCGTGAGGAAAGAGAAGGGCAGAGCTTGGGCTAGAAAACGCGCGTAAACAAGCCACGCCTCGCGCGCTTTTGTTCTAGATGCTGAGACGATATGGGTGGTGTAGAAGCTGAGATGAGTTAGTCTACAGGTACACGCACTCCCAGGGGCACGTGCAGTCCATAGAGAGGAGGTCCAGGGAGGAGAACACGCAGGCGCCCGCGGCATTCCCTGACGTGAAAGAAATGTCTTATAACTGGAGCTTTTTAAAAACAGCTCCACGGTTACCCAGGGACCACGGCTGTGCTGTGCACCCACTGTGTGCTTCTAAGGGCGACTAGCGGTTCCAGAGAGAGCTGTACTGCTGGGCCCAATGGAGCTTACTCTGAATCCCCCCTTTTCAGTGAATCCAGCATCCTTTGTCGGGCATTTCTCGAGCACCTACTATGTGCCACACACAGTGTAGGACTCTCCGGGGTGTCAGTCCCCCTGCGGAGGAGCACAGGTGCGAGTCCAGCGCAGGGCGGGCAGCCGTCTGTCTGGCTCTGTGCCCACCTGCAGCCCCAAGCGAGGCCCTTCCGGGCAGCGTGCGGGCACCCGCCCTGCCCCCTCCACGGCTGTGTGCGCAGTGAGGGGGTATAGGGAAGGCTCTGGCATTGCTGACGCGCTCCAAGTGTGAGCTCTGATGGCTACCAGAGTGCTGTGCGCAGAGCGTGGCATCAGCACGCAGTGTGTCCTCTCGTGATTATCAGCACCTGTGAACACACAGGCACGTGTGACCTCCGTCAGCTCCCCCTGTGGTAGTTAGACTTCGGATGGTGCGACCAGGTCGGTGATGGGCGCAGCCAGGAGAGGGCGCTGTGTCCTGTTCCTCGTTGACCCATCACCTGATGAATGGCAGGACGGGGAGGTGGGGGTGAGGAGAGGGCGAGGACAGACGGGTGCCTCTGTGTGTGTTGAGTGTCAGTGGGAGGGGTGCTGGTGGAATGCGGGCCTGGCTGCATCAAGGGTCAAGGACACGCTGGTGCTCCAAACTCCACGTGCGGTGACTGCGAGGGCAGGTCCTGGCCCCGGGCCCTCTGCCTCCCGCCGGCTCCAAGCCCCTTGTTCCCTCCGCAGACCCCACGTGGCTCTCCACCAACCTGGGCATCCTGACCTGCATCGAGTGCTCGGGGATCCACCGCGAGCTGGGCGTGCACTACTCCCGGATGCAGTCCCTCACCCTGGACGTCCTGGGCACGTCCGAGCTGCTGGTAACGTTCGCCGCCGTGACCTGGGGTGGGCGTGGACTGTGCTGGAAGCTGGCTGCTTATTCAGGCATTCAAACCCACTTTGGGTTCTTTTATTTTTTTAAATATATTTTTATTGATTTCAGAGAGGGAAGGGAGAGGGAGAGAATCATGGATCGGCTGCCTCCTGCACGCCCCACACTGGGGATGGAGCCCGCAAGCCGGGCATGTGCCCTGACCGGGAATTGAAACGTGACCTCCTGGTTCATAGGTCGACGTCGGCTCAACCACTGAGCCACACCGGCGGGGCTGTTTTCTTTTTTTAAGATATTAAATTT
>NW_005359352.1:1162658-1167956 GCF_000412655.1 Myotis brandtii | reverse complement strand
AACCCCGCCCCCCGCCCAGGCCTTCACCACAGTACTGTCTGTCCATGGGCTCTGCATGTATGCATACAAGTTAATCTCTCCCACCCCTGCTTTCTCTCTGAAACGCGTCAGTCTGCCCCATGCTTCCATGTCTCTGGATCTGTTTTGTTCGTCAGTTTATGTTGCTCATTGGATCTGATTTCCACAGGGCGGGTGGCTGTTGGGGTTTGCAGGTGGACTTGGGCAGTCACAGATTCATCGGCAACCCCTCCTTCCCAGCTACCAGCAGCTGAGGGCGCTCTTGTTACACAACTTCCTTCTTCGTGAAGGAAGTGAAGTGATGCTCTGAGAGGAGCAGGGACCTCTGAGCGGGGACGGGGTGAGATGCTGGAAGAGGTGGGGGGTTCACCCGGCTCACCCCTTTCATTACGCAGGCAGCGCCAGAGCCCACACGGCCAGTCCCTGCCCAGTCTGCGGCCACTGCCTGGCTCAGCCTCCGTGGGCTTTCCCCCCTCCCTTCACCGTCTCCTCTGGGGGACAGTGCTCTTTGCTCTCATTCCGTTGCTTCTGAAAAAGTCTTTTCCTCTCGGTCCCGTGATAACGCGGACACAGGCCCATGTCGGGGCCGAGGCGTTTTCTGTGCGTAGTGTTCAGGGTCCTGAGGAGCAGAGCACGCATGTCCGGGCAGCACGTGGGGCCAACGCACACGTGAGCGCGTGGGGGCCGGTGTCGGCGTCCGCGGCTGCTGGCCGGGCACCAGTGTTGGGATTTTTCCTTGGGGAGCTGGGCGCCAGGCAGTAAGGAGAAGTGTGTATTGATTGCCATTGATTTAGTGTCAAGAACAGTAGTCCTGACAGAAGATCCATCCCTGTGGTCAGTAGACCCTCAGGGGCCAAGCGTCTTACTGCCGAGCCCTCAGGGGCCAGCGGGTCTGAACTTGTAATGCACGTGAACCGCCTTGTCGGCTCCTCCCGGCTCCAAAGATTCCTTCCTGGTCTTGCAAGACCACGTGGGGCGACCCTAGAGTGGACTCCAGTCCGTGACACCCCCATGTCAGTGACACCCCCCGTGTCAGTGACATCTCTGATTACTTCAAGTTTGAAACTCAGCCAGCCTGCCCTGGCCAGTTTGGCTCAGTGGGTAGAGGGCCTGCAGACTGAAGGGTCCCGGGTTCGATTCTCTCTCTGTGTCTCTCCCCCTCCCTTCCACTCTCTTATGGAATAATACCCTCGGGTGAGGATTAACAAAAGGAAAAAAGAAGCCAAGCTAGTCCAAGTAGCGTGTCCTCAGTCACAGGCTGTGGTTACTGCTAGTGTAACGATGCATGAAACACACGTGTGCAGAGGTGTGCGTGCGTGCGCGCAGGCGGGGCCCTGGGTGACGGGGGATGGCGTAGGATTGAGACTCGCACAGTATGATCTCAAAGAAACAAGTACTCAGTCAGCACCGGTGCCCGGCGGCAGCTGGTATGTGCCGGTCGCTGTGAAGGGCACACGAGCTGATACCCAGCAGGGGCTCCTCAAAGGGCCCAGGACAGAATAAGCAAACACTTCACCACCAACCACTTCGCACTCCCATTGCTTTAGGAAAACCGGCCCTTGCACCTGCCTGGCCCCGCGACGTCCACACGCCCACCTGGCCATTCCTGGCTGCTGGTGCGACTCGCTGGGCAGGCACCAGGCTACAGTCGGCTCACCCACAAACGTAACGGTTATAAGTAACCAGAAACACAGGTGATAGCAACACCGAGTAAGATAACTGGGAGGTGATGAACTTTATTACTTTTTAAAATAGGATTTTTTTAAAAAAAATTTTTTTTATTAATTTCAGACAGGAAGGGAGAGGGCACACCCACACTGGGGACTGGGCCCGCATCCCGGGCATGTGCCCTTGACCGAGAATCGAACCCTGACCAAAACACAGGTGATAGCAACACCGAGTAAGATAACTGGGAAGCAGTGAACTTTGTTTATTACTTTTTAAAATATGATTTTTAAAAAATATTTTGTTACTGATTTCAGACAGGAAGGGAGAGGGAGAGAGAAACATCCATCCATGATGAGAGAGAGTGTCATTGATCAGCTGCCTCCTGCACACCCCACACTGGGGACTGAGCCCACTGTTGCCAACCACGAGGAGAAACGAAAGGTTGAAAGACAGTGATTCCATCTTTCGAAGATGACACGACCTCTGACCCCTGGTCCAGGTCTCCATTTCGGTCCCCAGAGCCTCTGTCTGTATATTCTCATGGGAGCTACGAGTTTGGCCAACTCTCACCGTCACGGAGAAATCGGACAGAGCCTGCCGAGTGCAGACCTGCAGATACTTTCAAACTCTAACCGGGTGTAGTTTTCAGCTCTCCCTTTTCTTCGGGGGTTTTCAGAAAAACCAGGCGGAAGGCCAAGTCCTGTAGGTTGAGGTTCAACCACTGAGCCACGCTGGCCGGGCACACGATGATTTTTTAAGTGATGAGTTTATATCTGTGATGTTAACAATGGCTGCGTGAGCCGGTAGGGGCCTGACCCTCCCACACCTGTGACACCTGCCTGACTGTCTCAGAACGGGACTGCCACAGAGGAGAGACGAAAGGTCGAAAGACAGTGATTCCATCTTGCGAAGATGACACGACCTCTGACCCCTGGTCCAGGTCTCCATTTCGGTCCCCAGAGCCTCTGTCTGTATATTCTCATGGGAGCTACGAGTTTGGCCAACTCTCACCGTCACGGAGAAATCGGACAGAGTCTCCTGAGTGCAGACCTGCAGATATTTTCAAAATCTAACCGGGTGTAGTTTTCAGCTCTCCCTTTTCTTCAGGGGTTTTCAGAAAAACCAGGGGGAAGGCTGAATCTTCTGGGAGTTATTCCTGCCCTCTGCCTGCCCCCGACCTCTGTCTGTCTGTCTGTCTGTCGGGCCCGCTCTGCGTTTCTACTGACCCGTGGCTGGGGGTGCTCCTCTGAGTGACCAGCACCTCCACCCCAGCCCTCCCGGGGCTCACCTGGCTGGGTGTCTGCCCTGAGCCCTGACTCCTGGGGATGGTGCCTGGAGTTCAGGACACTTGTGTCTGGGCTGCTGCCCGCCTGGCTGTGGCCCTAAAACCAGTTAGTAGAGCTGGGATGTGAACCTGAGTCCTGGCTCGCTGGCCCGAAAGAAAGTGGGAGCTTGGTTCTGGGGGCGGGGCGTGGGTAAGGACGGAATCTATTGGGGCCGTTCCCACTGCTCCCACCCCGTCGGGACTCCATCCAGGGCGCTGCAGGAGGACGCTCGCGGGGCGGGCACGCTGCCTCTTCGCTTGAGTTTTATGGGTCCCTTTGGGGTTTAGGGTTGTCCGTCTTTGTGAAAGGCAGACCACTTTATTGCTCTGTTTCTTAGCGGCCCTGAGCCCGTCCTCAGCTGGCGGAGGCATGTGTGGGGAGGGCGCCCTATGGCTGAGTGCCCTGAGCAGCCTGTGTCGTTGCAGCTGGCCAAGAACATCGGGAACGCGGGCTTCAACGAGATTATGGAGAGCTGCCTTCCAGCCGGGGACCCCGTCAAACCCAGCCCGGGCAGCGACATGTGAGTGCGGGGCTGGCCGGCCGGGGCCCGGGTTCTGAGGGGCAGGGAGTGACAAGTTTGGGGTCATCGACTGTTTCTCTCGGGCGGGGGTGGGGAAACCCTTTGGTCTGGCCCTGCCGAGGCATTCGGGGCGCGTTAATGAAAGGTTTGACCAAGTAGAGCAGCCTCGCTTTTCACTTGGTGATTTCGTACAGCCCGAGAACGACGTCACAAAGACCCCCATGGCTCTGGGCAGAAGGTTCCCCGCCCGGCGTGAGGGACTAAGTCGGCCTACGCTGTGGGTTTCGGGGCTTTTTTCGACATCGCCTTCACCTTCCGGGGTGTCCCAGTGGGAATGGGTGGCGTGGCTGTTTTTCCGAGGAAGAGGCCCCGGGAAAGCCCGTGGGCTGGGGTTCTGTGCGTGTGCAGGGGGTACGGTGAGTGTCGCCCTCGTCTGGTGGTGTGTGGGTTCACACGCGCCTGTCTGCCTGGGGAGTGGAGTCCCTCCAGGCTTAGGTCTCCCCTAAAGCCAGGGCAGGCGGGCAGGCAGTCCACCCTAGCGAGCACCCCTCCCGGAGGCCAGGCGTCTGCAGGGGGCCAGGAGCGGCTGCTGCAGGGGGGTGGGGGGTGGGGTGACTAGGAGAGAGGCCCCGTCAGGGCTCTGGGCAGGCAAGGCTTGGAGGCACGAGGTGGTGCGGCCAGCGGCTCCGGGGGTGGGGCACGACTTCAGGGGGAGCGGAGACGAGGCTGGTGTGCAGGGGGGCTTGCAGGGGGGGGGGGGGTGGGGTGACTAGGAGAGAGGCCCCGTCAGGGCTCTGGGCAGGCAAGGCTTGGAGGCACGAGGTGGTGCGGCCAGCGGCTCCGGGGGTGGGGCACGACTTCAGGGGGAGCGGAGACGAGGCTGGTGTGCAGGGGGGCTGAGACGGGCGGCCCCACCCCGGGCCCACATGGCTAGCACTTGGGATCAGGATGCAGACCCAGGACGCCTGCGTAGGCTTGCGGCCGCCTGCAATGGAGGCTGGAGGGTCGCTGCTTCTTGAACATGCTGAGGGGTCCCCGGGAGCAGGTGCCAGATGGGCACAGGGCACGGCTTCCCTGATTGAGCTTCCTGTAAGGCGGTGGGGACCGGGCTTTTATTTATTCATTTAATTTTTAATATTTTAATTGGTTTCAGAGGAAGGGAGAGGGAGAGAGAGAGATGGAAACATCAATGATGAGAATCATTGATCTGCCTCCTGCATGCCCCACACTGGGTATCAAGCCCGCAGCCCGGGCCTGTGCCCTGACTGGGAATCGAACCGTGACCTCCTGGTTCGTAGGTCAACGCTCAACCCCTGAGCCACGCTGCCGGGCCTGGCTTTTTGTAATTGTCACAAGTGAACGGTGTTGGCTGTTGGAATAGAGGCCTCAGTCGTTTACTAGGCCGTTGGCTCGCTCCCAGGAACGCCAGGAAGGACTACATCATGGCCAAGTACATCGAGAGGAAGTACGCACGGAAGAGACACGCGGACGGCGCGGCCAAGCTGCACAGCCTGTGCGAGGCCGTCAAGACGAGGGACATCTTCGGGCTGCTCCAGGCCTACGCCGACGGCGTGGACCTCACGGAGAAGATCCCCCTGGCCAACGGGCATGTAAGCGCGTGGTGAGGCCGGGAGCTGGAAATGCCGGCAGGAGAGGGGAGTTCTCTGCGGGAGGGCGGTGTTCCGTTCCAGGGGAGTGTGAGCACCCCGTGGGCACTCGGGTGCCTCGGGGCCGGGCCTCAGTGGCAGCTCTGGAGGCCATGGGGGG
>NW_005359352.1:1161011-1161924 GCF_000412655.1 Myotis brandtii | reverse complement strand
CGAGAAGCAGCCTGACCGTGGCCCCCACAGTGGTCGCGCGGCTTGTCCCACGTCCGAGGCACACGGATGCTTTTTGTGGGAGAGGGGGGTTGCGTTGGGAGAATTTGGAAATTCACCCACAGTCCCCGCTCCTGCTTCAGGCCAGGCCCGGAGGAGGCTTGGGATGCGGGCCTTTGGAAGGTGGCTTTTGCCTTTTCGGCGGAAGAGCCCATGTAAGACGGGAACGCTCTCCGTCCTTCTGTGGGACAGGATGGGCCACCGCGTGGCTTCCCGCGGCCTCGGCACTGACTGGGGAGCCAGGCGGCAGGGCTTGGTGGTTCCCTCGTTGCCTCTCCGCCATCCCTGGTGGCCTAAGTCGGGGCACCCCAGCTCACAGCAGGGTGGCGCTGGCCCCCCGCCTTGCAGCCGGAGTGAGTGTCATCCTCCCCACTCACCCTCAATCCCCGGGGCTCACTGTTCCCTCTCTCTCCCCCGGTCGCCGGCCAGCGGGAACCTGGACAGACAGACGGGGAAGGGCAGCACGGCCCTGCACTACTGCTGCCTGACGGACAACGCCGAGTGCCTGAAGCTGCTGCTGCGCGGCAAGGCCTCCATCGAGATCGGTGAGCGGCCGGCTGCCTCCCGCCTGCGTCCTCGCGGGGACACGGGGCCAGTCGGACGATACTGGGCTCCCATCGGGGCTGAGGACACAAACCTGCGCTCCGTCCAGCAGGGGTCCCCGGCATGTCCCGCAGGGCTGCTGCGCCCGGGGTCAGGAGCAGCCTTCCTCCTAGACCAGCGGTCGGCAAACTGCAGCTCTTTGGCCCCTTGAGTGTGGCTCTTCCACAAAATACCGACTTCTGCGCATGGGCCACGAAGTTTCAATCACACTGTACGTGCGTGCCCGCACGTGGTATTTTGTGGAAGAGCCACA
>NW_005359352.1:1157715-1160943 GCF_000412655.1 Myotis brandtii | reverse complement strand
GGTATTTTGTGGAAGAGCCACACTCAAGGGGCCAAAGAGCCGCATGTGGCTCGCGAGCCGCAGTTTGCCGACCACTGTCCTAGACTGTCCATCAGTGGCCGGCGTCGCAGGGACGGTGTGGGCAGGCGAGAGGCCCTGCCGCTGCCCCTGCCCCTGAGGCTGAGGCAGCCTTGGCGTGGTTTGGGGCTTCTCACCCTCCTGTTCGTAGCCCACACCTCGGGTCAGCCCAGCCCCTGCTGGCTCAGGGAGAGCAGTTACCCCCGTGTCCCCACCGCAGGACCCTGACTCCAGCCCAGGCTAGTCCAGCGGCACCTGACAGCAATGGGTCGTCAGGAAATGCTTTTGAGGACTAGAGAAGGAAGGCACACACCTGTGTGAGAGCCAGGTTTCTTTTTCAAAATTAATCCTCAAACCCGGCTGGTGTGGCTCAGTGGTTGAGTGTTGACCTATGAACCAGGAGGTCATAGTTTGATTCCCAATCAAGGGCACACGCCCGGGTTGCCGGCCTGATCCCCAGTCGGGGGCGTGCAGGAGGCAGCCGATCCATGACTCACTCTCTCATCATTGATGTTCCTGTCTCTCTCCCTCTCCCTTCCTTTCTGAGATCGATGGAAAAATATTTTTAAAAAATTTAATCAAGCCTGGTTGGCTGAGGGTTGCTGAGGAGAAAGCCCACAATTTCCCGTTCGTGGACAGACGGCCGGGGGAGGCGGAGGTGACACCGGCTGCCGCCTCCACCCGCAGGGCTCCGGTTGGCGGACGGTGGGGAACCGCTTCATGGGACGGAGAGTTTGCATGTTGATTTCCGTCAGTTGGCTACTTCCGTGGTTCGATGGTCGTGACCCGTGCAAACCTTGTAAAATCTCACCCACCACACATAGCGTCAGCTCCATACAATCATAAGACGAGTTCAGCCCCGGCTGGCGCACACGCGCTGCGGATTTCATCGGTCGTGTTCGATTTAACTTTGGCCGTGCTCTGTGCCTTTGATTGTCCTCATCTCAGACCTCCGCTTGTTCTTGTCGCCCCGCCTTGTAGCTAACGAGTCGGGGGAGACGCCCCTGGACATCGCCAAGCGCCTGCGGCACGAGCACTGCGAGGAGCTGGTGAGTGTGCACAGAAGGGTTAAGTCACTTGCCCGAGGCCGCACAGCGCCTCCGTGGCTGTGGCGAGCATGAAGCCCCACTGGCCCGAGGCACCAGGTGAATGTAATGAATGACCTCCCTGCAGCTGGGACTGGCTGCCTGCCTGCCTTGAGGGCACCGAGTGTCCCTGGGAAGGGCGGCCCGTCATTTTCTCAGGGCTGAGCTCTCCTGTCGGTTGAGGAAGGCTGGGCTACCCCTGGGGGACACGCCCAGTTTGCTCCCTTACGCGGTGGGCTGCGTCCAGGCTGCGGGTCACTCTGCAGATCTCACGGCCCTGACCTGCGCGCAGTTCACAGGGCACCTAACCTAACGGGCTTGAGTTTCGTGTTACCTGTGAATTGGGGAGCAGGTGTAACCCGAGACCCAGAGATTTGCATAAGCCGGGGGGGGGCTCCCTGCCTCCTCCCTGGGCGTGTGGGTGGATGTCCGTGTCCCGGGCTGAGCTGCGTCACCCACAGTCCTTTGCTCCCCTCAGCTGACCCAAGCCTTGTCTGGAAGGTTCAACTCCCACGTGCACGTGGAGTATGAGTGGCGGCTGCTGCCCGAGGACCTGGATGAGAGCGATGACGACGTGGACGAGAAGCTGCAGGTCCGTGCCCGCGCGTCAAACCCGAGTTCCCTGATGAGCTTCATTCGGAGCCGCGCGGCTCTGGCCTGCCGTTAGGGCGGAGAGCTGGTGTGCAGGAGAGAGTTGGGCTTGCTTTCCACTCCCTGTGATCTCGGCGGGCGTGCTCTCAGCCCTCCGGTCTCCCCGCTCCTGCACGCGTTCGTTAGAGGGACGTGCGTGGCCGCGGCCCGGGCAGCTGCTCGCCTTTGGATGTGAAGGGAAGACAGGCGGGCTTGGATCCCAGCGGGGGAGAGGAATCCGCACGCTGCGGTTAATGGGACCAGGAGCCAGGTTCCCCCCGCGGCCACGGTCACCGAGTGGAGCTCTGAAACCATCACTGAACCCGTGCAGTGGCCCCTCGTGCTCATTCGGTCAAGGCTTTCCCTGCTCAGAGGGGGCCATTGACGCTGAGAGAGAGTTGACTTGGCCACAGGGAAGCAAGTGTTTGAGACCAGCTTAGGGCCAGCCTGCGGGCTCTTGCCTCCTAGCTCCTTCCCGTGACGCTCCCTGGGGGACCTTGGAACGTGAGACGGGGAGGCTTGTCCGGTTTGCTCGTCCTCCTGTCGGACGTCCAGGTGTGTCCTGAGGACGCCCAGTTACCTACGTGGCGTTTCTGAACCGAGTGGCCCATCCTTGTGGGCGGAGCACTTCACGTCCATACTTGCTGACTCTTTTTTTGTTCATTCTCACCCGAGGATATTTTTTCCCCGTTGAATTTTTTAGAGCGGAAGAGAGGGGGAGAGACACAGAGAGAGAAACATTGATGTGAGAGAGACACATCGATTGGTTGCCTCCTACACGTGCCCCAACCAGGGCTGGGGATCGAGCCTGCAACCGAGGTAGATGCTCCTGACCTGAATCAAACCCTTGATCCTTCTGTCCGAGGGCTGATGCTCTAACCACTGAGCGAGCCGGCTAGGGCCTTACTGACTCTTAGAATAAGAAGTTCCTTCAGTGACTTAGCGATGAAACAGGGTCAGACCAGTTTCCTACACTCCTGCCGTCAAACGGAGCAGGTTTGAAACACCTGCCCCAGGTGAGGGCCTCTTCATCAGCCACAGCGCCCCTCCCCCCTGTGGGCAGTGGCCCCGCCGGTGGCGTCGCCCAAGTACAATTCCGATAGGAGGGGCTCTGGAGGCTTGGAGCCCAGACAGGCGCCCACCCCCCCCCTTTTTCCAGCAGAGAGTGGCGGGCGCGGTCAGTTCACACAGCCGTGGGCTTTGTGGGAATTTAAAACCACTGAGCTCTGCACACCCGAGCTGGGTGTGAGCCGTGGGGTCGGCCAGCTTGTCGCCAGTAGATGGACGCTGTGACCCGGAGGTCGTGTGTCTGCACGTCCCACACCTGCCGCCCCCCCTGCAGCCCAGCCCCAGTCGGCGGGAAGACCGGCCGGTCAGCTTCTACCAGCTGGGCTCCAGCGCCGCGTCGGTGGCCAAGGACAAGCAGAGGGGCTTCGCGCCCAGCATCGTGCAGAAC
>NW_005359352.1:1156535-1157581 GCF_000412655.1 Myotis brandtii | reverse complement strand
GCGTGGTTGGGGTGTGGTTGGGAGGTTCGTCGCTGCTCGGCCCCCCACCAGGGGATGTCGGGCCCGTCGGGGTGGGTTGCTTCCCTGGGGCCTTTCGTGTGTCGTTCGGGGGTTTGCTTCCTAAGGAAACGCCGTCACGCGTCCGTAGGTGCCGCACCCGGTGGAGCCTCTTGACCTGGTCCTTGTTCTGGGCACAGGTGTGGCATACGTGGGACATGGGGGTGCGGGTTCCCCCCAAGGGGAGGCTGAGCGGTGGGCCAGCTCCGGGCGCTGCTCGGCGGGCGGTCACCTGCAGCCCTTCTTTCTGGCCCTTTCTCTTCGCTTCCGCCCTCGGTCCTTCTCTGCCTCCGTTCTCCTCTTGCTTCTCCCCCCTCTGCCCGCACGTGGCCGGCGTGTGGCATCTGTGACTATTCCTTATCTCTGATCCCCAGGACATGCAGCATAAAAAGAGGCTAACTTGGGAACAATCGTAAATTTGTAAAAATCATAAACACACAAAATAGTCCCTGTGGTCCCGCCAGCACCTGACGTGCCAAAGCTCGCTACACCCACGTGCTCACCTTTGCAACGTGGCGAGTGTGACTCAACGGGTGCTGTTTTGTTTTGGGGGGGGCAGTGGGAAATGGAGCCCCCAAAGTTAAGCAAGTTTCCCGGCACAAAGCCCAGCTGGCCATGCTGCTCTTGAAGGCGGGTCCGTGGCCAGCGGTCTTGGGGGGTTCTCCAGGGAGGGGCAGGATTTGGGGGCTCCCCAGGGAGGGACAGGAGGATTTGGGGGCTCCCCAGGGAGGGACAGGAGCCTCGGGGCGTCGTGTCCAGACTCTGCGGCTGCCCTGGGCACGGTGGTCACAGAAAGCCCCATGTTCATTCGTGTGGTTGCTGCTCCCTGGGAGGGGCGTGCGGTGGAGGTGGTGGCCTGGGCCGAGGAGGGGCTGGCAGGGCCATCACCGGGTCTGTGCTCCCGTGCGACTGGGTCACCTCCCCTGCTGCCTGGGGTCTCAGACCCCGCCACCCCCCCCCCCCCCCCCCCCCCCCCCCCACAACGGGGG
>NW_005359352.1:1155358-1156402 GCF_000412655.1 Myotis brandtii | reverse complement strand
TGTGCTCCTGTGTGGCTGGGCCACCTCCCCCGCTGCCTGGGGTCTCAGACCCCCACACGAGGGGAGGCCCAGAGGAGGCTGCTGAGCTTGTCCGGGTCACTGACTCAGACCCTCAGGGGAAGACCCACCAGGCGGAGACCGGCCCACGCCAGGCAGGCCCCGAAACAGCCGCTCCCTCCCTGGCAGAGCCCCCCATGCCCGCACCCAGGCAGGGTCCTCCCCACGCTGATGGGAGATTGTCCCACAGCTGCCTCGTCCCCTCTCCCTCCCCCCCCGTCACCCTCCCCGATGCTGGGGGGGCCGGGGCAGCTGAGCGCAGCCTGGGTTGGGTCCCTGGGGGCGTCTCCCACGGGGGCACCTGCGTTAAACTGTCATCTCGCCCCTTGTTGGCTTCTCCGAGGTGTGCGTCCTGCGGGGAAGACGGTATTCGCTCTGCGGGCTGGAGAAAGGGGTGGACAGCTGTCCGTCTTTCTCTCGTGCTTTCCTAACGTCTCAGAATGAGGGTTTGGGGGTTTTCTTCCCTTTGTGTGTGTGATTCTGGTGGCTGCTTCATTTCTTCTCTGATGATTGCACTTCACCCCTGCTGGCCCCCAGAGGGTCTCCCCGTTCTCCCTCTGGTCCACGCCGGGCCCACGTGGAGGCCGCCTCCAACACGGGGAAGGGGTCGGTGTGCCCGCCCCGGCCAGGCCTTGTCCACATCGTTCTGTCTGAGAATTAGCATCTGTAAGATCACGCCGGCCAGCTGGGCGTTGCCGCTGCGTCCCCATCGCGTGTGGCCGTGGCTGTCTCGGGCCGGAGGAGTGTTTACAAACCCGCCCCCCTGCTCCTCCAGACGGTCCCGCTGACCGTGGGGCGAGGGAGCGGGTCAATAATGCCGTGTTCTGTTTCTGTTTTTGTCGTGTGTGTGCGCCTGTGTGACGCGTGTTGCGCGTGTGGTGTGCAGCCCAGGCCGCCTCCGCTAACGCCCTGTGGAAGACAAACTCTGTGGGTGTGGACGGTGTCAGCCGGCAGCGGTCCTCGTCCGATCCGCCCGCTGTCCACCCG
>NW_005359352.1:1153898-1155301 GCF_000412655.1 Myotis brandtii | reverse complement strand
GTGTTTCTCCTCCATGTCAGCACGTGGGTGACCGTCCCAGAACCAGGGGAGGGGCCGGGAGAGGGTTTTCTCCAGCAGCAAAGCAGGAGGTCTCCTGGGTCAGGGCGGCCGGTCCAGACTCAGCTCTGGCCGTGGGAGGGGGGCTTGGCCCCTGGTTTGCTCTCAGGGCCTTGGGAGCCTCCCCGGTCTCCCTGGGACTGGCCTCGGTTATGATGGACGCCCGCCAGCCACGGGAGGGCCTAGGGGTGTGGCTGCCGGCCGAGCAGGGCTGCCTGGGAGGGTCTCCCAGAACCTGGGGGGGAGAGGGTGTCCAGCTCAGACACACTTGACTCACATGCCAGGGGGCGCCGGCAGGTCTGGGGGCACTGGGATCTTCTGGGAGCCTATGGTCTGCCTGGGTCTGGGTCCCTGGGGATCTGGGCTGACACTAGAGTCTGCCTTTGACTTTCCCTTTGAAGCAAAGGAACCAGGAGTGAACAGTAAGTACAGTAGAGGCAGCCTCTCGGCCGACTCCTCCTGCGTCACCGGGCCTCGCCCTCCGAACCAGGGGAGGGGCCGGGAGAGGGTCTTCTCCAGCAGCAAAGCAGGAGGTCTCCTGGGTCAGGGCGGCCGGCCAGGGCTCGGCTCTGGCCATGGGAGGGGGGCTCGGCCCCTGGTTTGCTCTCGGGGCCTTGGGAGCCTCCCCGGTCTCCCTGGGACTGGCCTCGGTTACGATGGATGCCCGCCAGCCACGGGCAGGGCCTAGGTGTGTCGCTGCCGGCTGAGTAGGGCTGCCTGGGAGGGTCTCCCAGAACCTGGGGGGCAGACAAGGGCGTCCAGCTCAGACACGCCTGAGTCACATGCCAGGGGGACATGGCAGGTCCTGGGGCTGTGGGCTGACGCTAGAGTCTGCCTTTGACTTTCCCTTTGAAGCAGAGGAACCAGGAGTGAACAGTAAGTACGGTAGAGGCAGCCTCTCGGCCGACTCCTCCTGCATCACCGGGCCTCGCCCTCTGTGGTCCAGGGAGAGGGGCGCTGCCTCCTCAGGCAGCTGGGGGGCGGGGGCTCCAGGCCCACCCCCGTGCTTCCCTTCGGTGACCCTGGGAGAACACATGTCCCGCCCAGGATGCGGCCTCCTCATCTGTAAAGCGTAGAGGCCAAGCCTCGTCCTGCCCCTCGCAGCTGGGCAGCCGGCACAGGGAGCGCCTCACCATGCAGTGAACACGGGCTTTTCTTTGCGAAATAGCGACGCAGCGCTGATGGAAGAGGCCCGCGGGAAGGCCGGGCGTGACGCCTGGACGTGACCCTCTGTGTCTCCCCGTCCCCTCCTCTCTCCGCAGACCCCCTGGCTCCCACGCCGCCCGCTCCCACAGCAAAGATGCCCGGTGCCCTGGAAGCCCTGAGCCAGCAGAGCAAGCTGACCC
>NW_005359352.1:1139406-1153670 GCF_000412655.1 Myotis brandtii | reverse complement strand
CCCACAGAGGAGGCCTGCTCCGGGGTACGCTCCCTTCCCGTCCCCCCGGGCTGGCCACCTGGCCCGGCCTCGCTTCTTGCATTCCGAGGGCCTCCAAGCAGCCGCAGCGCTTTTCTGCGGAGATTTCCGTGCAGGCGTGAGAGCCCGTGTGTCTGCTGCTGTGACCTGGGAGGTGGCGTGACACGTGCCGGTCCCACCAGGTTTCGGGTTTCTTGAACATGATTTATCCAGGGTTTTTAAACTGTAAGAACTTCACACAGATGTCTGTCTTCCGTCCACATGACGGATGTAAATTTGGGGAATCAAGTCCTCACGACACACGGCCTCTGGGTTCTGTTTGTGCTCAGGCGCAAGGTTACAGAGAGGAACTCACCTGCGGGATTATCGTGGGAGGCCTCTGCGCGCCACTCCGCTGGTCGTGGGGCGGGCTGACAGCAGGGACCCCAGCCGGGGCTGTGGGCTGGAATACTTACACGCATGTACGCGGCCTCCCCGTGGGGCGAGGGCTTCCTCACATCATGGTGGCCGGGCCCGAGCACGACTCCCAAGGGATAGGCCTGGCCCCGGGAACGGCAGGGCATCCCTTCTGCCGTGTGTTGCTGGTCACTCGGTGGCAGAGCTGGGCTCAGTCGGGAGTGGGGTGACCAGAGTCCAGCTCCCTGTGAAGAACTGGGGGGCAGTGCTCTAACAGTACCCCAGGGTTCACTCTCATGTCCTCCCTTTCTGGACTCGGTATTCCCTCTCTCTGTAACGAGAGGTCTGGCTGGCGTGTCCACTTTCTTGATCAGTATTAGTGCCTCCTCCTCCTGCTGAGATCGGGGCCCCATGTGCAGGCGTCTGGACCCTGCAGGGCTCCCACTCCCCCGCCAGGGTGTCCCCTGTGCCTGTCCCCCGCCAGGAGGACACCTTCTCCGCTCACTCTGCACCCCAGGGTGTGTCTGTTGGCGTGCGTGCCACCAGGTGGGTGTGGCACACAAACCATACCCTTTAGTTCTGAGAAATTTCGTTGATTATTTTTAATGCCTTCTATTTTTTTCTGTTCTCAGTTCTAATTTATTGATTTTGGAGACAGGGAGGAACATTGGTTTGTTGTTTCACTTATTTGTGCATTTATTGGTTGCTTCTGGTATGTGCCCTGACCAGAGATTGAACCCGCAACCTTGGCCTATGGCAGTGGTCAGCAAACCACGGCTTTCGAGCCACATGAGGCTCTTTAGCCCCTTGAGTGTGGCTCTTCCACAAAATACCGACTTCTGCGCATGGGCCACGAAGTTTCAATCGCACTGTACGTGCGTGCCCACACGTGGTATTTTGTGGAAGAGCGACACTCAAGGGGCCAAAGAGCCGCATGTGGCTCACGAGCCGCGGTTTGCCGACCATGGGCCTATGGGGACAGTGCTCCAGCCACTGAGCCCCCCGGCCGGGCTCTGTTCTCAGCGTTCAAGTGATTTGTATTCTTCATATGTCAGGCCCCCGGCCTTTCCTCTCTGTGGGTCCGCCAACTGCTCTAGCACCCGCCCCTGCCTCTCGGCGGTTGAACATGTGAGAGTTCACTTCTTGCCCAGACTACGTTGGGTCCGTGTGCTTGCGTGTGCAGCAGTGCCGGGGGTTTGGGGAGTTGGAGACCCAGACCCGGCCCACCTCTGCCTGCGCCATCTTCACCCCTGGGGCCCAGGTTACTTCTGAGGGAAAGAGACAGGCAGGTGTGCTAACCTCCTTGGCTGGGGTGATGCGCAAGCTCCTTTGACCAGCGCTGGTCCTGTGGCCCCACCTGGAGGCCGGGGCTGGAAGTGCAGCTCTGTCTGCGCCCTTCTAGTGTCCTGGAGTGGGCATTGGCCCCTCTCGCGTTTGTTGCCCGGATCCCCCCCTCTCCCGAGGCCCGGGGCTCAAGCACGCACACATGGCCGGGCCGGGCCGACGTTCCCTGACTGCAAGCCTTCTCCGTCCTCACGAGGCTGCTGGTGGCTCCTCCCTCCACTCTCAGCTTCCAGGACTGTTCCTCTTCCTTTCTCTCTGTTATTTTTGGTTTAATTTTTTTTTTTTTTTTAAATTCTGTTCCTTGGGAGGAAGTGGAAGTAAATGTATTCACCAGAACGCTCTCGGGGCCTTTCAATGCTGCGTTCTTTGCCGGCTTTTTCTGCGAGAGAACCGCGGGGCCTTGCCTTCCTGTTCTTAGAAAAGGAGGCCTGGTCGGGGACCGAGGTGTGTCCTGGCGGGAGGATGTGCTCATAGACCCGCCGAGAGGCCGCAGGCTGGCTTCTGCTTCCTGTGTGCGGGCCTGGGCGTCTTCTCTCTTCCCTGGTAACACCCTCAGGTTTGCTCTTCCCCAGCTGCTGCTCTTTAAGAGACCAAGTCACGTGCTGAGGGTCAGGGTCAGGGTTAGGGCGGGGCTACGGCTCTCTCCTCCCCGCACGAGGCCTCTGCTGCTTCCCTGGCCTCAGGAGGCCTCCACCTGTTCGCTGGGGGGTCTCCTCTGATTTCACCTGTTTCATGGAATCCTCTCTCATAGGGGAGGGTGCAAAGCAGGTGATGCCCAAGGACCTCCAGGGCATCTGGGCAGGCGGAGGGCATTGCGCCCGTTGCTCCATGGGCTCTGCTCCTAAAGCCGTGGCCGGCAAACTGCGGCTCGCGAGCCACATGCGGCTCTTTGGCCCCTTGAGTGTGGCTCTTCCTAAGCCTTAGGAGCACCCTAATGAAGTTAATAACAATGTACCTACCTATATAGCTTAAGTTTAAAAAATTTGGCTCTCAAAAGAAATTTCAATCGTTGTCCTGTTGATATTTGGCTCTGTTGACTGATGAGTTTGCCGACCACTGTCCTAAAGGGACCACTGCGGGAACCTCCTGGTTGAGGAAGCCCCCCCACAGCCCGACTTTGATCCTGGGGATACGCCGGCCTCCCTTTTGTTCTCTCAGAGCAGAACTCTGCCCGCCGGCCAGACCCAGTCCCTGCCCCTGCAGCCCTTGCCCGAGGGTCCCAGCCCCGCCGTGTGCCCAGTCTGGGTGGGCGCAGCGAGGCTCACAGGGAGCCTGATGGCGCTCCTCTCCCGCCTCAGACCAGACGCTGTCACGTGACCTTATTCTGAGGGTTGGCAGAACTGGGGGCCACCTTTTCAGATGAAAGTGCCAGCCCAGAGAGACCGTTTATCCAGAACAGACTCGTGTCTGCAGCCCCAAGAACCGCTCCCCTACCTGTGGCCTTGGGCGGTGATGGGCCCTGACCGGGAATCGAACTGTGACCTCCTGGTTCATAGGTTGACGCTCAACCACTGAGCCACGCCAGCTGTAATTAAAAGACAGTTTATTGGATCAGCTCACCCAGTGCACCTGGAGCGCAGACGGTGCCGATGAGGGGGGTGGGGCGAGGTGGCGGGAAGGTGCGGGCCCCAGGCCTCAGGTGTGAGCAGATCTGTTTTCCCTTCTTTGTAGGACTGACAAGTCGACCCCACTGATCAGCAAAGGCCAGCCGCGAGGCCCTGGTAACGCTCTCATTTGGGGCTGGGCTTTCCTTCCGCTTGGTGAGTGGGGGTGGGGGCAGGGCCCAGGGTGGCAGCCCTGTGTGAGGGCCCGGCTGCCCCACCACCTGCCCCCCTGCCCCCTCCCGGCTGCCTCCCTGCCCTCTGTGGAGCCTCTGATGCTCCCCATTCTGGGCCCTGCGGCTGCTGGGGGTAGGAGGGCCAGGAGCCCCCAGTGGGGACCGGCTGGTCTGCAGGAGGCGCCCGTCTGTCCCACTGTGACACCTGCACACCCTACCCAGGGTGCGTGGAGGTCACAGGCTGTTTGGCGTGGGGGGCTTTTCCCTCAACAGATGAGAACATTTCGGGAGCCTTGCCTTCAGGCCCGACACTGGCTCCAGTAGTGTGTCTGTCCCGTGGTTGGGGCGGGGGCACACTGCGAGCTGACGCGTTCTGTCCTACAGCAGCGGACGTCTCCGGGACAGAAGCTCTGGGTCCTCTGTCCAACACCCCGGCCCTGCAGCCCCCCGCGCCCATGCCCAGGAAGTCACAGGCGGTAAGCGGTCAGCCCTCCTGCTCGGCCAAAGGGGTGCGGGCTATGCCCCGAGGGCTCGGAGGAAGCAGGTCTTCCCCTGGCTGGGGGGTGGGCGGCTTCTTCCTGGGTGCCCGGTCTTTGGATCTGGGCAGGATGCAACCCAGAGCTCCCAGCCGGGGGGCTCAGCCCTCTCCTGACGCTCCAGGACACCCCACACACATCAGCCCCAGCTGCCACGCTCCCGGCTCTCCAAGTGCCCCGGCCCCTGAGCCACCCCATCTTTTTAAAAATGTTTTTATTGGTTTCAGAGAGGGAGGGAGGGATAGAAACATCAATGATGAGAATCATTGATGGGCTGCCTCCTGCATCCCGGGCACATGCCCCGACCGGGAATCGAGCTGTGACCTCCTGGTTCATGGGTCGATGCTCTACCATTGAGCCACACCGGCCGGGCTGAGCCACCCGATCCTGACAAACCTGTGGCTCCCAGGTCTCTGCCCAGGAGCTGGTGCCGCCTGCTCACCGGCCTCTGACCCTCCCCTTCTGCACCCAGGCCAAGCTGAAGCCCAAGCGCGTGAAAGCCCTCTACAACTGCGTGGCCGACAACCCAGATGAGCTGACGTTCTCCGAGGGGGACGTGATCATCGTGGACGGGGAAGAGGACCAGGAGTGGTGGGTGAGTCGGGGCCTGGGCCTGGGAGGGCGGGGCTGAATCCCTGGCCACCTGGCCCGAGGTCTGCCATGTGAGGCCCTCTGTGCCCGAGTGTCCTCAGGCCTGCGGGCCCCTGGGGAAATGCAGAAAGGTGTAAAGGCAGAAAGTGCACCATGATCTCAGCCCCGCCCCCAGAAAACATTTTGATTTTCTTTTTGACTTTTATTTACCTGCATAACTCACATCGTTGAGGTCAGACGTGATGTGTAACTTATGTAATTTACCCAGAGCAAGAAGGAATGGATTTATTGGTCTTCGTGAATGCATGGCTACGTTCAAACAGGGCCACGTCACGTTTGCCACTTTGTGATGGCAGCTCACACACTCCTGACACTCGATTTCTTCATCCATTAAAGGGGAAAAAATGGCAAGCCTGTCTGTCGCCCCCAAGACCGCCAGGACGCGGTGGTGAGGGCTCCTCGGACAGAGCCCCTCTAAGGGAGAGCCTTGCGGAAAGTAGGCCGCGCTCTGCGATGTGAGGCAGAGAGAAGGGAAAGCAGTTTAGGCGTCTTACCCAAGTGATTCCTTCTCAGCAGAGTTTCTTCTGAACAATATTTTTTCTCTCCAGATGGTGCAATGCCCTTCCGAGTTCCCAGCAGTTGGAAGTTTTATAACCACCCAAATGTTTGTTCTTTTCAGATCGGCCACCTCGATGGAGACCCCAGCCGCAAAGGAGCGTTTCCCGTGTCTTTTGTGCACTTTATTGTGGACTGAATCGCTGCTGAACAAGCACCCTTAGCAGCGATGTTCCTGTTCATTGTTGGTACCACACTCTTGCCAGAAACCAGTTTCATGAACTGTAGGCCCACTTGCTCGAATGCCACTCACTGTTCTGTTTTTAAAACTCACAGGCCATTTCTATCTACAAATGGATCGTTTTTTATAATTTGTGATTTTCATGAAACATGGCTCTACTTTTATTAGGAAAAACTGAATTGCCTAAAAGGTGAGCTAAAAAGCTATTTTAACTACACAGTCAAGATCCCGAATCGACAGAATTAGCGGAACCCGATTCGAGGACCAGAGATTCTGCCTGCGCTCCTTGGCCCGATAATGACGTCGGTGCTGCCAGCTACTCGTCGTTTAGGAGGCGACATGCTATCAGTTCCCCTTTAGAGACCTTTTAAAAATGCCTTCTTAAGATTTCCCTTGAAAGCCACCCAGTGTTCAGTTAAAGCAACTTGGAAACGGACACTAGCATTGTACACTCCAACCCTGATGTGTGAGGGTGCGACGCTCCTTGTATTCTGCATGTGTGTGTAACCTGTTGTGAACAATCCATCCTCCCTAACAAAACTGCCAATAGCTGATCGTGGCGCACGATAGTAACAGTTCATTCGGTTCCAGGGTGGGTGACACTGCGTTTCCTGAGTTCGGTTAAAAACTGACGACGATGGATTGCAAAGGGGTTCTTCCCACTGGTTTGGATGCTCTAGGTGTTTCGGAAACTGCCTTCCTGAGCTCCCTCCATCGCACAGGTAGCCCGCGTGCGGGCCCCGCTGTTGCCACCCGCTCGTTTCCCACTGAGTGTGCCCGCCTTCTCTTCTCGCCTGAGAACGCCCCAGTCTAGTGTCTGGTATTTATATCACACGCCGATAGGCTAGTGGTTACACTGTCTTGACATTTAATCTTCCTTCGTCGGTAGCCAAGCGCATATCAGAAACCCATAGGCCCCGGGAATGAAACACACCCAGACATCCCAGTTTTACTCTAAGCGTCATATCGTTCTTACACTTAAACTACTGGGGCTAGGGGGTTAGGTTGTATGTGATAAAATCAACTCATTAGTTTGATGAACTTGACTGTCATACCTCTACCTAGTCATTGAGTGTGTTCATGGGAGGATGTGGGAAACGCCGGCTCTCTGAGGAGAAACGGGCATAAACGCCCACCTGGCTTTTTACCACCAGCCCAGGCCCGAGCTGCAGTGCAGGCTCGGAGAGGAGAGCGAGGCGGCGGCGCCTTGGAGCAGAGCAGCCTGTCACGCGGGTCCTTCTTATAAGTGTAAGATGTTTGCTTTTGTTTGTGATTGTGTTGTTTTTCGTTGCTATTCTGAAGGAAGACAGAACTGGAATGTTTTATGATGTTGTATGCCCATTGCTCTTTGCCTGTCACAGTTCCAGGTAAAGTGTGTTAGCTGTATAATTAGTCTTATTTTTTAAAGCACTACATCTCTTTTCACTGATTGTTAACTTCTGTTGTTTGAACCCTCCATTTAGTTAACTTTCTCGCAGATTTAAGGAAGTGAACAGATGTGTTTTTTGCACCACGCACTTATTTTAACACAGTCCCCCCACATCTGCCTCTTACAATCCGCCTTTGACTCCTCGGTGCCACTGTGTGGGAATTAAAGTTGATCCTATCAGCATTCGAATACCACTCCCAATCTGGTGTCCCAGGCTCACTGGGGCAGACATCCAGGAAATACTTTCCAGGCTACAGTTCGGTGGTGCTATTGTGCATCATGGATATGACTCTTGTCAGAGGAGAAATCATCAACTTCCCTGCTGATAGCCTTTCCTACTTATTTGCTCTCTGCAAATAAATTTAAAAAGTGAGAGGAAGGAAAGCGTTGTAGATATCTATTTATATTCCAGGTTTATGTTCCATGAACTTCGCTACGGGATCCTGGCATTGTGTGTGCCCTGGTCAGGTCTGACTGCAGGCATGAGGACTGGGAAACGGGCAGACCCCGTGTGCTCTGCTGAGGGTGGGCACTGCCACATGCAGCTGGAAATGCTCGGAGATGTATGATACTCGATTCATCCACTCAGTTCCTTTGGTCTAGTTGCAGCGCAACTGTACATATTGTATAACCTAAATCCTTATTTTCATTGTCCTCGATGCGGTGATTTATACCTAGAGCATGTTAATAAGTCTACTCTTCTTGGTGACTAGTCATTTGACTAGAAAAAATAAAATACTTTTAAATGGACATGGACTTGGTTTTGTTTTTAACCCTTCAAGCTGTGTGTGTGGGAAACAGCCCTTCACTAACCAGCTTGCTATACGTGAGCGTCTTTATTCGCTATTTTAACACATGCGGTTCTGTCCGCTCAGGTAAAGGTGGAGGCTGACTGGCATGTCATCCTGACGACAGACTTTTAAAGTTTTACCTTTTGTGTCGAGTGGGCAGCGGCGCGTCCCCAGGCCAGAGCGCTGAGCCAGAAAGACCACGGCCCTGGGGAGGCCAGAGCAGCGGCCTTGGGCTCCCTCTGAAGGTTCTCAACCTTTATTGATGGCTCACTGAGTGCACTCCGGGACCCTTAAGGGGTTAAGCTCATTTGTGTTTAAAAGCAACAAATGAGGTTTCTTAGTCCCAATCGTAACTTCGCTGAGTTAACTCACTGTTAATAAGACACATTTTAATAGAAAAACAAATGGCCAATGTTTTATACGTTGCATTTTCTTCCCAGAAAATCTAGAACAAGGGGTCACTTCATACTTTCATGCTAGTTCAGCGCTGCAGATTGAAAGCCAGTTTAGAAAACAGCCAATCTTCCTCCCGCGACGCCGACCCGCTTGGCAGACTCACGCCTTCTCAGCTGTCAGCACGGAGTCAAAAGCGGTGGACAGGACTTTGCAGATGGCTTGTGCTTGTTCCTACATTGAGCGAAAGGCACAGGAAGGAAGTTCACAATCTGCCCCTGAACTTCACTTGACCAGCACAGGTATGAACCTGCCCCTTTCACTTCTCACCCTACGCGTGACATTGCCGGCTTGGACCACTGCCAGCCAGGAAGGACACGCCAGGAAAAGCAGGGCCCCTGCCCCAGAGGACCCCCTCCCCCCATCTGCTGTGTGTTCACCCTGAACCTCTGATCCCGGCACACGGTCCCCCGCAGGAGGCCCGGTCAGCGGGCTGACGGCCACGTGTGTACGCTATGCCGGGGTCAGACACGTGGAGAGCATCTCGCAGCCTCTGGTTTTTCGACTCTGTCTGGTGAGTGAGAGAGAACCACGGAGGCTGAACCTCACCAGGCTGCTGCACTGGTACACCCACAGGCTGACCTCCTCGTTGCTGGCATTGGTGGTCTTCAGCGCCAGCAGGCTTTTCCCCGCCCCCAGGCCGTCGTCGTAGCACACCATCCGGATGATCAGGTAGAGGGCGTGCCTGTGCAGCACGTCCTGCAGCGGGAGGAGAGAGACCGTGATGGCGTGCGCATCTCCATCACTAAGGACACCCTTTCCCCTGCACAAGTTTTCTGTGAGGCTTGGAAACACAAGATCAGGTTTTCCGCCCAAAGGGCGTCCCAGTTGCTCAGCCCCGGGGTTACCCCTGGCTCCTCAGACTCCAGAAAGACAGGAGTCAGGCGACCCAAGTTCACCACTCAGTCCTCCCCGCCCAGCCCCCAGCTGGTGGCCCTCCTGTGGGCAGCAGAGGTGCTGGCGTGGGCCCCACCACACAGGAGCGCCAAAGGGAAGCTCCCTCCACCCACCCTAGGAAACGGGCGGCTTTTCAGACCAGAGGCCAGGCACGTGCCAAACCCCCGGCTCTGCAGACAGGAGCAGGCCAGCGGCAAGTGGTCCTGAACCCCACCCCCCCCACAATGCCCCAGACACCCTTCCTGATCACTTACATACTGATCGGGTGTGGATACTTTGATGCCGTACTTGGAAACGCCCATAATCACTTCTTCCTCCAGGGGAACGAAAGGCAGCTTCCCATCTTGCTGTAGGTAAAAGCAGGGACGGGCGCACACTCAAAACCGTGACCTTAAACCCGCTTTAGGACCTGGCTCACAGACCCCAAGCTCTTGAAAAGAACGCAGCGCACACAGCAGCGCAGCAAGAACATCTCTCCAAAGAGGCAGAAAACCCCCTGCCCCCCCCTTTTTTTTTTTACAGCCAACAAATCTGAGCAAAATTCAGACCCATGCACTCCAGGGCCTTTTCTCTCCCCGTGGGGATTAAGCCTCATTACAACCTCCAACCCCTCTCCAATCCGGGTGAGGGTTAGTGGCTCAGTTAGAAGAAGAAATAGTTCACACTCATGTCAGCACGCAGTCAGGGAACACGCCACAGGAACCAACTTTCGCAGCCACGCGATAGCGCACCCAGGGGTCGGCTCTGCCCGGCGCTCCCCACGCCCCAGGGTTTGGGCGAGGAAACAGTGCTTGATGGACAGTTACTCGCCCTCCAGCCTATCCATTAGCAGTGTGAGCTCTCTCCGACTGACCGGTTCTCTCTCCTGCACTGGAATGCGACCTAACTTGTCTTCTCTAACATCAGGTCCAGTTGGCAATCAGTAGGTGCTCCGACTAAATGTTTCAGGGACCTTTTGTCTACATCGAAGCCACTGTGGTAAAGGAGCAATGCCCACTTGCCTCAGTTCTGGGGTGCTCACAATGCTGTGGGGACCCCCCGCCAGTCATTCCTCACAGTAGGTTTAAGGCAGTTCCAGGAATCGAAGGACGGGATAACCGTAATGCTACTGCCAGTGACTGGGACAAGCCCATTTCTCCGGTGACAGGGGAATGAGCAGTCCCTGTCGGAAGGAAAAGAAGCCTAGTGTGGTCTGGGGGAAACATTAGCGATCTCTCAGCATAACAGGGATGTTAGTTTGCGCGTTGTAGGAACCACTATATTCCAAACTAAACCTGGGACACTGACCGTGGTAGCCCCACCTACCAAAGGCTGTCTGTTACATGGCAAGTTCGAATGGCGATTTCCTCACCGATGAGACTCCTCCCGAGAATATGAAACAATGACCCCTTGGCCATGGCTGCGGAGAACAGGTTCTCAGGTCACCGGCACTGTGGCCTGATAGGGAACCTTCCCTGGCCCGATAGCCCCGTTAGGGAGCAGACACCCACTTCCCTCTTCCACCTCCTGGGCCTCAATTCTTACGGAAACGGCAGGAATAAGTAGGTGCGCTAGGTCGCCGCTGAAGATTATTGAGGAGCTAACACGAGTTCGGCGCAGATCCAGGAAGGTGCAGGCGGCTTTACAGACAAGCCTGTGGCATGTCACAAGCCGCGGCTCCGTGCCTCACTGAAACAAGGAGGTGCGTCGGCCCCAGAAAAAGTAAAAAGTCCTGTTTGTGGGAAGGAACGGCTGTTCCCAGGCGACCATGGTCCAGGACACCTGTACCTCCTTCACCCACATTGTAACTGTGAGGTAGCCAGGCTTGGGGACAAGCCATGTGTTTCTCCAAAGCCAGAGTTTACTCTCTAGACCAGGGGTGGGCAAACTTTTTGACTCGAGGGCCACAATGGGTTCTTAAACTGGACCGGAGGCCGGAACAAAAGCATGGATGGAGTGTTTGTGTGAACTAATATAAATTCAAAGTAAACATCATTACATAAAAGGGTACGGTCTTTTTTTTTTTTAGTTTTATTCATTTCAAACGGGCCAGATCCGGCCCGCGGGCCGTAGTTTGCCCACGGCTGCTCTAGAATCTTATAAACTGGAACATTTTTGTCGTTACCTGGGCAACGTCTATATAATTGATCAGGTCCAGTGGCCCTTCCAGACGTTTTCCTTCAGAGAGTTTCAGTTTCTCAATGGCACCGACGTATCTTATTCGGAATTCCGCACAGGCGTCTGAGTTGTTGTTGCTTTGTCCTAAAGGTGAGCGAAAATTCAGCGTAAGACTTTCCTATCCTCAATCCCTGCCCAAATAAGAAACGGACTAACAAAAATAAATTTCCTGACATACAGAGTTTTTTTATAGAATGGGAAAGAATTTAAAATCTCACTAACCTCTTCCTCAGGTACAATATTGCTAAATATGAAAATCTAAATAGGAGTAAATTAAATAATATCTTTCATTTCAAACAAACGAGAAAGGTGTCAACTAGATAATGATTGAGTCCCTTTCTGATGCATAATGACACAATTATTTTCTGGCTGCTTCTCCCTCTTTACCATGTTAATGATGAACTTGCTTTTCTGATTCAGGAAACCTGATCTATCTCTACCATTGAACCAGAAAAGGCAATTTGTTTTTAATGCAGAAGGAATAATGCTGGATAGGAAGTCCCTTAACCGATGATAAAGGATGAAGAAGTGTGCGAGCTATAAAACGTAGTCAATACAAAATCACCAAAATGTGTATGCTGCTGCCACAGTAAGGAAATAAATACTGTGATGACTTGTAGGTGATGTTCATGTAAGAAAGATGCCCAGCCACATTTCTAATATTTTAAAGGCATCTGGAAGGTAATAGACCTTGTGCTTCTACCGTATATTCTATTTTACATCCTATGTTTCTTCTCTCCCCGCACCCAACTTTTACAGATGGACAAGTCTATGATCCTGAAAGGAACAGTGGGAGGAGTTTGGACAGATGAACATGGTGTATTTCCAAGTAGATACTAGCTGTTGGTAGTTAGAAGCCGTCTTTTAATTTCTAAAGAGCTGCTCATTGCGGTGCCTGCATACATGTCTTCAAGTGTCTGAGAGATGCTACACTTAATCACATGTGCTCCTGGGGCTTACAAGCTGGCGTCTTCTGGGCAAACGGCTCCTTAATCCTCCTCGTCAGCAGGGCGTTTGTCCTAAACCCATAAACAATGGAATCCATGCGCTGCCGCCCCGTTTCTTAAAAAGCGATTGTGAAACTTCCCAACAGTCACCACCATGTGCTCCGCATGCTTTGCTCTAGGACCGTTAAGAGCAGTTTGGCACCTGCCCCGGCCAACGGCTTTCACTAACCACCTCACACACACCCCCCAACCCTCATTCCACCAGATCTTGGGCCGTTTCTAAACTCTTGTCAAAAATGGCAGAGGAGAGAAAGAAACCCAAACACACCAGAACTCGCGCCACCGGGCGAAACGGTGTGAGCCTCAGAGGACGCATGGCCCCGCCCTTCCTGTACCTGAGCTTTTGGTGGAGTCCGTGTCCAGGCTGGCCACCGTGCTGGACCGAGAAAGGCCCCCGAGGCTGGAGTCCACAGACTGAGAAATTAGAAGCAAACCAGCATTTAATCATAATTAGAGACACTATCTTCTCTCAAGTTCTCTACCGAACACTCAAACGATGTATCATAGCCGAATGAATACATAACCCCAACTGCTCTCCCGTGACAGTCCCGAGGAAATGCGCTGTCCCCACGGCCGACTCAATCAGAGCCAGTGCCTCTGCCTCCTTACAAGACACCGGATACTTATCTTGTACGTGAAAATCTACACCTGGCTGTCCCCTTATCTCCACTGGCCCCGCGGAGCACAGTGCGGAAGGCAGGCGGGCGCTCCCTGCTGAAGACGTGAGCAGCGACCGGAGAGGTGCAGCGATTTACCCAGGGTCACGCCTGGTCGATACCCCAGACCTCCCGTCCCAGCAGGGCTCCTGGGCCCCACCCCAGCGCTTCCGGAAAATCCCAGCCTGCACCAGTGCACACGCAGGCTGGCAGGCCAGAACACCAATGTGAGCTGCAAAGGAACCCCAGCAACACTGCCAAGCAAAGCACAAAGCAGCATGCGCGTTAGTGCGGAACTACAGCTACAGGCACACACCACGAACCCTACGATTCAAGGAGGGCAGCCCCTTAATTGCATGCAATTTCTATCACATTAAAAAAAAAAAAATTTAAAAAGCGGTGTTTGTTTCTACAAGACCATTTACAGGTCCTGTCCCACCTCGGTTAGTGGATTTAGGGATTTCAGAAAGTCTACCGAGACCAAATGAAATCAAGCACAGAATGTGTCTCTACTGCAAAAAAAAAAAAAAAAAAAAAAAAAAAAAAAAGTGAATGTTAGAACACCCCTAGTTTGAAGGCTACGCGGGCAGGCCTGCCAGGTTAGCATCCTCCATGCACCTCACAGAGACTGAATCCGCAGCGCCGGCCCCTACCTTGCTCTTAGTACTGATCTCGCTACTTTGGGAGCTGCTACTACTGTGCCGCTTTTTGCCTTTCCGAAACATTGTCACTACAGCGTGGTCCAGGCGCTCCCCTAGGAAAACAAATGTCCCGTTATACCAAGAAGAGCAGCTTTAAACCACTTCATGCAGAACGGGCATAAACACTATCCCTTCCCCTCACCTGGGAAATGTTGGAGCTCACAATGTGGGTGCTATCCTTATTTCCACTGTTTCTTTTTAAATTCTAAAAATCTAACCCCAGCCCTAACCGGTTTGGCTCAGTGGATAGAGCGTCGGCCTGCGGACTGAAGGATCCCGGGTTCGATTCCGGTCAAGGGCATGTACCTTGGTTGCGGGCACATCCCCAGTGGGGAGTGTGCAGGGGGCAGCTGATTGATGTTTCTCTCTCATCGATGTTTCTAACTCTCTATCCCTCTCCCTTCCTCTCTGTAAAAAATCAATAAAATATCTATTTAAAAAAATAAATAAATAAAAAATAAAAATCTAACCCCAAAGGGGCAGACACCTTGTCATCCCTGCAGGTGTCGTCCCTACAGGCACTGTTTTCAGAAGCAACGGACAGATGCCATTTAATTCTCGAAATACCAATTCCAGACACTGCGACTCAGTGCGCGTCCTGCAAACAGCAGGGCGGGGCCCAGGAGACAGTGCGGGTGCCCATCCAGGCGGCGGGGTGCCCATCCAGGCGGCGGGGTGCCCATCCAGAAGGCGGGGTGCAGCCCCTTTAAACGCG
>NW_005359352.1:1138547-1138970 GCF_000412655.1 Myotis brandtii | reverse complement strand
CCGGGCGGGGGCAGCCACTCCCGCTCCCGATTCCAGCGCCAGCTTTTCCGGTCCCCTGGCCCCGCCCACCAGGCCCGCCTCCCAGACCTCACGCAGGCGCACTCCTGGCCCCGCCCCAGGTCTCTGGACTCCAAGTGGGGAGGAACCTCGCGAGGTGGGATCTCCGGCCGGAAGTCGAGGGGTGGAGCCTAGCACCGCGGGCGCCGGAGAGCCGGAAGTTGTGCTCTCCGTGGTTGGGGTTCTTCCTACCTTGGTTCCCCGTGGCTCTGCTTCCGATGTAGAAAGGCTCCCGCGACCTGTTCCTCAGCTCGGCTTCGCCGTCGGACTTGCGCGATGTCTGCGATCCCCGCGGAGGAGAGCGACCAGCTGCTGATCCGGCCCCTGTAAGGGACCAGCGAGAGGCGGGAGGGTAACGGGATGGCT
>NW_005359352.1:1113464-1138353 GCF_000412655.1 Myotis brandtii | reverse complement strand
GAGGGGCCTGCTGGGTGGAATGGGATTGTGTTTTTCTCCTATCTTAGGGGGGAGTGTTGGAACTGGGGGTGGGGGGCCTATCGGGGCGCTGAGCGCTGTCATACACGCGGGGGAGTGGCAACCCCTCGCCGGCGGGCCGAGGTGGGGACCGGGTAGGGCTGTGGCGGTGCGAGGCGGAACGCAGTCTGCTTCTTAGGACCTCCAGGACTTGACATTTGCCAAACGCGCGAGAGGGGGATGATTCGGGATTTGGCCGGCGTCCCGCGCGGAGCTCAGACCCCTGGGGGGTGAGGGGGGTGGAGAGCTGAGAGGAGGAGAAGCGGAGGTGCGGGGACAGAACCCCGCCCCGGGTGTCCCTGAGCGGCCGGTCTTCCGTGCAGAAGCGCCGAGCGGACCTGGAGCGCTGCTTGGAGAGGGAGGCGGGGATGCGGAGAGCTTACGCTGTAGGGAGGCAGTTTGAATCCGCAAACGTGTGTCCTGTTAGCTATTAGCACAACTCGGGTGCATGCATTTTTCAAAAGGCTGAAAGTATCTACTTAACATGTATCCACGCGGACTTGTTGAGCGCGTCGTAGGGAAATAATACAAGTCTCACCCGCTCGGGCACACCTGCGGCTCCTCCTGTGCTCCCTGCCAGCTGCCAGGCACCCCACTGGGCACTGGGGGTACAGATAAGCGAGCGGGCCAAGGTCCCGAATCCGCCCTTTTGGAGGGAATTGCAGCGCGAAATAGAAAAGTACCGGCGAGCTGGTTTGGGACCACGGGAGACCGTGACTCTGCAGTCAGCCCTGAAACCCGACCCTGTTGCTTCCTCGGCGGGAATAATGTCACAGCTGTTGCCTGCGGAGTAACTGTCACTGAGCGCATGGTCACTGTTATAACTACAGCAGGCATGGCAGCCGAGCGCCATGGAGCATGGGAACGGGGAGAGGGTGCTTTCTCACGCATCCTGGGAGAGGCTCGGTGACTGCGGGCAGGTAAAGGGTGCTCCAGCCGCAGGAAGTGGCACACGGGGAAATGAGAGTGGTCGCAGTTTGGGGCCACTTTCCTCCTGGCCACGGATGAAAGATAAGCAGATGAGACGGGGAGGCTAGCAGGGCCCATCTTATGAAGGGTCTTGTACTCCTCCTAAGGAGTTTGGCCTTTATCATCAGTTACAGGGATTTTAAGCAGGGTGGGGATCCGGTGGGAATGAGGTTTGGGGAAGGTTGAAGACTGCTCCTGGCAGCCATGTAGCAGATACACAAAAGGATGGGGTAAGTGGCGGGAATCTAGGTTGAAATCCACGTAACCCAAGTGGTAAGCAATAAGAGCTGGAACGAGTGGAATGAAATGAGCAGCAGACATTGGAGAGAAATAGGTTTGAGAGATAAGGAAGTGGGACCTGTAGGACTGTATAATGATGAGATGTGGGGAAGGAAGGGAGCGAAGAGGAGTGTTAGGATGACGCAGATTCCTAGTGGGAGGGCTGCAAAACGGCCAAGGAGTGTGAGGGGTGGGGGATGAAGGGCTGGAGTAAGTTTCAGGGTTTTGTTCTGTAACAGCATCAAATATACTGAAATAACAAGGTGAAAGGAAGGGGCCTGAGGTTCACAGGTGTAAGAAGTTATGTCAGTTTAACCTCGTTGGTAAATGCATATCATGATCTTCAGTGAAAGAATGTTGCAGTGCTTACAGGTTTATACTTAAGTGCTGATTCTAAAAGTATTGTTAAATGATCTGTGTTCCTGCTAGCTGCATTCTCAGTGCAGCATCATAACCCTCACATTCAGGGGTGAACTTTAGCCTTTGGGCTTCTCGAGTCTGTTCCACCTTCTCTCACAATTTTAACAGCTGCGCTGTCCCTGCGCTCCCAGAGGCCGCCGCTCCTCTCTCCCGGCTCTCCCCCAACCCGGCGCTGTCCTTGTCTACCCTTATGACTTTGTGGGACTCTCACCTGCCTCAGTGAGATGTCATCAGGTGGGCACAGTGTACGTTGTAAAAAAGTTGGAATTCGTTGGGCTTGATTTTGATTGTTTTTATTTCTCCCCTTGAATGTTTACAGGGGAGCTGGGCAAGAAGTAGGACGATCATGTATTATTCTGGAGTTCAAAGGAAGAAAAATAATGGTAATTATCATTCTATGGTCTGGTGAATAACATGGCTCTGTCCAAATTGGATGTTAGGGCTTTTCTAGTACAGCAGTTACCTGTTTAGCTCCCAGGAAAATTTCTTAGTTGGTATATGTAGCCTGTGCTATAAAATGTTAATGCAAAAAACTAACACACTAGTTAGTAATTTGACAAAACATTATGTAAACTGAGAAGACATATTCTACGACGTAAAATTGTCCACTAGATCTCCTGAACTATTGCTTACAAAGTCCCTCTTCCACTCTCTGAGGGTCTAGCCATCCTAACCGCCCCACCCCGGGTGGAAGACCCCAGGAACACGCCCAGAGCTCCAGCCACGCCTGTGTACTGTGACGCTAGAGCCTGGTTTGGCAGCTTCGATGCCCACATTAGCATTAAGGCCGCTCGCCTTGGGCAGGGCAGCCTGCTTCTCTAAGCCCATCTCCTTATCCGGAAGGTAGAGGGGTTCGAAGAGATGGTTGCCGTGGTCCTCATTCGAAAGGCCGTTCCGTGGCTCATGTTCCTTCAGTTCCACTTCTCTGCTTCTCCCAGTCCTGAAAGACCAGGGACCCGTCACACATCGTCATCTTTTTAGTCATTTATTGTGTTAATTTTGTAGAAATTGATAGAATTTGGTAGAAACAGCCCCAAAGTGAGTATATAACTCATTAATGACCGACTCTTAATAAGTTGTTCCCAAATACCTTAAAATACTTATATTGCACTGATTGGGAAAGTTTCCCATTTCTAATAATTGACCTGGAGATCAATAAGGTCTGGTAGTAAATCTATAAACTTTTAAAATGCCCACCATCTTCTGACATCAAAGTTCTTGAAAAAAAGAGTTTATTCAGTTAGAGTGACTATAAAAACTAGTTGGGAAGAGGATGTCTTGTGTTTTTTGTCCTGTGACCCTAAATGTGAGCTATATTTTAGATTTAATGGGAAGTTAGAACTTTTAGTAGTAGCATATTTCCCATTTTCTATATATATAAAACCCTCAGCAACTGGTTGACCGTTTGACCGGTCGCTATGATGCGCACTGACCACCAGGGGGCAGACGCTCAACGCAGGACTGACGGGTGCCAGATGCCAGCACTTCTGCTGCAGCAGCGCCAGCCTCTCCCGCCTCTGCGGCAGCGCTACCGAGCTGCAGAGGCAGGTGCTGCAGGCCCAGATGGGCGGGAGCAGCGCCCAGGCTTGGGGCCCCTCCCCGCCTGCCTGCCTGCCGCTTGCGCACTACTACATCCCTCAGGGGATGTCGGACTGCCGGTTTCCCAGATTACAATTGCGAGAGGGCGCGGGCCAGGCTGAGGGACCCCACTGGTGCACAAATCTGTGCTCCGGGCCTCTAGTATTTAGTAAGAATTATGTTCCCAAATGCTAGTATGTAGAGTCCATTTTGATTATGTATGTGATGGCTCAGGTATAACATTGTCTATTCGACGGATGAATTTTAATAAAATGTAGAGGACGTTATCATCTGTTTGTCTGTCTCTTTCAGCTGGACTGTGGGATCCACCCTGGCCTAGAGGGAATGGACGCTCTTCCTTATATTGATTTAATTGACCCGGCAGAGATTGACCTCCTGCTCATTAGTCAGTAAGTTTTTTCCTTGTTAATGACACTGTTTTCCTAGACGTTCACTATAAAAGTCACGCTTTACCAGACGCTAAGATTCTGACGTTTACGAGTCTTTTCTACCAGGAAGCATGTTGCAGACGTCTGAGTGTAAGACAGCGCTCTGCTGTCACCACAGCTTAGGGAAGCTACTGGGAGGCTGTCCTCCCTCTGGAGCAGGGAGGAAGAGAGCGTGCGCCTTGCATCGCTGTACAGCTAGAGGCCAGGAAAGCCCTCCCCAGGCCTCCTGAGGTCACGGTCTTGTCGCATCCAATAGGATCTTCATTTACAAACAGCGACGTGTCAGCGCTGTGCCCTGCGGTGCTTGTTACGTCAGCTGCCGGCGGGAGGTCTGGGTGTATTCTTCCATCTCTAATTATCACTGATCAAGTATTTTGATGTTTGAAAATACATTTAATATCTTTTTCGGACACGAGGACTAGCTGCATTATTTCTCCCTCCCCGTGGTGCCCTAAAGTCTCCGTGTGTGACTGTTAATGGAACTTCTCTGTGAGTCCGCAGCAGTTTCATTCGTGTATGTGATGGGTGATATTTTAAGAAGTGACAGGATCTCTTTCATTCTTCAGCTTCCATTTGGATCACTGTGGCGCTCTGCCCTGGTTTCTACAGAAGACGAGTTTCAAAGGAAGGACATTCATGACTCACGCTACTAAAGCTATCTACAGATGGCTCCTTTCAGACTACGTCAAAGTCAGGTAAATGGCTCCGTTAGACTCTCTATAACACATGTGGCTCAAGATACGGACCATTTTGGTTTTTGAAACGAGACACTTTTTATTCACCAGGATGTAGTTAATTTAGTCATTCAGGAACAACCCGTCAGATCCCATTGTGTACCCAGCACTTCTGGCCTTAAAGTCCTTACGTAGTTCTAACATTCTTTTAAATCTTTGTAATTTTGGTGAATTATAAGGTATAACAACAGTATTCTATAAATGTTAATTAACACCAAATACGTTATACAGTGATATATACTGCTATCTTATTTTAGATTATTTGATCAAAGCAAATTGACTACCTTAAATGAAAATTTTCCCAGGGGAAGTTTTTTCCAGTTGCAAGAGGAAAACTTCTTTTATCAGAAAGGTTGTGGCATTTTTGTGATCCCTACAGCACAAATGATTAGCCTTCTAAAGTTTACTGTTTAATGTGTGTGTTCCAAGCATTGAAGGTGCCATTTGTTATTCTTCATATGTAAATACAAAAGAATGGAAGGGTTATCCTTAGTAGTAAATATACTAGTTAACACTTTAATGCTACTTACCACATGCAGGCACAGTCCTCAGTTCTTAACATGGTTACTCATTTAACCTTCATATGAGCCTCGTGGCGTAGGTTCTGTTATGAATCCCATTTTACAGATGAAAAATGTATGGTGATCGGCATAGAGAGGTTCGGTAGTTTACCTGCAATGGCCACAGTAAGAGGCAAAGCTGGGACTGAGACCCAGGCAGACTGGCTCCAGAGTCTGTGGCCTTCACCACTACTCTCTCTTGCTGTTTTGGAAGTTCATTGGCATAATTTTCAGAAGAAAAGGGACGCTAAACTTTGTAGAGAAATCTTTTCACGTCACTGTGTCAGGGTCTCGTCCTGGGTCGGTGCGTGTGAGTGAGTCTCTCTCAGGCGCCGTGGGATAGAGCAAAGGCTGAGAAGTGCTTTCCTAAAGAGGACTTGGCCTTAGTTGACTGTGTGCTGTGCTTGAAATTGTGCTTCCTAGTTGTACACACCAAAATTTTTATTATAACTGCAGAGCAAAAATATACACAAGATGGCAAAGACATTCTAGATAATATAATGTCTACAACATAATTTGAAGAAATAATTTCATGGCTATGTCATCCATAGTTTCTTTGAGTTCAAAAGCTTTAAAAAATTTTTTCCCTTCATTCTTGTTGTTGGATCTATAAACATGTAGTAACATATCGGCGGACGACATGCTGTACACCGAGACCGACCTGGAAGAGAGCATGGACAAAATCGAGACCATCAACTTCCATGAAGTTAAGGAGGTCGCGGGAATCAAGTTTTGGTGTTACCACGCGGGCCACGTGCTCGGAGCTGCCATGTTCATGATTGAGATCGCGGGCGTGAAGGTACCCCCGGCCCTTTCCGCTTCCTCCCCACGAGAAATCAGCGCAGACCTGATGCCACCAGGTGCTGCTGGAGAACATTCCCCAAGACTTGCAGTGTCCAAGCCCTGAAACCTGAGATAAAATTCAGTCCATACTTTTCCCGCTGAAGCGTCATAGTTCATACCCCCAGGACAGTACTCTCTGTGGGGAGAGGGAGGAAAGAGTGAAATGAGCCGCTGAGTGTGACGTTCCCTCCCACTTCCAGAGGGTCAGCTCCTCGTTGTCCTTGGGAAATTGGGAGGAGCTCTGTGTGTATGTGACGTGCAGCAGCACGTGCCCTCTGTGTCCTCCTGCGGGTCTAGGGCTCCCACAGGCCTGGGGAGTGAGGGCTGCTCGGACAGGCTCTGCGCAGCCGTCCTGCATGGAAAGACTCAGGGCAGTCTCGAACTTGTGGAAACGTGGGTGGCTAGTTGGTGTCGAGACTGAAGTGAGAGCAGCAGTTCTTTCTTTAAAAAACAATATTTTTTAATTGATTTCAGAGAGAAAAGGAGAGGGAAAGAAAGATAGAAACATCAATGAGAGTCATTGATTGGCTGCCTCCAGCACGTCCCCTACTGGGGATTGAGCACACAACCTGGGCATGTGCCCTGACTGGGAATCCAACCCTGACCTGGTTCATGGGTTGATGCTCACCACTGAGCCACACCGGCCGGGCTAGCAGTGGTTCTTAACTCTGGCTGCACATGAGAATCACTTAGGGAGCTTTTGAAAAATACCCACTGAATCAAAATGGTGTGGTCTCACCACCCCCTTTTTTTTTTTAGTTTTCTCTGTGATCTTTATGTGCAGCCAGAGTTGAGAAGCGATGTTCTAGTGTAATAGTATCCTGAATTTTCAGCAGCTGCTCATATAGTATTTGAAGTTTTTACACATTGAGTTGTCCTATATGTTTCTAAATCATTTTTTCTTGCTGTTTGCTCAAAGGCACAGAAAGTAGCACAAATGCAGGTCTAAATTCTCATTTGAAATTTGATGCACACCCTCCAATTATTTTTATCTCCCATTTTTTATGGTTTTCCCATATTCCTCAGTGGACTTCTTTGTCATTCTGCCCTTTTTCTCTAAGATGTTCGGAGCATTTCTCAAGTTTGCTAAGATACAGGTTCTCTTTGTGGGAGGATTCTGGGAGTGATCATTCCCATTAGTTAGATTCACTAATTGAAACGCTGGATGGTCTATGACCAACCCAGTTAGACACAGCGTGGCATCTCAGTGTTATCCGTGTGGGCTGTTCTTCTATTTATTTTCACTTCAGATTTTAGGAGCTAAATGTATTTAGTAGTAAAATGAAACCTTTCAAAATCCTAATCTTCTAGCTTTATCTTTTTCACAGCTTTTGTACACAGGTGACTTCTCAAGACAAGAAGACAGACACTTAATGGCAGCTGAGATTCCAAATATTAAGCCTGACATTCTTATCATTGTAAGTACTCGTGCACGGGATTGCAGTTAGGATATTGTAAGCAGAATTTTTTCTAGTGGGGAAGAAATATTGCAATCTAATTTTTATAATATGTGGTTGGATAGAAATGTATCATTTTTGGTATAAGATTTAATTTTCTGACTTCTCTTTGTAGTGCAGCTCCACTTCCTTGCTGTTAAATATATCAGCTCTATTCTAAAGTCAGGGAGACTAGGATACCGCCTAAATGTTTCTGTCTAGGGGAATTACCCTACATTTTTAGACTATTTTCTGATTCCATTTTCTAAAGAATTTTTACTATGTAGCCAGGTCTTAGTTCTAACGTTCTTATCTGTTCTTTCAAGTAGTATTATAACAATACATGTCCAAGTAAGTGGCATGTTAATGGAGAAATGAATCCCTTTGCTTCGCCTCTCATGGAGTTTAGCTTTTGTATTCTTTGGAATCGTCGGTCTTGGTCTCACCCGTCTGATGTGTCACTTAGGAATCAACGTATGGGACCCACATCCACGAGAAGCGGGAAGAGCGAGAGGCACGATTCTGCAACACGGTCCACGATATTGTGAACAGAGGCGGCCGGGGCCTCATCCCTGTCTTTGCTCTCGGGCGGGCTCAGGAGCTGCTCCTGATTCTAGGTGCGCCTTTCGTCTTCACTGGGAGATTCTCAGAACCTGAGGGCCTGGCCTTGGACAGGTCATTCTACTTTTCTGGGCTCCGTTTCTGCATTTAAATTAGGGATTGGGGCCAGGGGTTAGGGTTAGGGTTAGGGTTCGCGGAGAGGAACAGTGGCTGGCCTGCTCCTGCGAGCATAAGGGGCGTGCGTGCCTTTCTGGTTGCCGTCAGCCTCAGAAGGCAAGAATGTGCTGCCCTTTGGCCCACCGGCCACTTCTGGGAAGTAAATGAGATGCACAGAAAACCTGCCAGTAAGGGTGGAATCATTTTAGTACTTTTAAAGGAATATGTTAGTAAATACCACATTATAGAAAAAAAGTCACGTTACATGTATTCACATAATATGATAAGGGGACCAGAAAATAGAGTGCAGCCCGGCCGGTGTGGCTCAGTGGCTGAGCATCGACCTCTGAACCAGGAGGTCACGGTTCGATTCCTGGTCAGACCACATGCCCAGGTTGCAGGCTCAATCCCCAGTATGGGGTGTGCAGGGGGCAGCCAGTCAGTGATTCTCTCACTGATGTTTCTGTTTCTCCTCCCTTCCTCTCTGAAATCAATCAAAAAACAAATTTTTTTAAGAGGTGGTTTTCAAAAATAATAATAGTAATAATAGGGTTCAAACCAGTATGTACTCTGACCCTAGCAGGTACCAGTTACACAAACGACTAGAAAGGTTAACTCTGGAGAGCGCGTTGTCTGCTTTTCTCCGTTTTCTAAATACGTCTGCGAGCGTGTGTGGCTGGTGAGAGGCAGGCACAGTGGGAGTCACTGTGGGGTATGTGTGGGTTCGATGGTCCCTTCAAAGCCAAACGCTCTGATTCCTTGGGGAACGCAGTCTTCCTCAGCATCAGTGACGAGTGCCCTGGATGTCTGCAGCGTCCTGTGACGAACTGAAAGCGTTGCGTCTCAGTAAGAGCAGGCTAATTCTTCTGGACCTCTTTAAAACATGCTTATGTGCTTTAATTTCTTGATTGTCTGAATTTTTTAAATTAATTGTACAGATCATTTATTACTTGAACTGTCTACCCCACGTAACAAAATGATATTTGTCTCATAAAATCTCTCCAGATGAGTACTGGCAGAACCACCCGGAGCTCCATGATATTCCAATATACTACGCATCATCTTTGGCCAAGAAGTGTATGGCCGTGTACCAGACATACGTGAACGCCATGAACGACAAAATCCGCAAGCAGATCAACATCAATAATCCCTTTGTTTTCAAACACATTAGTAACCTTAAGGTGAGAGCTGGTGGAGGGAGGACAGGGTGGCTAACGCACCAGGAGGTCAGCGGGGGCAGAGAGGCCTGGCCTTCACTCTGGCCGAGTCCTCACCCACATCCTATCTGTTCCCCAGTAGCCGTCACTGTTCTGAATGGAATCAGGAACTTAGCAGCTGGCATTCTTTTTCCCACTTGCTCCAAGTCCCCATACATTGTCACTATTTACTGTTGCTGAGTAACTCGCATCTTTTCGTCACAGAAATAAAAAGTCCTGATGAGGCAAATACCTTGTGTTGTTACGTATTACATTTTTCTGTTCTTACTCAAACCTAATCATCTTTTTGATGACTGGCATTATAAATTCCATATGTGAGCATTTTCATGTTTACTTTTCTAGAGCATTCAATAAAATCTAATTTTCTTTCATTAAAGTGTATATATTGTTTCATCCAAACTAATGCTCTAATCATAAAATAACACCCCACGTCATTCAGATTATAAGTGGCCTTCCAATGATAAATAAGCTCTGTTCATAAATCATTAAATTTTAGGTTAGTTTTTTAGTAAGTAGAGCCAAGTTTTCCCTAGAAACAGTGTTAATTTCTAGGCCAGCTCAAAATATCCATGAGGTCTGAGAGCTGTGCGTCTTTGGGGAGGCCTTCAGAGCCCTGTTCTGGTGAAGAGAAGCCCATCTGACTTCTTTCACGTGCTGCCTCCTTGAGGCGCTGAAAGGTCGTGATTGCCCTTGAGCTGCCAGCACAGGTTTTGAAGGTCAATGTGAACTAAGTGCTGTTTCTCACTTTGTTGTCTTTCATTCCTAGTCCGAACGGTTAGGAACTTAGAAATTGGACTAACTGTTTATTAGTCTTGTCAAGACCCTTTCACTCGTGTGATCACCTTTTTTTACCTTTTTGTTATTTATTAAAAATAAGGAAAGCTTGGTCAAAGCCTGGTATTTAAATGCTCTTTCCCTCCCTTTCTCTCGCAGAGCATGGACCATTTTGACGACATTGGGCCCAGCGTGGTGATGGCCTCCCCGGGCATGATGCAGAGCGGCCTGTCCAGGGAGCTCTTCGAGAGCTGGTGCACGGACAAGAGGAACGGCGTCATCATCGCAGGCTACTGTGTGGAGGGCACGCTGGCCAAGGTCAGTCACCGCTGAGCACACTGCGGAGGGGGCTTCCCACTGAGGCGGTTCTTCAGACGGTTCTCATTTAATGCTTTTAAATGAGATGGAACTGGTCAGCTGGAGCTGTTCGTGAGGTGGAGAATTAATGCAGGCGCCGAGTGGCCTGATCCCCAGGCGGCTGGAGGCACAACTGGTCAGCTGGAGCTGTTCGTGAGGTGGAGAATTAACGCAGGCGCTGAGTGGCCTGACCTGATCCCCAGGCGGCTGGAGGCACCTTCAAGCTCCAGGAGCACCATCAGGTGCAGTAAAATAGTGGAAAGGAACCCGTTTGGGACAGACATGGATCCCGTAGCTGAGGGAGACGCGGTTCACTCACAGGTGTCCTCTCACAGGCTGTGCATGTGTTCGGGCTGATGGCCCGCTTCCTGTTGCTATAACATGACGGATGTGAGCTCTCAGGGATGCAGACAGGGATGTGCAGGGCTTCAGGGGCAATTTCTGCGCATCCAAGCGTCTTCTCTCACCTCCTCTTATTGTTCACTTCTGTTTTATTTCCTAAGTACATTGATTCCGTTTTGCTCATTTTTATTACTTTGTCTTATTCTGTGAATCATTCAGACAATGAAAGATGTGTATTTAAAATAGATTTTTAGCCCTAGCCAGTTTGGCTCAGAGGATAGAGTGTCAGCCTGCGAACTGAAGGGTCTCAGGTTCGATTCCGGTCAAGGGCATATCCCCAGGTTGCAGGCTCGATTCCCAGTAGGGGGCGTGCAGGAGGCAGCTGATTGATGATTCCCTCATCATTGATGTTTCTATTTCTTTCTCCCTCTCCCTTCCTCTCTGAAATCAATAAAAATATATTTTAAAAACTAGGTTTTCAGAACAGCAATGCATCCATCCTTTATGTAAACCCTCTTCGCTGGGAAGCTTCTCTCTAGAGCAAGAGAAGCGCTGAGAAGGCAGGTTTCCTTTCTAGTCCTGAGAGGTGTCCTTTCCACGTCTAGCACTCCAGCTACATTGAATTTTAATTAATCTGCTTAACTTCCTGTTAAATGTTTGCTTGATGAAGAAAATACGTATTTGAAATTTACTAAGTTGGTAGTATTACAACAGTTTTTGTGCTGAAGGTCCTAAATTTAGCATGAGTTTATGGCTGCATGAAAAGTAGAAAATGTACCTTTTCTAATTGGATTGTTTATTTTGTTTTGTTTCTTTTTCTTTGTTTTTAACAGCACATCATGTCTGAGCCTGAAGAGATCACGACCATGTCTGGACAGAAGCTCCCGTTGAAAATGTCTGTTGATTACATTTCTTTCTCCGCTCACACAGATTACCAGCAAACCAGCGAATTCATCCGAGCTTTGAAACCGCCTCACGTGGTTAGTCTGTGGGTTCATTTAGCGCATTACAGGGGAAAGCATACCCACTTTGCCGCAGCTGGTTCTCAAATGAGACCCGCCTTCTGTTCATGCAGCACTGTAAACGGAGCTTGCACTCACCTTGCACCCATCCTTCCAGCTCCCCTTTGAGGTAGACAAGCTGTGCACTTTATTTTATTTTTTTTAATATATTTTTATTGATTTCAGAGAGGAAGGGAGAGGGAGAGATAGAAACATAAATGATGAGAGAGAATCACCGATTAGCTGCCTCCTGCACGCCCCCCACTGGGGATGGAGCCCATAACTCAGGCATGTGCCCTTGACCAGAATTGAACCTGGGGACCCTTCAGTTCATAGGCCGACACTATGCACTTAGCCACACCGGCTAGGGCAAGCTGTGCACTTTAATTTCCCACGACACGGGCACCTGCTCAGACCTACCAACCCCAGATCCACTGTTCCTTCTCTTACTTTCTGCTGCCTCCCCAATAGCATCAGCGCGCCAGTTTGTACGTAGTCAAATCTGTCCATTTGGTATGTTTAACTGACTCATGTTCACAGAAAGGCCGTAGTATCTGACTAAGGATTCTCCTCTGCTCTTTCACATGCATTTCATGTAGATTTTAGTCCATGGAGAACAGAACGAAATGGCCCGATTGAAAGCAGCCCTGATTCGAGAATATGAAGATAATGACGAAGTTCACATAGAGGTTCATAATCCTCGGAACACAGAAGCTGTGACCTTGAACTTCAGAGGGGAAAAACTAGCCAAGGTCATGGGCTTTTTAGCAGACAAGAAGCCAGAACAAGGCCAGCGGGTCTCGGGAATCCTTGTTAAGAGAAACTTTAATTATCACATTCTTTCTCCTTGTGACCTGTCCAGTAAGTGCACTGTTCAATGTCGGGTACGGTTTGATTTTAGCATTGAGGGAAAAAGTCTATGAAAACTTCTCTTCCCTAGTGGCCACATTTCAAATAACAACCAAATAATAGAATGGAAATAGGTGGAAGTTAATCCAGTTCATTTTATGGGGAAAATAAAAATCTTCCCTGAACTGTGGACATTTAAATTCTTAGTGAAACAACTCTTTCCTTAATGGAGACGTAGGTTTGCCTCTAAGACGGAGCTACTGCTGCTGACTGGGCGGGGCTCTCCTCCCTCCCACCGCGGAGCCAGTAGTTTTCTTTCCTGAAGGAATGTTGGCCCCACCCAGGCACGGTGATTTTTCTGGCCTGTAGTTTTATGTTGCTTCTGGGCCTTCGTGGCCTGCGCCTGTGCAAATGCTAAGCCAGCGTGGCTTTTGCAGTCACTGTGGTATGATGTCCAAGTGAATAGCTGCTCATAAACTTGTATAAACTCTAAGCGCTTAATGAGGGGATAAGGAATCTGTGCGCAGGTGGGACCGGGTCAGCTTGCAGGCCGTCTGGTCGACCTTCCTCCAGCAGTCGGGTAGCTCTTACCCTGCGCCTGGCCCGGTGCTGGGGCTGGAGGGCCCAGGTTCACGCAGAAGCACCGCCCCCGCCCCGGAAGCGCTGCCCAAGGAGAGAAGCGCTTGTCCAGAGCGAGTCCTAGTGTCGGTCAGTGACACCGAGATGCCCGGCCAGCATGTGGGGAGACCGTGGGGAAAGGCTGTGCCAGTCAGGCGCCTGTGTGCCAGGAGGTGCCCAGCCCGAGAAGTGGGGGCAGCTGGTCTGCTGGCTTGGAGAGGTGTTGGGACCTGATGTGTTCAGGACAGTGGGGTGCCTTCTTAGGGCTGGAGCCTGAACTTAGGGGGTTAGCAGTGGGTCAGGGAAGTGAGGATGGGGACACACTAAGGAGGACCTTGTAGCTTGAAGAACGTGCTTTTACTTCTCTTGTCTTTACTCGTAGGATGTTTGCAAATTGTATTTGTGGGACTAGTATTGTTTCTTAAAGTGTCTCTATTCTCATTTCCTCTGCAGATTATACTGACCTGGCCATGAGCACTGTGAAGCAGACCCAAGCCATTCCCTATGCTGGGCCCTTTAACTTGCTCTACAACCAGCTACAGAAACTGACAGGTGTGTACATTGATTGACAGTCACTTGTTTTTGGTTTTTTAAAGTAATGATAGATCTAGGAAAGGATATGATTTCATTTTGGTAATTGTCTCAGATTAGCACAAATTTTATTTGTACTTTGTCATACCACATTTAGGTGAAGCTTAAAAATTTACTCATTACTCATCAGTTTTTTAAAATCCCATTATACCTTTTATCTTCAGTCCACTTAAAATTTTTAAAATATTGGTAGTCTTTGCTCCTTGGGTTTAAAATCTACTTTAGTTTACTTACCCAAATTTTATCTATTTCTTTCTTTGTTCAGTGATCATGTTTCTTGTTCCACTAGTACCCTGTACACAGCAGTTCTTATAAGAGCACATGACCAGTGGGCAGAGGCAGTGAAAGAGGAAAACCTGTTCTGTTTCCTGTTAGACCATGTCAGCGAGGGCCTGTGTAGCAGCAACGAGGGGCAATAATAAGTTAAAGGAAAGAGACGCTCGTAGGCAAGAACGTGTCTATTAACACGTTCCTCATCCCTCGTGGTAAAGTGCTGCCGTAGAGTAGCGCAGTGGAAACCCTTTCCACCTCAGAACCTCACAGCAGGAAACCAGAAGTCTCACCTTAGCCATAGAATTGCCCTGTGGAGACAGAAGGTAGCGGGACTGTCGGGGTTGACTAGCCTTGTGGTAAATGTTAAGATGCTAGTGGCTGCTCTCTGCACAAACATAGACCTTTGACAGGCACCAGAGTTTGCTGTTGGTGAAATATTAATGTCCAAGGTAAATCCATTCTAGCTCTATGGGCTTTTATAATCCATACTGAGATCTTTCAGTTACTGTGAGCAATTAATACAGAACTTACTTAGCTATTTAAATCTGACTACACCAATACACTATTAATTTTTTTCATTATGTATCGGCTTTATTTCAGCTGTCTCTATAAACAAATGAATAATTATGCCTCTGACAGATGATCAGGAAATTATGTACATTTTATAATTCTTTCTTTCAGGTGATGTAGAAGAATTAGAAATTCAAGAAAAACCTGCTTTGAAAGTGTTCAAAAATATTACTGTAATACAGGAACCAGGAATGGTGGTGTTAGAAGTAAGATGAGATTGTTTACCCAAACACGGAGGAGGAGGTTTTAAGCGCTCACATGCGGAGACTTGACTTGGGGTGGTGAACACACAGTACAGTACACAGACCATGTGCTATAGAATGTACACCTGAAACCTATGTAATTTTATTAACCAACGCCCTCCCTCCCCATAAATTCCGTTTTAAGAAAAGAGTTTACATGTAATTGTAGAGAAATTAGCTTCCCAATCAGGAAAAGATTATTGGAGAGTGTAGCGTTCTTAACAAGGTCAGCTTTAAATACAACATAGCTGGGCGTGGTCTGTGTGACATAGAAACTAGCCACCAGTTAAGGCTTGATGTTTAGTGTGTGTGTGAACAGTGACAGATCTCTCATATGATCAAGTGGGAGCTGACCTTATGGTATCCCAGGCTGTCTTCAGGTATATCAGAAGGTCTTAACGTTCTCAAGATAAAAGTCTCGTCCTGTTACATTAAAACTTGTCATGTACACATCTTAAGAGAGTGGGACTGTGAACACTCAAATACGCAACATTAACGTGACCCAAATCCACAAAGGCGAGAAGGCACTAACTTAGGTAAATGTGGTTCCCACTGGTAGGATTTTAAATTCCTGCTGGTGGAATCGGGAACCCAGACACCAGATGACGCTGATGGTTGATTTTGATGGGTTGGCATCGAAGGCCAAAGCAGTTCTTTTTCAAATGAACCCGGAACAGAGGGACCTCGGGCGGCCCTTGGCTGTTTCCCTGCCGCGGGGCTGTCGGTAGTGTTTGCAGGCTTTCCAGCTACAGGCCAGCTGTTTCGCTTTCACACATTATTCTAAACAAATAAAAAAGATCTGTCGCTGGTCCCTCTGCAGTTCTGTGATGGAGGGTCGGCCCCGCTGTGCCCTCCTAACTCTGCCTTTCGCTCTGCAGTGGCTCGCTAACCCTGCCAACGACATGTACGCAGACACCGTGACAACCGTGGTCCTCGAGGTGCAGTCAAACCCGAAAATCAGAAAAGGTACAGAATTCTCCATCTTTTTGCTAGCACTTCACTTTATCAGCCGTCCTTCCATGTCTATGGTGTTTTGAGCTGAAAAGCAGAAAGGAGAATGCTAAGGTGCTTGAACTCCTGGTTTTTTCATTCCTGTAACCTTGACGGCACTAAATACACGCATAACAGTGCATGTCACTAATATTTTCCTGCTCTCAGTGCCCGGTCTTTGTTTGTGCTGTGAAATCTGGTGGCACTTAACTCTAAGATAAAATCTCTTAGTGACAGTCCCTTAAAAACACTGTAATCGGAAGTTTCACAATATCGCGTTAGCCAGCGTGTCTAACAGGAAAACGGGCTGCTGTGTCGTGATTCACAAAAACTTGTAGAATAGAACGGAATCTCCTGTCGTTTGCCAAGGAGCAGTTTTCAACCCGGGAAACAGCAGTGAGCGTATCTCCGCGCTGTGTCTACAGTTGGGCTGTTTTAGACGGAGCTGGCATCGGGCAGCCCTCCTGCCGCTGGGGAAGGAGGGGCCCAGGCTCTCCTGGAGGCTGCCAGCCCCCCTGCAGGTGCAGCAGGCCGTGTCCTCTGAGGAGCACTTCTCTTCCTAAATATTAAAATGAAGCAGTCACAGTTCTCTGATTTCAGGAGAAAAAGTTTAGCTGACCTTCATGATCATCTTCTTGGAGAAAAAGTTTAGCTGACCTTCATGATCATCTTCTTGGGACTAGCCAAATCTATTATGAAACAAATACCTAAACAAATCTAAAGTGTTCAAGTTACCGGTAAGCATTTGTTTTGAATAATAGTCGTCATAACAATTATAATTAGAGCTCCATTTGATCGTTTGTTTGGTTGAATTACTAGGGGTAACGGATGCCCGTGTGCTGTGCCGTGAGGGCGCCGAGCGGTCAGCACAGAAGTCCCTGCCCGCCCGGCGCAGGCACATCCTGACGGAGCAGTTGGAAAGGCAGCTGCCAGCTTGCTCCTGTTACTTCACATTTCTCTTCTCTTAGATAAAAATACGGAGGACAAAGGGCAAGGTCGGGTGGCCTTACAAAGGGCAGAAGAGCTAGTGGAGCAAAGGCTGGGAGGAGAGGGCAGTGAGTGCAGGGACCGGGGGGCAGGTGAAGCCCAGGCTTTGGGCAGCACACCCTTCAGTGCCGGCGCCCAGGCCTCTGGGAACACGGCTCCTGTGGCTTCGATCTGTTCTTGTCAGATCCAGCCTCCCGAAGGGAATTGTGTTCTGTCCTCCAAGGTTGCTTTCCGCCCCTTATAGTCGGAGAACCCTTTTGTAAATGAAGTCTGTTTTGTGATAGAATGGTGAAATTTTGTCCGATATCTGTATGCTTTTCTGAAAAATGGAATTTCCCTGCAAAAATGGCATTTTCCCAGGCCAGTGAGATGCTGGTAGTCTTCAGCTCAGTGTCCAGCCCCTAGGGTTCCTCCTGCTGAGGGGGAGGAGCCCGGACATGCTGCCCTGAGGCTGCTGGTCTGATGGGGCGCCACCTGGTGACTGCGCTGAAGAACAGAGGCGGTGCCGTGGTTGGGTTGGTGGTCTTCATCTTGGGCATTGATTGCTCTTAAGACTCTGGTCCAGAATGCAAATGCATCTTCACTCTGACCCGCGGTAGTGGAATGAACGCAGTCGATATTCCCGGTGGTCCATCTCCCACTGGTAACAGTAGGGTGTCTTCGAGGGCTGGCCTCGGGGCATCGGCAGAGGTCCGTGTGGACACATTAGCATCGGCTCTTTCCATGAGTTACGGGTGAAACCGCTGGCGGCCCTCGGTCAGTGATCGGCCATTGGGCTGTTTCTGCCGCTTGGCGATTACGAAGCTGCTGCGTAAGCGTTCTTGTACAGGGTTTGTGTAAAGACACCGGCTTTTATCGCTCTTGGGTCAGTGTCTAGCATTAGAGTTACTGGGTCGTGTGCTAACTGTGTTTCATTCTGTACCGTTTGCTGCTGGTGATGGCTGGGCGGTACTAGTGTGAGCCAGGGCACCCTTGAAACCAGGGCAGGTGGCTCACCTTCCTAGCCTGCCAGGTTATTTTGTTTTTGGGGAAACCTAAGTCATCTAACTGGCAAGTGATAAATATAATCTATAATAATAAAAGTGTAATATGCTAATTAGACCAGACATCCTTCCGGATGACCTTCAGGACGAAGTGGGGGCTGCGAGGGAAGCCCGGGTCCCAGGAGGGAAGCCGGTGCCGGCAGCCGGAGGAAGGAGGGCCTGCTCTTGCATGAATTTCGTGCATCGGGCCTCTAGTTAATTAATGTTATTAAACAATGAGAGGCCCGATGCACGAAATTCGTGCAAGAGTAGGCCCTCTCCACCCCAGCTTCGTCTGGAAGGTTGTCTGGTTGGTGGTCCGGCCGTTTGGTCGATTTGCATATACGCTTTTGTTATTATAGATTGCAGGTGTAGTCTATAGAGTAGAGGGTTGACTTTGCATGCGGTGTAGCTAAGACCAAGGATCGACGAGCGCGGAGCTGCCATATCCCTCACTCGGGCCATTTCTGTGGCTCCTTTGCAGAACGTGAAGTGAAGGGATGAAGGATCAGGCTGCCTCCACAGGGAGGTGACACGTGGACGCTGGTCACGTGGAGGATCCACAGTCAGTCGCTGACTTCTCAGAAACCATTCTGAGTGTTGATTGGAAATTCGTCCACATGGGAATGCGGACACAAATGCTCGCTTCTCTCCCAGGTGCCGTGCAGAAGGCGTCTAAGAAGTTGGAGATGCACGTGTACAGCAAGAGGTTGGAGGTCATGCTCCAGTGAGTGGGCTCTCGCCCCAGGCGGGGAGGGGGTGGGCTCCGGTCCCCCGAAGCCGCGCTCGGACCCGGCTTAGAAGCCCTTTTGTGGAACTCAGTGTCGGCTCCCGCCTGCCCGGGGATGGGAACCGAGCAGCCTGGGCTGCGGCTGTGGGATAGCCAAGCTCCCCTCTGTCGGGGACGGACACGTGGCGCAGCCCTTCACACACACACACACACCTGAGTGTTAGAAACAGGAACGGGAGCCACGCCCGGCTCAGCCCCCTCAGGACTGAGAGGCCTGTGCTTCAGCGCCACGGGTACATGCAGCGGTCGTGCCGGTGCTGACAGCCTCGGGGTTTGTGGGATGGATGCACTGGCTGCTCCTACACAAACCACCAACTGATGCCTTGAAATGAAACCTTTTGTACATTAACCGCCGGACGCTCAGGCAGCCGGCCCCGCCCTGCCAGCCGAACGCCGTGGGCAGTGCTGACTGGGCTGGCGTCTGGGTTTTGCAGCTTCACTGACTCTCCTCACCTGACCCACCGGCTGGTTGGCCTGCTGTTTGCAGGCGTCTTTGTCACCCACGGGGACAAAAGCGGCAGTTAGTGACTGGCTGGCTCCCAGGGCACAGGCAGCGCCTGCCCAGGAGATGCCAGTGTGAAAGTCCAGCTCAGAGGAGGCGCCCAGAGGTGACTAGAAGGAGCAGCCAGTGGACTGGGAGCCATTTCAGCCGAGAGGCCAGGGTCTGGATCCCGGCTCCGCTGGGGGCTGTAGGCCAGTCACCTGAACACATCCTGTTAACCCCGTGTGTAAAGGGCTTCTCACCAGCATTCTTACAGGTCGAGATCATGTATGTAAGTGCCTAGCACAGTGCCTGCTGGAATAGAGCATTCTTAATAAGTGGTAGCTGTGCGTTTCACCTGTTTTATTACATTAATGAAATATAGAAGGTAACTAATTAATAAGTCTATCTCAGGATTATAGATATAAGTATTCTACTTCAACACTGCGGCCTCGCTTCAGTTTTACTCCCCCCAAATATATAAACCTGTGTTCACATATTATAAATGCATCTGCACTGACCCTGTGCCTTTCCCCTAAGGGACATATTTGGAGAAGACTGTGTGAGTGTGAAAGACGGCGCCCTGCTCAGTGTCACCGTGGACGGGAAAACGGCGAACGTGAACTTGGAGACCCGGGTATGGCTGCGCCTGCGTTTCACGACATTTAGGAAATAGAGTGAAGGCAGAATCATCAGCGGTCCCACATCTCACTGTGATCCCACACCTCACAGATTCATCTGTGATCCCACACCTCACAGAATCATCTGTGATCCCACACCTCACAGATTCATCTGTGATCCCACACCTCACAGAATCATCTGTGATCCCACACCTCACAGATTCATCTGTGATCCCACACCTCACAGAATCATCTGTGATCCCACACCTCACAGATTCATCTGTGATCCCACACCTCACAGAATCATCTGTGATCCCACACCTCACAGATTCATCTGTGATCCCACACCTCACAGAATCATCTGTGATCCCACACCTCACAGATTCATCTGCGGTCCCACACCTCACAGATTCATCTGCGGTCCCACACCTCACAGATTCACCTGTGATCCCTTGCCTGTAATAAGTTGTTTTTGTATTTTAGCATTTCCTTCCAGTTTCTTCCTATTTTTTAATTTTATTTTCTACAAGTTGTGTGTATATTATTCTACAAGAGGTGAAGCAAAATAGGTATCCAGTTGTCTGTCTGTCCCATATCATAACTACAAACCTGCCTCTGCCCCCCCACATAAGAAGCTGTACGTTCTTGCTTTTTCACTTCTCATTGTCAGTGTTTCCGAGTTGCCGTCTGGCACCCATCCCCAGGGGTAGGTCCTCTGGTTATTATATGTGACCCCTCCCCCTTGTCCCCGCTAGCTGGCCCCGCCTCCGCCCCCTGCAGGGTTGTTCCGGAGATTAGAACAGTTATACTAAGCAGATAACGTGTGTTTTACATTTCTTTTGCATGTTCTTTGATTATTTAGGTGCTTTGAGAAAACACTACATTTATTTTACCTCAATAGAAAAATAAACTAAGAACATAAACAAGAAAGTCTATAGAGAAGAAGTAGAAATAGCCAGGGAACAGATGAAACCAGTGTTCAGGTCCACTGGTAACAAAGAAACACAAATGTGAAGAGTGAAATACCGCTGTGTGCTTATGGCACAGATTGAAGGGATTGCTGTGAGCCATGATGGTGAAAGGCAGGGACACAGGTGTTCACAGGTGTTGTGTGGGGTGAGGAGGAGGTTACAATCAGGTGGAAATTCTTTCTCCAAGGCAGTTTGGTGATACGCATCAGAATCCTTAAAAACGTAAATGCTGTTATCCACAAAACCACTTACTGGGTTTAACCAAAGAAAATAACTAGACGAGTGAGCACAGATGTGTACAAGGGTGTCTACTTCAGCATTGATTATAACATGAACACAATTTCAAGAGACGTAAGTACCCAAGAGTAGGAGATAATAACAAGTGAGTGAGTCGTGTAGGGGCACCCTCGTGCGTGAAATGCTGTGTATGCAGCCAGAAAGGATGCTGGTGCAGATGGTTATGCAAATGGCCCACCTACATTAAGTGGGGAAAGGTTACACACAGCAAGTATGATAAATCAATCCCGTTTTCGTTGGAAAGAAATCTATATGCACAGCTAAAGTCTAGAAGGTTATGCACTGAAATGCTAACAGTAGTTAACAGAATTAAGGGTGTTTTTCTTTCCTCCGTTCTTACACGAGGAATATTTGTGGTGGGATAAAAAGTATGTAAACAGCATAGAGTATTTCATAGCTGGAAAGGAACTAGATGATTACGAGGCTCATGCCCGCCCACAGGTTGCAGTGCGGGACCTGAGTGTGCAGGGCTGGTGACTCCACCCCACCCCCCGCCATGAGTGTTCTAGAAGAGATTCACTCATCTTCTGTGTCATAATGTCTGTGCTTCGCCTGCAGACTGTCGAGTGTGAGGAAGGAAGCGAAGATGACGAGTGTCTCCGGGAAATGGTGGAGCTGGCCGCACAGAGACTGTACGAGGCCCTCACGCCGGTGCACTGAGCCCGCCGGCCGGCTGTGCTGGAACGTTCCTGTGATGCTCGCGTTTACTTCTGTTACTTAAAGGAAACACATTCCTTTCTCGGGGCGGCCTATTTACTTTGGACGTCAAACGGCTTTTATTCCAGTAGTTAGCATACCACTAAAGTACCAACGAATCTGTTCATTACTTTAGAACTGCTGAATAAACCGTTTAGAATTCATTGACTCCACGTCTAGGCACAGATGCAGCTCCCAGTAAACTTTAAAAATCTGCTCACAGTGCCCTGGCCAGGCAGCTCAGAGGCCCGCTGTTTGGAGCAACGTCCTGTGCACCCAAACATTGCGGCTCCATTCCCGTCAGGGCACATCCCCAGGTTGCAGGTTCCATCCCCAGTCAGCATTGACCGATATTCTCTCCCTCTCTCTCTAAAATCAATAAACACGTCCTCAGGTGAGGATTATTCATTAAATCTTCATAGCAACTGCATCAGAATGTCTCACTATACATTTTAATACACAATAACTTTTATTTTCATATTTTGTGAATTGGAGTTAATTTTTTGAGATTATCACTTAAAAGTTTTGAGCCCTTTTCTACCTCTTCCCTCCTGATCCTTTTGCCAAGTTCCTTAGCTTCCACATTTGTAAAATTACAGCTTTTGGGGTTCAGTGGTATTTCCTTTCGCTAATAGCCACATATTCCGTTTCAGAGATGTGAGATTATACTCTTTGTCTCTAGTTTCAGGGACTCGGGTGACAGGTGGATTGTTTCCTATGTGAATTGACTGCAGTTTCCTGAGGTAGCGGAGCTCAGACTTGCAAATGGCACAGGCGCATCTGGTGCTGCTGCTGCGGGAGGCCGGCCGGCCAGGGGCTAACTCGCCTCTCGTCGATGCAAAGGGGTTTGTTCCCTCTGCAGAGGGACAAGCTGTGCGTGCGTCGCTCCTCCCCTCACAGCCTAACCCAGGAGGTGCTCGCACTCAGTCTAGCTACAGACACCAGCCAGCCAGCCACTACATCCCATCAGCACTGTTCAGGCCTCACCTCTTGGTGACTTAAAACCTGTAACCATTGACGATGCATTTCCTGTGCTTGGGTGACACACTTCACTGTGTAAATCTTTTTATGTGAAATACATTTATTTCTGTAATGTAGCCAACTTACTTTGTCTTTGGCCCAAACCATAGGTCTAAGGGTCATAGGAGATTTTTTGAAATTATAGTTAGCCCCCAGCTGGTTTTGCTCAGTGGATAGAACGTCAGCCTGCGGACTGAAGGGTTCTGGGTTCAATTCCAGTCAGGGGCATGTGCCTAGGTTGCAGGCTGAGTCTCCAGTAGGATGTGCAGGAGCCTGATCTATGAGTCTCATCATTGATGTTTTTTTAAATATATTTTACTGATTTTTTACAGAGAGGAAGGGAGAGGGATAGAGAATTAGAAACATTGATGAGAAACATGGATCAGCCGCCTCCTGCACACCCGCTACTGGGGATGTGCCCACAACCAAGGTACGTGCCCTTGACCGGAATAGAACCCGGGACCCTTCAGTCCGCAGGCCGACGCTCTATCTACTGAGCCAAACCGGTTAGGGCTCATTGATGTTTCTATCTCTCCCTCTTCCTCTCAAATTAATAAAAATCTGTTTTTAAAAATTATAATTTAAAAAAATTATGTTCTATTGATTTTAAAGGGAGAGAAAAATATCGATCAGTTGCCTCTTGTATGCACCCTGACCGGGGATCAAACCCAAAACCTGGATATGTACTAGTCCTTGACTGGGGATCGAACTGGTGATCTCTCAGTGCATGGGACCGTGCTCAACCAACTGAGCCACACTGGCCAGGCTATTATGACTTTTAAGCTACAAAACATACACGTGTAATATCTGACTGATATACACAGCAAGCAGGGGGTGTCCTTTCCCCGGTCCCGTCTCCAGGCGGCTCCTGGAGTCCAAGTCACCGTCTTCCCACCGCTTCCTGCTACCGCCTGACCTCTCCCCTGTGCAGGCTGAGCTCAGACCGTGGGCTGCCCCGGTCCCTGGGGAAGCGCCACCCTCTGGCTGCAGGAGGGTCTTGCCTTCCATGTGGAACGGGCCGCATCGGTGGGCTCCGGAGAGCAAGCCCAGCAGCGGCTGTTTCTAAGATGCAGCCCCCCGACCCGCAGGCTTCACTGACTAGGATGCAGTCCACGTGCCTGGGCTGCGCGGGGGAGGCACACGGTAGCACGGAGCACCGATGCCCGCGGGTCAGCGTGGAAAGCGGGTGGTTGGCAGTGCGGGTCCTCCGCAGCCGCGTCTGGAAGCTCCCAGGTGACTCTGGTTTAAGTCCGGGAGCTACCAGCCTTGAGACTGGGGCGCGCTGTCACCCCACCTGCCCCTCCAGCTCCAGCCGGTCTCCTGCCGGGCGCCCCGTCCAGGCCAGGAGAGGGTCGTCAGCTTTACCGCCACGCCCGCTCCCCAGCCCTGGCCTCCACTGACCCGGGTCTCCGGACAGCCTGCTCCTCGTGGCCGCCGGGCTTCACCGCGTGGTTGAGGGACACGCGCTTCTCTGAGGTCCTCAGACAAGGCCCCACCTTGGGGCGCTCCCTGGCCCCCTCGGTCTGACCACACCCTCACCCCCACCCATATCTTACCACGGGCGACTCCAACAAAGCCCCCTGCCTTCGGAGTTCTGCAGCCTGCCCCCCGCCCCCACCGCTCCTCGGCACCCCACTCTGCTGTGTATTCCGAGTTGAGCCTAATCCTCCCAGAGGCAAGACCCCAGGCCCAGTCCTCTGCCCACCGGCTAGCAGGTGTCCTGAGTGAGTTACTGTTTGGTTAATCCTCACCCGGGATGTGTGACGTTGATTCCTGGAGGGGGGTGGGGGGGGGGGGACAAACTTGGATGAGACACATGATGAGCTGCCTCCCCGCCGCCACGGGGGTCACGCCTGCAGCCGGGAGCGGGCTCTTGACCAGCATCAAACCCAGGATCCTTGGGTCCCTGGGCGCTAACCACTGAGCCCGCCAGGGCTTGAGGAGTGGCTTCCCAGCAGGTGAGCACCTCCTCCGGCAAAGGGCGCTGTGCCCAGTGAGTCCTCGGTGACGCCGCCGGTGGCCCCACAGCCGGGAACCAGTCGGGACAGGAGCTGACGGAAGGAAAACCCAGTTTCTTCAAGACCCAGAGACCATCCCAGCCTCTCGGAGCAGCAGGGGGCGGGAGGCAGGGCGGGGCCG
>NW_005359352.1:1111904-1112348 GCF_000412655.1 Myotis brandtii | reverse complement strand
GCAGCCCGTGCGGGGCGGAGAACAAGGAGCCACCCCTCCGCGTCCGCGGGCGGAACAGGCTGAGCCCGAATGACATGCCTCCGAGAGCAAAGCTGATCCTGTTTTCACCCGCCATCACTTCAGCTCACGCTTCAGGGCGGAGCGCGCGTTACGAGTTCACTTCCCGGCCCGCAGACAGGCCTCCCTGCGCCGTTCTGCGTCTGTGCCGGGCGGGGGACGCTCGGACATCGGGGCAGGAGGGCTTCCGGGCCCGTGGGGATGCCTCCCCGAGGTTCACCCCGAGTTCCGTGAGGAGTCGCCCTGGCTTCTTGCAACGGGGGAAGGGAGGGCAGCGAGGTTTCACTTCCTAACTCAGCACACAGTTGCCTGTACCGACGGTACAAAGTTCCTGAAGGAGCTTTTCTAGATGAGTGACTGATAGCAGGTTTCAGCGAAGTGTAGGCA
>NW_005359352.1:1110609-1111622 GCF_000412655.1 Myotis brandtii | reverse complement strand
CCCGCCCACCATGGCCTCGGACAGGGACCAGGACTAACGGGCTGCTCTTTCTCCAGTTTTCTTTCCAACAGGGCGGATGGGGCGCGTCCCTGGCTGACAGGCTGGTCAGGTGAGCAGTTTCTACCTGGCACTTGAGTGCTGGGGTTTTTTCATGTTTAGTTTATGGGTTGATTTTAGAGAGAAACATCGGTTTGTTGTTCCACTTACTTAGGCGGCCAGTGGTTGGTTCTGGTTTGCGCCCTGACCCGGGCGGAACCCACAACCTGGGTGACTGGGCTGCACTCGGACCGCGGAGCTGCCCGGGCTGGCCCCTGAGGCTGATGGCGGGCACGGGTGCATCCCAGGAAGAGAGAGGGACGGTGCCCTTTCCACCCTCCATCCTCGCTGGCCGGTCCTCGGGGTTCAGGGAAAGAACGTTGCCACCATGTGACCGCAAACCCTGTTGTGAAAAACATATGAAGGGTTTGGGTCCGAAAGAGCACAGCTGCTCACCACGTAGAGGCGACAGGTTCTTCCGGCACCTGGTGGGTGTGACGTCAGTGATTAGTGAGCTCAGTTGCGAGAACGCAGAGTAGATTCTTAACACAAAGTTTCGATAGAGGGTTCCTTCCTCCAAGATTCTCTTTATATCAGAAATAGTGATGATGGTGGTATTTGAAGTGTATGCCGAGGAATTCATGAACAGGGAGACAGTGTCCCAATTCGAGAGGTGAAAACAGCCCGGCTGGTGTGGCTCAGTGGGCACCAGCTCGCTTCCCGGTCAGGGCACAGGGCCGGGGTTCAGGGCTTGGCCCCCAGTAGGGGGCGGCAGGAGGCAGCCTCTGGATGATGTTTCTCTCCCATCAATGTTCCTATCTATCCCTCTCCCTTCCTCTTTTTTTTAAAAAAAAATTGCCGAAACCGGTTTGGCTCAATGGATAGAGCGTCGGCCTTCGGACTGAAAGGTCCCAGGTTCGATTCCGGTCAAGGGCATGTACCTAGGTTGCGGGCACATCCCCAGTGGGGGGTGTGCA
>NW_005359352.1:1109071-1110286 GCF_000412655.1 Myotis brandtii | reverse complement strand
CTCCCTTCCTCTCTGTAAAAAATCAATAAAATATATTTTTAAAAAATTTAAAAATTGGTTTAAGAAAAGTACAAATTTTTAAAAAGAGGTTAAAATATATATTTAGAAATATTTTTCAGATTAAAAACAGTAGACACAAACCCGAGCCGGTTTGGCTCAGTGGATAGAGCGTCGGCCTGCGGACGGAAGGGTCCCAGGTTCGATACCAGTCAAGGGCACATGTCTGGGTTGTGGGCTGGGTCCAACGTGCAGGAGGCAGCCAATCAATGATTCCTTCTCATCATTGATGTTTCTACCTCTCTCTTCCTCTCTGAAATCAATAAAAATATATTTAAAAAATAAAATAAAAACAGTAGACACAAGTGTCTGTGTTTGGGGTATCAGTAAACTGATCAGCAGGAATTTTGCCTTTTCCTCCTTTAGAAGAAATATGCTTATCATGACTTGATACTTGATAATCTTCTTCATCAATATAACACACCAAGAAAATATATTTATTTCTGAATGTGAAATGTGTTTTACAAAGTCTTCACTTTCTCCTCTATATTTATCCCCTAAACTAGAAAATGAAAAATTGACCCTGCGTTTTCTAGTCCTAAATGCTTGCTTTATTTAAGTGGACTTAATCTAAAAACATGAAGGTACCCTTTCATCCCTCCGTTTTCTCCTGTAAAATCTGGCGGGGGGAGGGGGGGGAGGTGAAACAGCTGCCTCCTGCTGAAGCTGCCAGCCTGCGATCCCCCTACAACACGCAGGGGTTTTATGCTCCCACCCATGTTCAGCTGAGAACACTATAAGCAACGAGGCCACACAGCGGAGACGGGCAGGGGCGGGGCTGCAGGGCCGATGCCCGGAGCCCCGGGGAAGGTAAAGGGGCGCCTGCTCGGGTGCTGGGTGCTCGCTGAGCCAGGGCCGCCCGGAGCAGAGCAGGTGCGTTTCCCTCGCTGAGCCGGCAGCCCTTGACTTGCTCCGTTAACCTTTTCTGAACAAATAGAAGATGTTGAGAAACTAATTATTCAAATGGCCTGAGAAGCTCCAGGAACTGTAAATGCAGTGGTTCTCAACCTTGGCTGCACATTAGGATCCCCTGGGAATCTTTTTAAAATCCTGATTTCTGGGCCTCATCCTCCGGAAATTCTGTTTCTTTGTTATGGTGGGGCCACAACATTAGTAACAAAGAAACAGAATTTCCGGAGGATGAGGCCCAGAAATCAG
>NW_005359352.1:1096615-1108943 GCF_000412655.1 Myotis brandtii | reverse complement strand
GGAAGGGAGAGGGATAGAGAGTTAGAAACATCGATGAGAGAGAAACATCGACCAGCTGCCTCCTGCACACCTCCCGCCGGGGATGTGCCCGAAACCAAGGTACATGCCCTTGACCGGAATCGAACCTGGGACCCTTCAGTCCGCAGGCCGACGCTCTATCCACCGAGCCAAACCTGTCTTGGCAGGATTTTAAAAAGATTCCCAGGTGATTCTAATGTGCAGCCAAGGTTGAGAACCACTGTTTAAATGTTTCACCACATAAGTTTTGTAAATAGTTAATTTTAGCACTAAAATCTCAATTGATAGTTTACAGGTGTGAGTGTTAGAAGACCACTTAATTAGAAGGTTGTTGTTTTTCGGAATTCAGAGTAATTACAAGAAAAGACCAGCTTCTTAGAGACTTTGTACCTATGATACTTGCTCAGGTTAATACCTGTCTGCTGTCAACTCCATTTTAAAAGCGCCCTGTGCCGTGCATGAAACCAGCGGTCTGCAGACTAACTCAGCCCTCGAGGTAATTACCCGTCTCTCTCACTGAGGGTGTGACCACGTGCCTGTGATGGCACGACTAAGGCCAGCGCTCTGTGCTATTGCTCACGTCAGAGAGAACCGAGGGCAGGCAGAGCAGGCCCCGCCAGCCTGGAGCGCTCGCTCGCCCTCACAGCCGGTTGGTTATGGGACTGAAACAGCCTTGTCTGAAATTCATCTTTAAAAATTTTTTAATTTTTCATTTCAGAAAATGTGATGTTCTGAACCGTGGATTTTCAGGCTATAATACCAGATGGGCCAAAATTATCCTTCCCAGGCTCATCAGGAAAGGGAACATTTTGGACAGCCCAGTAGCAGTTACAATTTTCTTTGGTGCCAATGACAGTGCGTTAAAAGGTAAAGGCGTTTTGGTATTTTCCCAGTTCATATTTCATGTTACAGCAAACTTACATGTGTGCTCTGGTTCCTGATCTCCTGAGAGGGGACGTTTTGTCCAAAGTGTAACAAGTTTCCTGCGTACGTAGGTGTGTTTCTTCTGCCATCAGTGTCGGTGACTTTCACCCCAACCTGTTTTCAGACCCGTGTCGTCTAGCCTCGTGCTGCTGTGCTCAGCGCCTGGTTCTTTTCTCTTAGTGGCCGTCGCTGGCAGCAGGGGCCTCAGGTGGGCACCTGCGTCTTATTGACGGAAAGAGGAGCTCAGGGCCGCCCAGACACAGGCGCAGCCTGGAACCTGAGTGATGGCTCCGGGCGAGGAGAACCCTGCGCGGCAGGAGGAGGGACGTAAGCCTGGACTTGGGGAAGCTGATGTCACCCCCAGAGGTTTTTCCAGGGCCCACTCCTCCCCCAGCAGTGGCCTGGCCTGCTGCTCACAGACCCTAGGGGGGCCTCTCGGTGAGGCTGGAGATGGGGACGGAGGGCTGCCAGGGGGCGGCTCTGGCGGCCTGGGAGGAAGGGTACATAAGTTACAGGTGGCAGTAGGGACCGCAGGCCAACTATCGGGAAAAGTGAAGTTCTGTCTTCACTTAACATCTACACCAGAAGAAAAACAAAACTCCAAAACCAGAATTTTTTAAAAAATATATTTTATTGATTTTTTTTACAGAGAGGAAGAGAGAGGGATAGAGAGCTAGAAACATCGATGAGAGAGAAACATTGATCAGCTGCCTCCTGCACACCCGCAATGGGGAATGTGCTCGCAACCAAGGTACATGCCCTTGACCAGAATCGAACCTGGGACCCTTCAGTCCACAGGCCGACGCTCTATCCACTGAGCCAAACCAGTTAGGGCTCTTTTTTTTTTTTTTAATATATTTTATTGATTTTTTACAGAGAGGAGGGGAGAGGGATAGAGAGTTAGAAACATCCATGAGAGAGAAACATTGATCAGCCGCCTCTTGCACGCCCCCCACTGAGCCAAACCGGTTAGGGCCAAAACCAGAATTTTTTAAAAATGGTGAAGTTTATCAAACTTAGGGCAGGAATAAACATTAAGCATAAAAACAATGGAGGAAATTGCAAAGGAAGAAAATAAGTTTGTGAAATAAAATAGTTTATCAAATAAACTATTTAAAAAGAATAAAATGACACAGTAAGGAAAATATTTGCAAAAATAGGCAGACAAAAGTTAATGTCCTTAATGAATAAGTCAAGAAAAGCATTAACTCCAATAGAGAAATGGGCAACGCAGGAATAGATAATTCACAAAGGAGAAACTTAATAGCCAATACATGTTTGAAATGTATGAAAACTTCAGTTATCCAAAAAATGCAAGTTACAAAGAATTTTGTGGGTTTATTTTTTTTTTTAATTCTTTATTGTTTAAAGTATTACATGTCTCCTTTTCCCCCCATTGACCTCTCCCTGGCCATCCCCACCTTCTAGCACATGCCCTCACCCCCCTACTGTCTGTGTCCAATGGTTGTGCTCATATGCATGCATACAAGTTCTTTGGTTGATCTCTTACCCCCTCCCCCCCCCCGCCCCGACATTCCTTCATAGGTTGGACAGTCTGTTCCATGCTTCTATGACTCTGGTTCTATTTTTATTCATCAGTTTATGTTGTTCATTATATTCCACACTAGAGGCCCGGTGCATGAAATTCGTGCACATGAAGGGGCGGGGGTACTTCAGCCCGGCCTGCACCCTCTCCATTCCGGGACCCCTCGGGGGATGTCCGACTGCCAGAAACTGCCAGTTTCTGGCAGTCGGACATCCTTCTCACGATCCAGGACCGCTGGCTCCTAACTTCTCACCTGCCTGCCGGCCTGCCTGATCTCCCCTAACTGCCTCTGTCTGCTGGCATGATCGACCCCTAACTGCCTCTCTCTGCTGGCCTGATCGCCCCCTAACTGCCCCCCTGCCGGCCTGATTGCCCCTAACTGCTCTCCCCTGCTGGCCTGATCACCCCTAACTGTCTCTGCCTCAGCCCTTGCCACGGCTTTGTCCTCCGGAAGGATGTCTGGAAGATGTCTGGTCTAATTAGCATATTATCCTTTTATTAGTATAGATGAGTGAGATCATGTGATATTTATCTTTCACTGACTGGCTTATTTCGCTTAGCATAATGCTCCATCCATGTTGTTGCAAATGGTAAGAATTCTTTCTTTTTTACCACAGCGTAGTATTCCATCGTGTAGATGTACCACAGCTTTCTAATCCATTCATCTGCTGATGGGTCCATTGTGTAGATGTACCACAGTTTTCTAATCCACTCATCTGCTGATGGGCACTTAGGCTGTTTCCAAATCTTAGCTATTGTAAATTGTGCTGCTATGAACATAGGGGTGCATATATCCTTTCTGATTGGTGTTTCTAGTTTCTTGGGATATATTCCTAGAAGTGAGATCACTGGGTCAAATGGGAGTTCCATTTTTAGTTTTTTGAGGAAACGCCATACTATCTTCCATAGTGGCTGCACCAGTCTGCAGTCCCACCAGCAGTGCACGAGTGTTCCTTTTTCTCTGCACCCTCTCCAGCACTTGTCGTTTGTTGATTTGTTGATGGTAGCCATTCTGACAGGTATCAGATGGTACCACATTGTCGTTTTGATTTGCATCTCTCAGATGGTTAGTGACTTTGACCATGTTTTCATATGTCTCTTGGCCTCTGTATGTCCTCTTTGGAGAAGTGTCTATTTAGGTCTAGAAATAATCCTTTGCAGCTGCATAGGGATGGCTGGTCCTTCACGCAGGAGCCTTGTCTGAGTGCTGTACACACCTGGCGGGCTTGATTCTCACAGGCACCCTGAGGTAGACCCTGTTGCCTCTTTTCACCAGTGAGGACACGGGTTCAGAAGGTGGAGCATTTGTGCAAGGGCACTGGCTGGTCAGGGACAAGGCCAGGAGAGGGCGGGGCAGCCTCCCTCCACACCGGCTCTTACGTCTTCACAAATTCAGCCTCATAGCCACATGGCGCAGGGAGGAAGCGCATTTCCGAGGTGCAGCCAGAGCCCTGGAGGCCGCCTTGTGAACTGTGTGCTGGAACCCTCCCCCTCTCCGGCCTTGGTGCCCAACGACTCCCCAGTGACCTCGAGTGTGGGCGTTTGTGAGCGGGCCCTGACCTCAGCTGTCACTTCACTCTGCTCTGAACAGATGAGAACCCCAAGCAGCACATCCCCCTGGAGGAGTACGCGGCGAACCTGAGGAGCATGGTGCAGTACCTGAGGTCCGTGGACGTCCCCGAGGGCAGGATCGTGCTCATCACGCCGCCCCCACTCTGCGAGGCCGCGTGGGAGAAGGAGTGCCTGGCGCAAGGTGACCACACCTGGGTGGGCCTGGAGACCTAGAGGGACGGCGCTCCAGCCTGCAGGCGGCTCTCGGGGGCCTGCACAGCCGCATGGTCTGTGTGCAGCAGGTGACAGAGGAGCACGGCTCGCGCGGCCACACCCGAGCACCTCTGGCGTAGGAGTCGGAGTCTCGCTTGGGCCGTGTTGGGCCGCTGGCCTGGCATTTGCTGCCTTGTCATCTCCCAACTCCCAAGGCGCCCGCAGCCATGAGCTCTGTGCCCACGGCTGAGCGCATCCCGGAACAGACCGCGGTTCTGCGCGTGGTGTGGTGCCGAGGCCGAGAGTCTGTGCCTTGGACACGGGGTCACATTGGGGTCACATTGGGGTGTTTTCCTGACTTCCCAGCAGGTAAGACAGTTGTGGTCCCTCCCAACTCTTGCCTTCTCTGCTTGAAAGTCTACAATGATTTCCCCACCATATGGAGTAGCTTCTTAGTACATGTACACATTCGGGGTCTCAGCACAGCATTCCTCTACAGCGTGCCGCCGACTAGCCTCCAGCCCGGCCACCCTGGACCTTCCTGCCGGGGCCTCTGCTCCCTGTCAGGAGGCCCTGGGGGCCACAAGGCTCCTCCTCCTCTGCTGGGAGTCGCCTGCGAGGCCTGTCCTTGTCTTATGCTCGGCCCCCAGGCTGGTCCAGTCTGGCCCCTAAGTCTGTGCCTGTTTATGGAACTGAGAAACCATCCAGGCCAGAACCTGCCCAGGACCAGTGCTGGAGTTTATCAGCTGTCACCTTTTCTCCAAAGGTTGCAAGTTAAATCGCCTGAACGTGGTGGTTGGCGAATACGCCAGCGCCTGCTTACAGGTGGCCCGAGACTGTGGGACTGACGTGCTCGACCTGTGGACCTTGATGCAGAAGGACGGTCAGGTAGGTGGCTTGCTCGGTCCTTTTGGGGCGAGTAGGACCACACAGGCGTGCCTCAGCTGTGCGTGGCTCTGAGTAGGCGTCAGATGCAGCCAGAGCCCAGCCAGAGCTCTGAGTTGCTCTGAGCCCATATGTCCTTCTAATTTCTTCCCGACTATGCCAGAGTAGGTTCCTGCTCGAACCCACTCGCTGCACTCACTGTTGGGTCCGAGCCCCCCGCCTGGGGCTGGACCTTCTTGAACACCGGGTCTTAGACGGAGAAGCCATGGGAAGTTATGGGTGTATAAGGAGGAGTCTGGATTGTAGGAGCTAGTGGCCATAAGTCATCAGACAAAACAGCTCTTCACAGCAGAGCCCATACAGGCAGCCGTGCCCCGGCTGGTGAATCCATATCCTTCCCACAGGGTAGCATTCATCTCTGCACCCACAGCTGTTGTCTGAGAGCCGCGCGCTGCCTAGACCGATAGCTTCACATACCAACGGTGCCTGAGCTCTCCCTTAGCGCCACAGCCTCAGCAGCTCTGTCCCCCCTGCCCAGGACCCTGGCTGGTCTCCGGCCTCACATAGGAACTGCCCCGAGCTTCTGAACTCCCTCGCAGCAGCAGCCTCACATCCTCGCCTCGGCAGCACACTCGCTGGTCAGTGACATGTGTCACACTTCTTAGACAAAGGCTTCGTGCCAGTACTAACACCATATTTTGGGCCACAGAAGGGCACAGAGTACCATGTCCTGGCACCTGCTATGGTATCTTAGCCTAGGCTCAGGGTGGCCTTGGCCGGCCCGGCATACTAACGAGGCCATCCACACTCTGAGTGGCCGTGGCTGTCTGGTGACGAGTACGGTGGCCACAACAGGGAAGACAGTTGAGGCTCTGGGACAGCATGCGGTCAGCACTTACCCGGCTCCTCAGCTGCAGCAGCAGGAAACGCTCACATTTAAGAACGGCCAGGCCACCTCCTTTTCTACATGGCACGGAGGAAGTTAGAACACGTCACCAGGCACACGACGTATTTAAGTAGAATGTGCTATCAGCTAAGATTTGTATTTTGAGATACGGAGTTCTAATTGTTTTGCTTTTAAGTCCAGAAAGCCCATGTCTCAATATAAAAGGTAAGAACCTGGTCCCCGGGCAGAATGGTACAGCCACTCCGGATGACAGTTTCAATAGAGTGAAACGTACTTACATGGGACCCAGCAGTCCTGCTCCTGGTGTTCACACAGCGGACACTTGTTTCCCGGGAGACTGACCCCGAGCAGCAGCCAGCTCTGATTAGGAAAGCAGTGCTGCTGGGGAAGGTGCTCTTACAGTCAGTCCTTTACATGAAATGCTGAGAGCCTAGAACTGAGAGGGCCGTCCAGAGAGGCCACCTGATCTGGAACAGCAGAGACTAGAAAACGAAGGCTCAGGTAGACTCGGCCCAGTGGAGACAGGGTCTAATGGTCAGTGCTGCTGAGAGCAGGGCGTGGGGGACTGACCCCGGTGTTCCAGCGTCACTGTTCTAGTTCTTTCCTCCTAATAACTTGCCTGTCAACTTAACACTTAGACTGAGAAGCAAAAGTGCCCCTGGGCCTTCTCACCCCGTGTTCGTTAGTCAGCCTCTCTGAGCTGGTGGCCGGGAGGATGGCTCAGGTCTTCATGGTGTGAGGCTGTGGGAGCTCCATCTGTAATTGCCTATCATCTGCAAAGGGCCTGTGGTCCCTTGAGCCTGTGCGCGGAGCCTGGCGGTGCCACTGCAATCCCCGGAGAAACGAGCGCACACCTGTAACGGCCCCTCTCCCCTCACAGGACTTCTCACCCTACTTGTCAGACGGACTGCACTTATCACCAAAGGGAAACGAGTTTCTCTTCTCCCACCTCTGGCCTCTGATAGAGAAGAGAGTGTCTTCCCTGCCGCTGCTGCTCCCTTACTGGCGAGACGTGGCCGAAGCGAGACCAGAGCTCAGTCTTCTCGGAGACGGGGACCATTAGGCACGGAGCACGAGGCTGGTAGGGACACGACGCCACCCATGCACCACGCCCTCTGGTCAAAGAGTTGTGTCTGCTCAGGCCTAAACCTTTGCTCATGACCCTGGACCGAAACCCTGTCGTTTGTACCAGGATGAATAAACGCACTGTGACTTCCCGGGAAGCTTTGCACCGAGTATGTTCTGATATTTAATATTTATTGGTCGATGCAGGTGCCACCAGCACCACCACTACAACATGCACCCTGAGCAGCTGGGGGAGTCTGTAAGTGGAAAAAAAGGTAAAAGACAGTTTTATTTTTTTAAAAGTTGATTTTATAAAAAATGGTTTTCTTACATTCAGCTGGGAACTGCTTCACTCTCACACATACACCCACTCACCTTACATCAGATTCCAAAAGTGTAACTAAAATATAAGAGTATTGTGACTAGTTAAAAGACAGCAAATACCACAAGGTACAAGTTCAAGTATTAGTGTAACAGGTATCTGTGTAACAAACATCCTTAGGAAAAAAAGACACCATTTGTCACAGGTTTGGTTAATTGCCCTCAAAGTTTGTAAGTTACTCACTAAACATGTTGGCTGATGAGCACAGTTCAGGATTTACAGGGGAGAAGCTTTTAACTCTAAGGAAGTCAACTCCCCGGTGACTTCTCCTTCACACAGCGAGCGCACACCGTCCGAGTCCTGAGCAGGACGCAGTGCGAACGGCCACGTGCAGGGCAGCACCACGGTGTCTGAGAGTCCCTCACAGGGGCTGTCACCCCGAGGCCATGCCGATGCTGGAGGAGGGTTCCTCATGCTGAGGGGCAGACAGGCCCCACCTCGGCAAGGCCGGCCCTCTGTCAGTGCGGAGCAGCCCCAAGCCGGCCCGGGGCGCCTGCCTGGACAGCAGGACCCGACCACCCAGTGTGACATGGGCGGAGCCATCCCGGATTCCGAGGCCCCACAACACAGCTCTGAAGAGTGAACAGGGCAGCTGACCAGCTCCGAATCTGACCCTGAGGCCACCCCCAAAAGGAGACTGTCACCTCCAGGAAGACAAGGTCCCTGCATTCAGCGATGCCAACAGAAGCCCAGCCCTGCTTCCCGATGCCAGGCCACCGGGCCCAGGTGAGGATGGTGCAGCAGCCCCTCAGCATGTCCCAGGCACCCAGGGTGCTGACGGCTCAAGCTGTGAGGCATCTGAGAGGAGCCTCCCAGACTGCACCCCAACTCCACCAGCATCGACCCTGGCCCTCAGCAGGCCCCCAAGGTCCCCCAGATCAAACGCATCCTCTCCTATGGAGACAACAGTGACCCTCTCTAGAGGCATGGCCACTCCCCGCACCCGAGCCCTGGCTCGAGACCTCCTCCAGCTCCTCAGCCAGAAGGGGCCGCTGCCACGAGGGCCACTGGTTCTTGGAAAAGCGGCCGGAAGGCTGGTGCTGCCAGATGGACACGGAGACCGAGAGAGCTCGGAGGGAGCCCAGGGAAGCTCAGTGCTGTGGGCATCCCAGAAGCGCCAACAGCGTTAGGTCCAGGAACACACTTGTAAAACAGAAAAACTGCCCAGCAAATGAGGGTCTCACACAGGGGGCAGGATTCTGTAATGCAGCTAGCCCTACTCGGGGCTCTCACTGTAAACTAGATTATTTAAACTGCAGAAAGTACTAACCTTAGAATTCTGAAGAAACAGTAACCCAAATCACTCCTGAATTGGGGTGTGTATTCTCCCTGCTGTAGGCGTGGGGTAGTACCGAGAACCAGAACCCACACTGTGGAGATAGTACACAGCTCAGTTTTATCTTATCTTTACTTGAGGGCAGAAAAATAAATTATTCTGTGTTCCAGTTATCCTCACGAGTAATGCTAACTGCCTCATTTTCATGACACTGTATGAAAAAGAAAATCGCTCTCTCCCTAATCAGTGCTGTCATCGATATAAAGGTTACTTTACAAAAACGTAAATACTTATGACCTAATCCAGCTGTATTTTCTGCTTCTGCACCACAGGTTGAAGGATATTTTAAACAAACACTAAAACCTGAAAGCCTCAAAATAAGCTAGATTCACCTTACCTGTTCACACAGAAAGGCCCAACCACACAAGCACATATGCCAAGAAGTCCAGACACGTGACCAGCACCTGCTGAAGTCACTGCCTTGTTTCTCCCAGATCTTCACAAAGTCTGTGAGTGATTTTAGGTCAAATCTACAAAAACACTTTGCACACAGGGCAGAGCGCAGGGCCTCCCTCCCTAAACTAGCACTCGGTCTCTTTGCTGTCGACGCGATTCTGCCGCTGCAGCTTGAAGGATGAGGCCTTCTCGCTCCTCGTGACCGGGTGGCCCGTGAGGTCCTCAAACGACTTGGCGGCTGTGCTGCTGTTGGGGAAGGGGTCCTTCTCGAAGCCGTCCTCGTCCATGTGCGAGTCCGTGCTCGGGTCTTCCTGGATGGTGTCCATGCGCTGGTGGTCCAGTTTCGGGGCCACAGGCACCATCGGCACCACAGGGGCGGGCTGCAGGGGCTGCAGGCGGCCTGGGGTCTGCGGCCCCGGAAAGGGCTTGATGATGCGGACCGAGGCCGAGTCCATGCTGCTGAGCATTTCCACGTTCTGGAAAGACACGGGAGTAAGAGATGAACGGCAGGTCTGCCAGCGCCAGCTCGCCCTCCCAGCCTGACACGGTTGCTGCCACGACCCCGCACGCTGAGGAAAACTCTCAACTCAGAAATGACTCAGAAAGGCAGCTTGCAAGTGGCCTGCCCACTGACCATGTGAAGACCCAAAAGGAAACTTCTAACAACTCTCAAGTTCAGGTCTCAAGACAAAAACAATCGCAAAATAGTCACTGAGTTGGTGCTGAGCAGCTGAGTCACTTGGGCTGTGGGGAGGCGCCAGCAGCACTGCTCCCCTTACATCCCCATCCATCGTCCTTGCTGTGGGCACAGGACTTAACTAACCCCACCTCGGCCTTTCCTGCTGCAGCAGGACCTCCAGCAGCCACAGGGGGCGCAGCTGGGTGGCCGACGGAGGTCTCCCTGTGCCACCGAGAGGCCTGTCTGGGCAGCATACTCACACTGGGGTGGAACAGGGACAGAGACTCATACTGCTTATCCAGCTTCTTATCCTAGAAAGAAGAGAACAGGAAAAAGGTCATTCCCGCAAACAAAATTCACTTCAGTGCTCATTCCTTAGAGCAGCGGTTCGCAACCTGTGGGTCGCGACCCCTTTGGTGGTCGAACGACCCTTTCACAGGGGTCGCCTAAGACCATCCTGCATATCAGATATTTACATGACGATTCATCACAGTAGCAACATGACAGTTATGAAGTAGCAACGAAAATAATGTTATGGTTGGGTCACAACATGAGGAACTGTATTTAAAGGGCCAGAAGGTTGAGAACCACGGCCTTAGAGGCCCTCCTAATACTGAGTGAAGCACTTAGCACCTGAGCTGTAGAAAGTGGTAGCAGGTCCGACGAATGAGAATGAGTGTCGCCCGTAAACCGGAGGAGCTCTGCCACCACCTCCGAGTGCCTCTGCGCTCGCAGGAACCTGTTCCTTTTGGTGTGAAGTAAGACAGGTTCCAGTGCTGTACTTCTGGGCATTTCCCACCGGGGCAGGAGGACAGAGGCATCTGCCCGTGTGTCCAGGCCCTGCCTGTGCCTGGGCAGAGCCGGCCCCCGGCGCCGGTGGTGGGAGGCTGAGGGGCTGCGCCTGTGCTCTCATTGGCTCTGACCTCACACTGCCCAGCCCGCCACGGCCTTGATATTCTTCCCAGCTGTTCCCAGAGTTCCTGTGGCCCAAACTTGTGAAGGAACTGGGTCTCTGACCTGCATCGTGCTTCAGAAGGCTGCACACATGGTTCCATCCACTGCCCAGGACCCTGCCTGTGGCTGGCATCGCATGACAATGGGCACCAGGCAGGAGGCTGGGCCCTGGAATCTAGGCCTGGCTCCTAGTTCAGCTGCCCCGAGCGGGTCTGTGGTCAGAAACAAGCCAGCACCCTCCCTCCTGCAGCAGCTTTGCTCAGAACAAGAATCGGGCCTCACGGAGGGTCCACAGGTGTAACTCTCACTGCATAGTAAACAGCACGAGAGCTACTAGCTGTGCTGAGGCTTCCCAGCGCTCACCTGGGGGCAGCACAAGTGGAGCCTTGGCCTGCCCATCGTGCGGAAGACAAACCCTCGCTTTCACAGAGAAGCAAGGAACAATCTGGAGTTCCTCAGACAAAGCCCCATTCGACCTGCTGGCTGTCATTCATTTTGAACGAGAATAAACAGACTGCTCCTGCTCAGTATCTGTAAGGGTTTAAACACCCACATGGTGATCCAAGGACCTGATGGCACAGGGCACCATCTTGGGATGCGGGTGTTTGCTGTTTGCTCTGTGACAACAAAGCCTGCAAATACTTTTGTTGAGACACTTCACTCATCTGAGGTCCTAGGCAAATCCAGCTCACCAGTACCCTGTGGCCCTGGCCAGTTTGCTCAGTGGATAGGGTGTCGGCCTGTGGACTGAAGGGTCTGGGGTTCAATTTCGGTCAAAGGCACGTAGCTGGGTTGCAGGCTCGATCCCCGGCCCTGGTCAGGGCCCGTGCGGGAGGCAACCAATCGATGTGTCTCTCTCACATCAATGTTTCTCTCTCTGTCTCTCCTCCTCCCTTCCACTCTATTTAAAAAAAAAAATCAATGGAAAAATACCCTCTGGTGAGTATAACAAAAAAATAAAAATAAACGAACAGCCTCCTGTGCTCAGAAGTATAAAATTCCTCAGAAATTCTACACAAGAATGAAACATCTACACACAAAAAGTAAGATTCTTTTAAGGCCTATTAGCTAAGCTCTTCACAAGATATGCTGTCCTCGGGCTAACACCAAAATATGTCATTGGAAACAGTAGGTCAGACTTTGTTAAGGACAGATTTTATCTTTTCCACAGATCCTATGGCTGGAGTTGTTCAACATTTTAAGAGAAGATTTCACTACTTACAAATGGTGACTTACCACACAATGGACAAGAATGCTGAAAGGAATCCAAAAGATCAAGGAGAAAACCAGGACGGAGCCCACGATGTTGTCTGCTAAGAACTTCCCTGTGAACAGTTTCAGACAGTGACTGACCGGACCCACGGACTGCACAGTCTCCAAGGAAATGCTCCGAGCATCACCGCTGTGACGAACGCCACGGCTGCTGCCTGGACTCTCCTGACTGTAGAGCCGCGAGTGTCTGTGCACCTGGG
>NW_005359352.1:1092122-1096571 GCF_000412655.1 Myotis brandtii | reverse complement strand
CCTCAGAAACAGCCCTGAGACAGAGGTCAGTGCAGCTGATGGATGAAGTCCCAAAATCGCTCAATGACATCCTGTACTCATTCCCGGAGTCACTGGGAACGGAGTCACTGCACAGAGGCTGCTGGGAACAATGCTTATGAAGACAGTGTTGTTGCTCTCTGGGCATTTCTGTGACTAAACTCTAAATTATGGGCCCTAGAGGACATAATACATGCCCTGCTTCTGCAAAATCTGAGGCCATTTGTAAAATGAATCCATCAGGTAATTTCAGATTTCCAGTCTGTAGGACTGACCAGGCCGACTCTTGTGCGTGCATTTTATTTAGCAGAGAAGGAAGCCGATGCTTTGACTAAGCACCGATTCCCTCGTCTGAAAACTGCATCCAACCCACACGGGGAGGCCTACGCACCCCATGAGGCCCAGATGGAACTAACGCAGGGACTGTTCCCTCTGCTGCTGCAGGACCAGAGTCTACACTCTTCAATATCACCGCAGACATCAGCTCGGTTCTAAGCAGACAAGCACCCGGGGGTCACCTACCGAAAGTATTGATGCTCAGCTGATCGATGAAGTCCCAAAATCGTTCGATGACATCCTGTACTCGTTTCTCGCATTTGCCCTATGAACAGAAAACAGCATTTTTCCTAAAAGAAATGCACTTAGAAGCAATGTGGCTTTCTGCAAACAGCTAACGCATGAAGGGCTTCACAAAGTCAAACGCCTGGCTCACCTTCGATATGGGCAATAGTTTAAGTGTGATGAGCCCTAAGAAAGGAGGGGGTGCTATCACTGAGGCCTCACCACCAGGCCGTTTCTATACGTGAACTTGGGGTTCCCAAGAGACGGACTCAGAAACCCAGGGTGTAAAAGATGTGAGTCCCAGGAAGGGTGGCACTGAGCACCCCAGGGACACAGCCAGAGGCCTGGGAAGCCTCTGACACTAACCCTCCACCATGTTTTGCACAAATAAGAGACCAAAGGATCTGACTTGGGTGGATCAAGCTGCTTCTAGATCTTTCCTACTTACAAATGGTGACTTACCTATATTTTTGCAATAGTAGTCAATTTCATAATTAACAGAAAACCAAATGATCAGGACCCACCGCCCCACAACCACCCACTTTGCCAAAGCTCCCAAGGTCCTGGCCAGTCGCTGGACTCGGAGCCCCCTGCTCTGGAGAGAGCGCCGTTTCCCGAGGGCGCCCGGCTGTGCGCATAGGTGGTGCCCACGCTGACCTCACCGGACGGACTCACACAGGAATGAGCGCTGGGTGAGGAGAGGGCAGCCCTGGTTTGTTTCCTTCCGTTTGCAAAATTGAGGACAATGTGAAAACACTGCCCACCTGGCTGGACAGAAAAAGCTGTACATAAACGTACTCACATTCATGTCACAGAACCCTACTGTACAGGGCTTCCCTTTCCTCAAAAACAAGTTCTTGTGCTCGGAATCGACGTAGGGCACGCACCGGCCCTGGGAGTCCCGGCAGCACACCTTGCACGAGTTGTCCGTCTCTGAAACCAAGGGGCACACAGCTGAGTTTTCTTGGACATGTGGCTCTCCTTCCTTCCCTTCCCGCCTGAAGACCTGACTCCACTGTGTGGATGCTGAGTTCCCAACCCAGGGGTTGTGATTTCTGGGCTGTTTTGAAATCAACAGAATTCTGGGCTGGGGCAGGAAGCTCAGAGCCCAGTCCACCCGAGGTTCCCCCTCAGACCCAAGGGCTCCAAAAATAATGTGAAAACCTGAGGACAAGTGTCTGAGAGGCCAGCACGATGTTGCCAACCATCACTAAGGAGGCCCCTGGCCTGGCCCACCACCGGTGGCGAGCGTCCTCCTCAAGGGCCAGTCCTGGAATCGGCGCTCTCCGGTGAAGTGTGGAAGGAGCACCACAGCTCAATGCCAACGGCACCAGCTCCTGCTGCCTTCGTGCGTGTCTGACACCCACTCCCACCCCATCACCCACAGAATCCCCTCCTACTCGCCCCACACTGGCCACATGGTCTGAAAACGTGGCAAGAAGGGAGGCCAATGGGCTGGTTTTCAGACAGTGGAGCCAGGATCTGAATCCAGAGGTCTGTCTCCACATGCCACCTGCACGCCCCTGACGGCGCTGGGCTCGCCCCATCCTCAGCAGCAGTGAGTAGCTGACACTGTCAGGGCCCCAAGTGGAGGGCCGGGGCCGGCAGACACAGGCCACCTTCTCCCCCGCAGCCAGGCCGTGGCGGGGACACGTGCTCACCGTTACACGCGCAGGACTCCAGCTGCTGCTCCCTCTCGCAGAAGGGCACACACTTGCCGTCCTTGCACTTGCCCAGGTCCAAGCACACCGTGTCGTCCTCGGCGTTCCCCGGCGGAGGGCACTCACTGCTGTTACCTGGAAGCACCAACAAGCGGAGGCCCCGTGAGTCACGCCTCCAGCCTCACAGGGCACGCCCCACGCATGGTCCGGACCCTGAGTCCCGGTCTGGCAGAGAGTAAAAGGTGACCCACGGGCAAGGATGACACGGCCGTGTCCAATCGGCAGTAAGCAGATGAGGGCTGGGACCAAATGCCCACACTCTGTCTCCCGGGCCTCACCTCAGCCACTAACACTGGCCGTGCAGTCTGCTCTACCTTTTACTGTGAAACCTGAGACATGTAACATACGCGTATGTGCTATCACCACTAGTAACACCAACACTAGTGCCACCAGCTAGACTGAAAGCACACTCCCCGTGGAGAGGTGTTCAAGAAACTGTATATGAAGATGAGAAATCATTTTGCAAGCATCAAACTGGCAAAAAGTAAGAGTCTTGGCAAGGACGTGGGGACAGAGGCGCCACGGGCCCTCAGGGGCACTGACACAGTCCCCCGGCTCTGGGACCAGTGCAGGAAGGGCGTCTGCCGCAGCCCTGCCCCACGTGTCCAGATGGCAGCTATCCCAGCAGCTACTGCTCGACGAGTGAGATCATCACATGACTAGCGCCCGGCAGGTGCCCCAACATGAACTCAGTGCAGACACAGACAGCACACCGTGAGAAACGGCACTGAGCGGACGGGTCTAAGGGAGAACGCCATTCAGCCTGTTACACACACAGACACAGAGCAGCACCTTATGCTTCAGGGGGATACACGCATCCAGGCCAACGTTCATCACAGCAGAAGGGACGCCCACGAGAGGGAGGAGAGCGACGGGAGGGGAGGAGGGGAGCTGTCAGGAAACAGACGGGTCTGCAGGACCCTGACCGTGTGCCACACACTAAGGAGCTCCTTTCATGTAAGTGAAACAAGCCTGTGTCCCAAACACGCATGTCCCCACTCGAGCAGAGTCTTCCAGAACCAGCAGGAGCCGTACCTGTGCAGTAAGACACGCCTTTGCACGTAGCGTTAATAGCCTCTTGGCACTTCTTCTGGGCGGTCTCAAACTGGCAGTTTTTACAGCAAGGACTGTTCCGGTCACTGCAGAGGAACAGACAGGGACCATTCAAGCCAAAGGACAGTTCAGAGCCAACACTGCAGTCCTGTTACAGGCCCTGAGGATCGGTCGCAGGGCAAGGTCTCCGGGCTGGGTCACCCACTCCTGCATAACCCGACTTGCAGGTGCTGGCGCCACCTGCACACACTCTGTCTGCCTGTCCTCATGTGGAATCAGGCAGAGCAACGCAGACAATAGGACAGGCTGGTCCGGAGTGACTCGTCTTTAAAACATCTTGGGTGTCCTCGGTTTTGATTAGCTTAATATACATAATATATTAATGTAAAAGAGAACACTGGCCTGTAGGCAATCAATGGTCAAGAAACGAAGCAGCCCAAGCCCTCCTCCCTCCGAGTATTTACATGTTAATATGCATGTAGGCAGTCAAGTCTGTGATTCACCATAAACTAAAGCTGTCCCCTCTGCTTCCATGGCAGGCCCTGGCTCTCAGGGACATAAAAATGGCAACAGAGGTGCCTTCTAACTTGTAACCTGCTTCCTCCACATTTGGTTTTGCCATTAAACGGGACAACACTAAACTCTTGTGTATGTGTCCCAGGACTGCCAGTCGATGGTGTCCAGAATTTGCTATTACAGTGGGGCCTTGACTTACGAGTTTAATTCGCTCCGAGACCGAGCTTGTTAAGGAGCTCGTTAACTCAAATTACTCTATCAACTCTGCAAAAAATCGGCCAAGAGACAGCTGGTATCTCAAAAAACTCGTTAGTCGGGACACTCGTAAGTCAAGGCCCCACTGTGTAGAGAATGCAGCATGAAGAGAATCATGGACCGTCTTCCCTGACACCTGTTTCCTCAGAAACGATTCTTGCTCTGGGGAGTCTCCACGCGACTGCAAAGTGTGCGAGAGTAGGGATTCCATGACAGACTGGCAGACTGCTTGGAGGAGGCATTTCTCTTGCTGTAATGGGCAAAGGGCAAACACCTGTGTGTGCGGTACACACGCCCTCTCATCAATTCCAAAGCCCCTGTGCTT
>NW_005359352.1:1055589-1082686 GCF_000412655.1 Myotis brandtii | reverse complement strand
TGTGCTTGCAATCTGCCGGGACCTGGACACCTGCCCCTCCCGGCCCCGGCCCCGGCCCCGCCCCCGCCGCGCCCACCTGCACTGCACACCCTCCTTAAACGTGCAGTTGTTGTGGCAGCAGGTGTCGTTGTTCAGGTACATGATGCCCGGGTCGCACTCCTCTCCTTCGTCCACGCGGGAGTTCCCGCACACTTTGTTGCTGCGCTCTTGGAAACACTCCTGGGCCTTGCTTTCGATGGTCTTGTAGATGGACTGTTTACTGCAGTTTGAAAACAGCTGAGGAGAAAAAAGGACCCAAAATAACATGAAAATCCATTCCCCTGTGTGTGCACCGCCTCTCTAAACTCTGAATGCAAAAGTCCATCGGAGCCTCCTGAAGGCGTGTCAAGTTCACGGCCGTCCCTCTATGTGCCTCTGCCTGGGACTGATCCTCGCCCTCCGTGAAATGTTGAGAGGTGGGTGCGGATTTGGCGAAGAGCCTAAAATTCCTCACAGGAAGGCAAGCTGCACGCAGGCTGACCCCAAACATCCCAGCCAGTCCGTCGAGAGGACGAGCCGTCGGGCACGAGTGGAGGATCCTGAGCTCCACCAGACCACAAGCCCCGCCTGCTCGGGCCTGGCACCGCCGGGGACAGTGCGAACCATCACAGACCTCGTCTTCCTAGATACCACGTGCAGGCACGCCAATGGGCTGACCTGGCTCACCACCCCCTTCCCTGGCTATCTGTATGAATGATCCATTTTAAAGACTTTCAATAGTTGAGCTTACTGAGAAGCAGTCTTATATTCACTGAGTGGCCAGATTATTATGACCACCTGACGTTTATAGGCAAATTAGCCGTACACTGCTTCGTATGGGATATGGAAGCCGAAGGCCTGTTCGAACACCTTTGCTGTCTGCAGTTACCAAGATAAAACGTCTCCAATTCACACAGGAACACAAGGATTGGACAGTCGAGCATTGGAAAAGTCATGTGGTCCGATGAATCACATTTCCAGTTGCATCATGCAGATGGCAGAGTGAGAATTTGGCGGAAACAGCATGAAAGCATGCACCCCACAGGCATGAATGCAACCCTTCAAGCTGGTGGGGCAGTGTTATGGTTTGGGGCATATTTTCCTGGCATGATTTGGGCCCTTTAATTCGTGTGGAACAACGTCTGAATAGCACAACATACCTAAGTATCATTGCTGATCAAGTTCATCCTATCATGTTGATGGCGTATCCCAATGGAGATGGCTTCTTCCAACAAGACAAGGCGCCATGCCACGGTGCTCGTATTGTGCAGGAGTGGTTTCAAGAACACGAGGGAGACTTTACCTTGCTTAGGTGGCCCCCACAATCACCAGATCTCCATCCAATGGAGCATTTGTGGGACGAAGTTACAAGAGCCATCAGGCAGCTGGTTCCACAACCATCAAATCTCACAGAACTGGACAGTGCTATTCATCAGGCAGGTGTCAGATTCCTCGCATCACCTTTCAACATCTCGTGGAGTCAATGCCAAGAGGAATCGCCGCAGTATTGAAGGCAAAAGGTGGCCCAACGAAGTACTGATGGGGTGGTCATAATAATCTGGCCACTCAGTGTAGTCTATTAAAATATTAATTCTAAACTGTCATCTAAACCAGGGGTCGCCAACATTTTGGACCTCACAGACCACCAGTGTTCTGCGGACCACCGGCTGGCGACCGCTGCTCTACACATTCTCATGAGTCCCCAAGATTTTCAGTTTTCGAAGGTGACCAGTAGCTCAAAGGCTCCTCTACCCTCGCTTCCCAGAACCACGAAGGTGGCTCCTCCTAAACTCGACAGACTTAACAGCCAGGAGCTCTGACAGAGTCCACTGGCCAAGCCACCTGACACCGGGAAGAAGGGTCAGAGGCACAGGGAAAGCTCGGCATCGTTATTTGAGGTGGGGTCTCCACGGCTCTCTGCAAATTGCTAAAATGGCTTCTTTCACCCCAGACAAGCGCCACCGAGCCCCTGAGGAGTGGAGAGCACAGGACTCCGAGGTGACGTGACCACTGAGGCGCACACAAGGAACGGCCAGAAAGCTCTCCGAGAGCCACCACCCTGAACAGAACACGACCTGGACTTCTGAAAGGACCTCCCAATGGTTACAGTGAAGACGCTCGGGCCTGGCTCCCGACAGGCAGGACGAACACTCAGCATCTCTCCTGACCAGACCGACTCGGAGCCCGCCCAGCCCTAACTCAGCACGACAGCAGTGTGTTTTCCTCACTGCTTGCTGCTGCTCAGCTCCAGGTACCATGAAAGGACCAGACACCTATGGACACTCTCTATTAAGTCTCTGTTGTTAACAATATCCCAAGCCAACCCGCATATCTATCAGAATAGATTGTTCACATACGTACCAATACACTGACCAGGTGCCACCTACCCGACCAGACACTGGAGACAGAGCTGCGAACAGAAAGACCAGGGCCCTTCCCACAGGAGGCTTAGAGTCTGACAAATTATGTATTTTGTTGCAACAGTTTATAAAAACATGCAAATGGTGAAGTGCTGCAGAGTTTCAATGAATGACAACTTGTACATGAAAATGAGAGAAGTTTTAACTTACAGCCTGGGCCCACCACACCCTGCAACACAAACCTAAGCTATTGCTGTTTCCACATGGCTCAAACGCACATGCTTAATCTTGATAACAAACAGCCCAGACAACAGCTTTACCCAGATGTGATGGGCCACATTTCACTCCCAACACACAACCAAATTTCCAGGTACCTGGTAGTTTGCAGTCCATCCCTGAATGGACCCGTTCTGAGCTCTGGTTATAACTCAATAGCCTCTTTCTTTCCCAACCACGTCAAGACGCTCCGAGACACATACCTTATTGTTCTCATGATCTCCGCTCACAGCTATGGGATACATCACAAATTTTCCTCCCTGGTCCTCATTTGGGGCACATTCCGCTAGACCATCCGGATCATGTTCTGCTCCAAAATTGTGCCCCAATTCATGAGTTGTAACCAGGTCAGCTTCCTTAAAGATCATGCAAAGAAAACATTACTTTCCAATACCCAACCACCACCGGCTTGGGCCAGTGGGCCCCGCTGTCTTAAATAGGGCCCTGAGGAATGGGATCCTGAAAGATCCTAACTCTGCTCAGAGGACAATGTCCTCAGCTAAAACAGCCACCTTCCCACGTTCCCTTGAGCATCTGGGCAGCCATGTGACCGGCTCTGTCGCTGAGCTGTAAACAGAAGCCAGTGGGTGGGACCTCCAGACCAGTTTTTAAAAAGGGACAGACTATGCTCTCTTTGTCCTCCTTTCTGCAACACCGAAGGGAACCATCGTGTGACCATGAGGACAAAGGCTCAAGGACAGAGGGAAGACCCTGGGTCCCCAGCATCTGTCAGGATGCCGCCCACGAACTTCTCGACGGCGGCAAACACACCCCTTATCTAAGTCACTGCTTACTGGATTTCTGTTATGTGGACTTTCTGGAATATGCCTAACACATTCCTAATGGATATATCTGGGCAAAAACAAGATCCTAAAATATTCCAGAGGAAAGGACAGGTCACATACAAAGCATAAAAGATTGGAGTGACTTCAGACGCTTTAACAGGAACACAAAGCACTAAAGGACAATGGAGCCATGCCTTCAGATTCGGAGGGAACTGGGAATGCACCAGCTCAACGATCCAGTTTAAGCGCAGGGGAGCTCCTGAGGGTCTACACCAAAATGCTGATATTAGTCACGAAGAGAGTGTGGGCCCAGGAAGGGGAGTCCGGGTGGCTGAGACCATAGCCACATGCCGGGCCAGCAACCAGCCCCCGCAGAGGAGGGCAGCGGAAGGGCCCCGGGGACAGCTTACGGAAAACAATGGCCCAGATGGGTCTTGGAAGAAGTTTGACCAGTAATTTTTATTTTCTTCTTTATACCTTTTATTTTCAGATTTCTCACCAAAGAACATGTGTTTAGGCCAAAAAAAAAAAAAACAACACACAAAAAAAACCTAGTATGTAGTACTCTTTTAGAAGATATCTACATAAATATATAACAACTATAATAAACTAAACATCTATCCTTTTAAAAAATAAAAGCACATACCTTCGTAAGAATGGTTTTACCATAATTTTTTGTGCTGGTCAAACCACTATTCAAATAGATATTTTTCTTTCCAATTGGACTATAATAAGCTAAAGGAGAGAAAACAGACAAATTGCTTGTTCAGTACAGAATTCCAATATAAGCCAATCCGCCTGCTGTTCCCACACAGTCACACAGCAAATGGGAAACTTACCCTTTGGACAAACACCTCCGTGACTGTTTGCTCTGGGAGAACCAACATAAGCCAATCCAAGAGTTCCCATATCAAAATCCTGGTACGTGAAAAGATGTGCTAGGCAGACTTTAGATGCTTCTTCAGCTATATCAAAGCTAAATTGCTTTAAAAAAGCAAAGTGTTCTTAATTAGATTAACAATAACATGACATGGAAAGATGTTTCAGCCAAGTATTCCAGATCAGCTCTATATGATTGCAGGTCTGCACCAAATAGTGCGGGCAACGCAGGGCAATGCTCCTTGCCCACAGCTCACACCCACCTACCTGCACAGGTGAGGAGCAGACTGTCATCTGAAGGGGGTGGGGATGCAAAAGGGCTGGGCTGGGAGCTTTTTATAGCAGTTCTAAGAAACGATGAGGGTTGGTGGGAGAGCACACAGCCCAGCACTGGGGACATTCCAAATCTGCCAGACCCAGTACTGGGATGCCTACCTCTCTCAGGGGCCTCAGAACTTCACGCGAAGACAAGGGCTTCTAAAGTATTTCAAGAATTCTAATGGTTTTAGAAGAAACCTCTACTACAACAACCCACAGTCTCCAATTAAAAAATACCTTGATTTTTAAAATGCTTAAAATGAACAGCAGGGTCCTGGCCAGGCAGCTCAGTTGGTGACAGCGTCATCCCAATACACTAAGGTTGTGGGCACAGCGTTTTGCCCTGCTGGCTGCTGGCCCTGCTGCAGGGGACAGGTGACGGCTGACCAGCTGTCTGGGCTGCTCCGGTTCCCAAGCCCCTTTTCTAACATGTCCCTTCGTCAGTAGACATAACCCCCCCCCCCCCCAGCACGGCAGAAACCACAAGTGGTAGCAACAGCGTCAGGTCCAGGGCTCCCCACCTACCTCCAGCAGCATCTTCACATCCCAGGCATCCTTTTCTTCATTTGGGTAACTTTTTGCCATATTATAGTGCCTTTGACCAGGTTTTACATCCTCTGGAGTCTTGAAAATGCGAATCTATACTTAAAGAGATAATATACTTAGAACACTTCAGAAAAAGTCACAAACTAAATACTGCATTGTTTCAGATATTCAATAAAAGCTGATTCTAGAAAAAAATATGTTTTGGAACCAGAATTACATAAAATTCTTCAGCCCTAAATAATTAATGTTTAAAAACAAAGTGAGAAGCAGATGATAATGGAGAATTTGTCAATGAATGATTTATAAATTTACAAATGTACTCCCAAATTTTCATTTTTTCTATATTTAGTTCAAACAATGAGAACTTCAGTTTCATTAGCCTAAAATATTTAGTTCAACTCTAGTCAATGATGCAGGGATGCAGACTAGGATGTACGTCACTATAAGCCACAGGAGTAAAAGGGTATTAAGAACAGGGGCTGTTCCTTGTACATGTCGCACAAATACTATTAATCCTGCAGCAAGGAACAGCCATGCTCGGCAGGCCGCTCCCGAGGGCTCTGGCGCTGCCTGCCCGTGGAGGGCATAATCGGCTCTGCTTGGCCACCACTGGGTGCGCTTTGCAGCTCTGGGGGTGGGTGGTCAAGACCAATTCTGGGATGGAACAGGAAGCCTCCGGTGGCGGCCCATCTAAACCGTATCTTCCAACCCGCTTGTTATCATTAAAGAAGCTGATATTTTTAGCCCCTAGATCACATCTATTTTTTCAACTGGTTCCAAGTTCTAAAGCAAAAAAAAAAAAAAAGCTTTCTTTACCGATCCCCTAAAACTCAATCAAGTCGCAGCTGTTTTAAACAAGTGAGGCAGCTTTATTTGAACCACAGTGGGGTAGTCACCAACATATTCATGAAATGGAAAAGCATGATCCAGAGAGTACGCATACCACCACTGTGTCAAATACACACACACACACACATGCTATACATGCAGAAAGGTCTCTGGAAAAATACACATGAATCTAGTGACATGGGTGTCTCTGGGGAAAGAAACTGGTTTGACAATGAGCAGAGATTGCGGAGACTTACTTTTCACTGGCTTTTGTACCATATGTATATGTTACCTATTCAAATAATAACTTAAAAAAAGAAAATGCAAGTAAAAGAATGGGAAAAGGGAAAAATAATTCTCTTAGTTTTATGCAAGTACTATAAAAGTTTAACATTTATAAGAATGATGTATAATTTCTAGGTTGTTTTTTTTTACTCTCTAAATTCTAGCTACAGAGCCTATAAGAATATGGTTAATTCAGAACAAAGCCTAGGAAAAAATACAAACAATAATTTCCATATCAAAGTGTCCAGAGCAATACCCAATTTCAGAACAGTCTTTTTAATTAATCTTATCAATTTGGAACAATTTTTACTATGAGATACTAAGATGACATTAATACACTGTGGCTGGACACACTCTATTTTTTAAAATATATTTTTATTTATTTTTTGGTTTTTTTGGGGAGCGAGGAAGAGAGAGATAGAAACACTGCACACCCCTATGGGGATTGAGCCCGCAACTTGGACATGTGACCTAACCGGGGATCAAACCCATCACCTCTTGGTGTGTGGGATGATGCTCAACCACTGAGTAACACCAGCTGGGCTGGACATATTCTATTAACGAGATATAAGAAATCAGGAGGTTTGGGAGAAAGTTCTAATGGGTCTGTACGCATAAATGCCTTGCAATGTACACAGTAGTTCTGAGCAACTTTTCTGACTACAGACTCAACACTACGTGCCAGGATTCTAACTGAAGACAGAAAGCATGATCACAGGCAAGGAAAACAGGGCAGGGGATAGAAAGGCCCTGAATTCAGAGAAGGGAAAGATCAGAGCAGCAAAAAAGGCTTTTTGCCTAAAACAAGCTTAAGAACAGAAAACTTCATAATCTATAAGTAATTAATATAAAAAACAGTGTAATTTAACCAATAAAAATTATGGCATTTATTTATTTATGATTACATCTGAAGTGACAAATAATTACATCACAGAACTTAGCTGAGTGTGTGAGCCAATGCATTGATAAGTACCTGTTCTATCTGTATTCCATAACCTTTAAAGCCTGCGTTGTCCCAGGAAGTGTTCCGGTAGATGTCATCGACTCTGTCAATGAGCTCTATCTGTGTGAGAGGGAGAGAGACATTATGTACCGTTACTGCTCTTTGCAACGTAATGAATCCTGCAGGGAGAAAACGCCATTATAAAAGTTTCTACCAATTACAAACACTAGCATAATAGTATTCTTTATCATTGACAGTGCTAACAAAGAAGTTATTCCCAGCCCCAAATAAAGTGTTGTTACCAGAGTAAAACAGTGGTACCCCTTAGTATAAATCAAAGTAATCAACTGCATATGGAACCAAAATACCAAGTAACCAGTTTTTTTTAAAAAACCTGCCATTCCAGTCAGTTACAAAAATGAAAATGAATAGTCAATCGATTTACCTAAAAGTCTCTTCTAGGAAATATTCTGTCTTCACTCGGTCTCTCGGCCAGTTCCTCAAACGCCTTCCTTAGAGAGAGTGAGGAGCAGTGCCAGGCCCTGCTCAGCTTGTCCCCACCCGCCCTGGGCGGAGTGCAGCATGGGGACCAGGCCGAGAGCCAGGAAAATGAGGCTCACCTCCCCCTTCCCTGTGCTCTCACTTGGGAGGGGGAGGTAGTTAGGGAGGGAAAGGATGATAGCCAAGGACGGTTCACACCACCAAGAACAAAACACTCAGCAGTACCTTCTCTCAAAGAGAATTTTTTATTGTTCAAAACTGGCTAGATGAGGTTTGTTTGGGCAACTGCAAAGCATGTTATAGGTAGAAAACTGCTCTTTGCTTAGAGCAGTGATGGTGAACCTATGACACGTGTGTCAGAGGTGACACGCGAACGGATGCCATTTGTTTGCAGTTGCCCAAACAAACCTCATCTAGCCAGTTTTGAACAATAAAAAATTCTTTCCCTCGCTAACCGAGGTGACACGTGAACTCATTTTTTTGGTTGATTTTTCTTTGTTAAATGGCATTTAAATATATAAAATAAATATCAAAAATATAAATCTTTGTTTTACTATGGTTGCAAATATCAAAAAATTTCTATATGTGACATGGCACCAGAGTTAAGTTAGGGTTTTTAAAAATGCTGACACGCTGAGCTCAAAAGGTTCGCCATCACTGGCTTAGAGTAACTGTAAGACTAAGAAATGCAAATTTTAAGAGTACAGTAAGTCCTCAGGTTACGTCGGAGATCTGTTCCTACATAACGCGATTTTCGCTGTAAGTCGAAACCCACCTACATAAGCACCTACGTCACTCACAGGGAGCACATACACAGATGGCGACGTAACCATGAAAGGACATACGTCGAGTCCGACGTAACCCGAGGACTGTCTGTACTAGTTAACCTCTCATTATATTAATATTCGTGGTGTAATGAACAAAGAAGTAAATTAAGAGAACTCCTTAATACACCCTATTAAGAAACTTTTTCAAGAAATCTCTCTTCCGCCGAAACTGGTTTGGCTCAGTGGATAGAGCGTCGGCCTGCGGACTGAAAGGTCCCAGGTTCGATTCCGGTCAAGGGCATGTACCTTGGTTGCGGGCCATCCCCAGTTAGGAGAACCGGTTTGGCTCAGTGGATAGAGCGTCGGCCTGCGGACTGAAAGGTCCCAGGTTCGATTCCGGTCAAGGGCATGTACCTTGGTTGCGGGCACATCCCCAGTAGGAGATGTGCAGGAGGCAGCTGGTCGATGTTTCTCTCTCATCGATGTTTCTAACTCTCTCTCTCCCTTCCTCTCTGTGAAAACTCAATAAAATATAAAAAAGAAAAATTATTTAAAAAAAAAAAAAAAAAAGAAATCTCTCTTCCATAGGAGCAAGAATTACAGTGACTTCACACACTGCTCCTACTAGCTTCACAATGACTTCTTTCACTTGGTGAGGAGGAGAGAGAAGGGTGAGGGCGGGCATGACAGAGAAGGGCCACCGAGAGGCAACGAGAAAGACGTCTTTACTGAGCCAGACTCTCGGCTCATGAAGAGCTGCATTCACTTATTTCCTAAACAGCATTTTGGTCAGTGCCAAGTTATCAGACAAATGAGGTCATACTATGAAAAATGTCAATGAAATCTGATTCCCTTGACTTTTCAAAATTACAACGGTAAATGCTTAAAAATCCAGTGTCAATACTTCAGTAATCTTCACTCTCAGCCCGCAGGTTGGTTATAAGCATGAAGATCCCATCTATTTCTCAGAGCCCAATAATTAACCATTTTATGGCACAAACCAAACCCATCTTCTCTGAAATATGCATATAAGCAAAAATCAGTTTAGAGAAAATGCCATTATAAAAGTTTCTACCAATTACAAAAACTAGCATAATGTTTATTCTTTATACAAATACATTTTCCACTCTAGAGCAACATTCACATGTCCCAGTAAGATTACTGCCATTATAGCAGTAATGTTTAAAAGAATTCACTTGGATAAAGAGAGGCCTATGTAATGAACTCTCCCTAACCCTAATATGCATAAAAATTCTACTGTGCAGAAAATAATAGTTCAAAGGTAAAACAGGTTTTCAAATATTTGAAACTAAAATCTCTATGCAGTAATGCAAGAACCTCAGATAGCCCTCAAGTATTTTATGAAATAATACGGCATCTGAAACAGATCCATTTCTTCATGTTTCAAATTGTGCAGTCCTCTCCTAAGTGAAATGAGTCTACCTACATGAGTGTTTTTGTCCGTTACCTTCTCCCGTATCAAATACTTACTAAGTAATTGGTAGTGGTACTCTCTTCCCCTCTGCCCATGTACTTGTAAAAGCGATGATCTGCCACCACCAGTAATTTACACGTGTTCTTCATGGGATCAGGGTCGGCTCTTCTCTTCACCCGATGAACAAGCTCTAATATGAATTTGTAAGCACTATTACATCAAAGTTCATCAAACAAGGAGGTTTTATAGTAACTCTTTAAACCTATCATAGTTTTGAAACAAACATTACATGAATTTAGTTTCCTTACAGGTATCCTGAACAAAAAAAAACCCCACAATTTGAAGGAAAAGTGAAAAGTAATATGAGGTTTGAAAATTGTAGAATTCAAATCCTAGCTGGTTTGGCTCAGTCAACAGAGCATCAGCCTGCGGACTGAAGGGTCCTGGGTTTGATTCCCGTTAAGGGCACATGCCTAGGTTGCAGGCTTGATCCCCAGTAGAGGGTGTGCAGGAGGCAGCTGATCAATAATTCCTTCTCATCATTGATGTTTCCACCTCTCTCCCTTCCTCTCTGAAATCAATAAAAATATATATTTTTTAAAAATTGTAGAATTCAAAACCAAGGAAAAGTGTCTCTGTAATTTTTAAAATGAGGCAACTGTAAAAAGTACTTGCAAGTAAAGCAATCAGCTATTTATCGCTCGGCTATGAAGCTCTCACTCTATTCTAGAAGTCCACAAATTAACCAAAGTAATGGCAAAAATATCAAGGTAATCCGACATTAAAAACCAGTTTGTGTTAATAGGTTTTCTTATCAAATAATCAAATTGTTTAAGAATTTATTTATATACTAAAATGCTAGTAATATTTTCTAAGGTTTGCAAAAATAAGGACAGTAGACTATTTCTCCAAGATGGTTGTTTTCAAAAGGTGCTAAATGGATCTGCCCCAAACTGATAAGCTTCATCTTTCCAATCATTAAAGAGCTTTCCTGCTACCAAGTAATGTCTTATCACTTATCTAAAGATTGTTTTACAGCAGTATTATTTTGTCATTTTTAAATACCTGCAAATAAAAAAATATTTTCCCTCAGATTATTCAATTCCCCTTCCCCCAATCTTTTTTAAAGTCTAATCTTTACTGTTACGATTGTTTTCTAGTGTTTTTATTTCTTGTATTCTAGGCATAAGAATTAACAAAAATTTCTGAACAGAGCTATTTTCCAGCCAAATAGTATAGTTACTTGAGAAACATGCTTTGTAAAGAAATCAACTTAACAACCCTATTGACGACAGCACAGTGCTTTTGTCCTACTTGAAATATGTTTTTTAAGTCTTACCCTTAGGTGCCTCTCCATCTACCAGCCCTTCTGGAAGCAAATCTTCATTTTCCGCCTTTATGTAACCACACACTTTTGAAGAGTGCAACCGTGAAACATTCTTGATATCTTCAGATTTATAAACTAATATTCTTTTGTCTTTAGTATCATTAATTAGTCTCCAAAGTGGCTAAAATAGAAAAAATATAATTGAGACAGAAAATATAAAAATTCCTAAACATTAAATTCTTACATCCTTTCCTTGTTTTTAGATAACATTCATTTCCAGGCTAAGTAAACTGACTAGTCATTTTTATAGGAAATAAACCATTTCCATTTTTATCGTAAGAGTTTCTATGCTGGGAAACAAATACATGGATTATTCACTTTTTTATTTTATCTGTAGATAAAGAAGGGCATATTTTGCACAAGTTATGAAACCTTTTAGAAGAACCAGAAGAGAAAATGCATATCCTTTTCCATTCACTGATTCAAAATATTTATGTTAACACCAACCATGCTGGGTGATGGGCAGACAGCATGGAAGTTGGACAAGGTTCTGTTCCGATGCTTTTTCATTCTCGTTTCCTTAACATCTTACATGCACAGGAAAGAAAAATACCTTCACTTACAATATTGCAAGGCCACCGTAAATCAGAACTAACATACTCAAAAGGGTACCCAAGTCAAAAGAATGTTTATTATTTCGAACTCAAGTTCCTCTCTGTAAGGGACATTGGTCTCATCAGAACCAAACAGTTGTGAGAAAGGTTCAAAAAGATAAAATTTACATACACACACGTATATCCATACCCATCATGAAAATGAAATTAAAACGACAAGAAAACACTACTTCATACCCAGCAGGAAGACTATAATAAAAAATACACCCATAACAGGTGTTGGCGAGGAGGTGGACAAAGCAGACTCTCATGCATGCTGGTGCCCATGTCACATGGGCTGTAAAATGCAGTAAATGTAAAATGTGAGCATGTCAAGTACAGCCACTATGGAAAACAGTGTTACCGTATGACCCAGCAATCCCACTCTTAGTTTATATCCAAGAGAAATGAAAGCATGTGCTTAAACAAAAACTTGTTCACAAGTGTTCACAGTAGCGTTATTCATAATAGCCAAAAAGTGGAAACAACTCAAATGTCCAATGGATGAAGGAATAAGCAAAAGGTGGTATATCCATACAATAGAATGTTACTTGGTTATAAAAAGAAATAAAGTACTGACACATGCTACAACACGAATGAAGCATGAAAACATAATAAGTGAAAGAAGCAGTCACAAAAGACCACACATTGTGCAGTTCCACTTATGTGAAATGACCAGGCAAATCTAGAGAGAGCAGCAGATCAGTGGTTGCCTGGGGCTAGGGGAGTTGGGAGAAAAGGGTGATGGGTGTGATAAAAATGTTCTAAAACTGATCATGATGATACCTACACTATTCTACGAACATACTAAAAACCACCAAGTTATATAGTTTAAATGGGTAAACTGTACAGTGAATTGTATCTCAACGAAGCTGTTAAATACATATATACTCTCTTATAATCCATGTAGGAGGCAGATTTAAAAACAACGGTTACAGAACCTCAGGCTAACAGAGACCTCAAAAAGTTTACTAACCAACTCCTCGCTATCGAAACCTTCACAAACCTGCACCTGGCCTACGAACAGGAAGAGGACACTTTTTTCTTTGGGCACAAACATTTCTAAATTCATATTCATCGTTTCATAATATAGCCCACCTTGCAGAGAAAAAGACAGCAGGCTCCGGGATCAGATACGCCTAGGTTCAAACCTCACTGTACCCCACCACATGCCTTGGAGATGTTAACGTATCTGAGCATAACCGTTCTCATTGAGTAAAGCAGTGGTAACACTTCTCCTGAAGATAATGTCAAATATGAATCCAGTTACATATTAAGATTTCAAAATGAAGGGAGTTACTATTACTAGTACTAAAAGCAGATCCTATTATCACCATTTCTAAGAGAGTGCTGACTCCTATAATAACCACTACTAATAACCAGGACTGGACCCTAAATTGGAAGGAAAAAAAATCCATGAAAGAGATTTTGAGGAGGACAAGAGATTTTTTTGACTATGCATGGATTGTCAGCACTGAAATATACCTGAACCTTTCCTTTTAACCAATCTTCATTATAGTTTTCCCACAGGTGTTCTGTTTTGATGATACCCAGAGTATTCGCATTTTCCTAGAAACAGAGAATACCTTCGACCCACCATCTGTGGCAAATGTTGTTTTCCAGACTAATCTCTGACACACGGCTACCTTCCTGCACAAACGGGACCAGTGCAGCCCTGGTTTTACTGCTAGGACTTTAACGAAAGAGCGGCCGCGTTTCCTAGTTTCCTCTTTTAACCCCTCAGACCAGGGGTCCTCAAACTACGGCCCGCGGGCCACATGCAAATACAAATATTGTATTTGTTCCCGTTTTGTTTTTTTACTTCAAAATAAGATATGTGCAGTGTGCATAGGAATTTGTTCATAGTTTTTTTTTAAACTATAGTCCGGCCCTCCAACGGTCTGAGGGACAGTGAACTGGCCCCCTGTTTAAAAAGTTTGAGGACCCCTGCCTCAGACTCTAAACTATTACCCTTCATTGATCTTGCATTTCCAGAGCATCTAGGAGGAGAAAAAAAAAAGGAGAAATGGACAAATAAGACTTCACCTTCATCCTTGAGAATGTTTACACCAATAATAGGATTATTAGAGTAAGAATAAGGAAAAAATGAGTCGGGAGGGAAAGGAAGTTTTCTCTTCCTATTATCCACCCACATGTGATTTTTACTCAATTATGGTATCAGAAATACAGAGTGCATCTTATGACAGCTTCTGAGCCATTTGTAAAAAATATCACCTTCTTTAAAACATCATCTACTTTCCTAATTAAAAATCTTTAAATACAAGGAAAAAAGAAGTATAATTATAGATCTTTGTCTTCTTACAACAACTGAGAAACGACTTTTTAAAAATCAGAGATAATTAAGTGAAGTCAGAGAGAAAAATGACAAGAACCATATGATTTCACTCATATATGGGATATGAAACAAAAAGCAACAAACAAAAGACAAACTCATTCAGACAACAGCAAGGTGGTTCCCAGATGGGAAGGGGTGAGAGGAGGACGAAGAGGGCAAAGGGGTCACATTATGGTATCGGAAGGAAACTAGACCTCAGGGGTGAGCATCCAATTGAGTATACAGACGTCGTATTATAATGTTGTACTCCTGAAATTTATGTTATTAACCAATGTTACTCCAATAAATTTAATAAAATAGACATTTGATGAAAAAAAGATATATGCTAAGAAAAAAACTCATGTTAGATTTACCTCTATATTATATTCTGCCCCATCCATGTTGATCCTTATTGTAATATCATCATCTCCTATGTGGGCTAGAACCCTAGAGTCAGGCTCACCTAAAAGAGAAAAAAAATTTTTTTCATTATTAAAAAATACTTATATCAAAAAATAAACTATGCCGCACTGCCATTAAAACTCAACAAAGCCCTTCATCAGTGCATCTGCCCAGACACTGTGAACACCATGAAAACACCCGGAGCAGAGAGAGACTCGCCTCAGGAGGGGCCTCTATCCAGTCATCTGACACCTCTCTCTCGCCTCCAGCTTCTGAACGAGAATGATCTAGAGTCTGTTACAGAACAAAACCAGCCAACCTGTAATTTCCTCCTGGAATAACTGCCTACTTTGGGTGAAGAAAGAACTAAGAGGAGGCAGAAAACAATTTGAAACACAGAGGTCTTGAACTCTACTATTTGACGATTTTAATGCCATTTGTTTCTGACTGTAGAAAAAGTTCCAGAAGTAAACAATTGCTAGTTGGATACATTTTCTTAAATATAAAACAGGATCATAAAGTCAATTATTTTATCTCCTAGGTTCTCTGTTTAAAATCTCCTAAGGGAAGTCTACAATCCTTCTCTAAAGAAAAGGTTAAATTCTCATCACTTGAGAGGAAATTCATTTCAATCATTCAAGTGGTCAGCTAGTGTGGCAGCTGGTAATACCCATATCCTCCTGCTTGAATGTTTTTGCTTCCAAACTTAGATAGTACAAGTAAAACAAAGAAGAGCAGTTCTCTGATACTTCTCCCTCCCCACAAAAAAGAATATGCAATCAAGTTAGATCTGGACACCTACCACCCCAGACACAAAGGCAAACAAGCTCCATACTAACCAACCACGTGTCCACTGAAGAAGTCTTGCCACTTGACGCTGTACTCGCTTTCATTTTTACCATCGACCACCACAACTTTGAAATTTTGGGAAAAGCGTTCAGTACTTGACGTCAGGTATAATTTAAAATGCCTGAAGAAAGAAAGCATCCATATTTTACTCTAAGAACATAAAATGGAAGCCTAATTTTCATTTAATTAAACTTCCTTAAAAAAGAAGTTGACAAAAGAGTTGATATTAATAAAATGCCATGCAAGTTTTCACTACTGTTTTACTAGGTACTTAGAGCACCCTGTCTCTTGTAAACACAAAGGACCAATCTCTTTAGCGTAAGAATCTGGCAGCCAAGAGCATCTAGAACTGGGAAGGAAGACTCGAGCAGCTTAGGCATTCATCTTTTCTGGAGACTGAAGAATAAGGAAACACACATCTGGATAGTGTAAGTAGAAGTCCTGCTTGTCTTTAAAACTTATTAAAATCTGATATTATTTGAGACTATTTACTGAACACCTACTCAGTCCTAGATGCTCTGTACTGGTATATGTTATAGCCACTTCACACAGTAAAAATTGAGGCTTGGAAATTAATCAACATATCTGAGGTTATACAGCTGGTAAATGGCAGAACTGAAAGTTGAATTTGGCTCATTTCCGAAGCCTGTCCTATGCTGTCTCTAGCAATCAATCTAATGTTATTGCTGTGTAAAATTAATAAATGCTACTTTTCTGTATTTAAAAGCACTCATGCTTTTCTCCTCCTTCTAAAAAGATCTTGAAAAAAATTAATCCACAATACCACGAGGAAAATAAATACAAGGCAAAAACAACAGACATTAAAATACACACTGCAGTTCTTCAGTTAGCTTAAGATCCTTTTGTTTTCTATGAGTTTCAGTCTTGACTTAAAAACTAGGCATAGTGAGCAAGAATTTTTCAATTATTATTTACAGAGTCCTTTCAATGCGCCCATGAACATCAAAAATAAAGGTATGTTTTTCATCTTAGCCGCAGGAACAAATTTTGTCAGCTATGGTGTTGAAAATATGAAATGTTACTTCCTATGGGTCTGCATAAGCCTAAACTGCAAGAATCTACACTAAGATTGTCTCCAAGGCAACAAATATTTTTAACATTTTTGAGCATAACAAGGTAATTTTAGTTTGCTTGTGGGTTGTTTTTTTAATGGTCACAGAGAAAGGGACGATAGAACATTGTTTCAGAAAACCTTGGAACATTTTCTCCTGCTATCCTAACACTATCTTCCTACACATTCACAGGTATGATTTTTTCCCGTCAGTTATGCTGAGAACTTATTATCAATGCCTTATCATTTCATTTTAGAGCTCTCCAGGAGTTCTACATTGCTTTTACTTAATGTTCTTTCCAGAAAAACCACTGGAATTGTGCTCTTCACTTTCTACATTACTAAGGGCCAAGTGATATAAAATTCCTGTTTTTTGAGTTTACAATCTTCAACTTTCAGCTATAAAGCCTCCCACAGAATATATTAGTCGGAATTTATTTGTTACTCTATTCTCCCAAAATTATGTGAAGTCATGTACTTACAGAATTCTTTTGTAATTTTCATTTATCTTTGACTTTTGATTTAAGGATTTACAGTAACCACAAACATTTTTCTGTTTTTTGTATATATCACCAAAAGATCAACACAATAAGTCTAGTTAATATCCATCACCACACCCGGCCAGGGTGGCTTAGTGGGTTCTATTCATGGTCAATTAATTAAAATTCTTTGTTAAAATTCAATAAACATATTATGACCATCCCTGACACTTTGGGAATACCTATTTACTTTTTAAAAATAATCATCAGTGTAAATTTTAGAATAGGCAATATACAATGTAATAATCTGACAGACTAATTATATTAATTACAAATCTTTAAAAATGTAACTCCCCAAGATACCCTTATATAATATTGTATATCAACTGTAATTGAAAAAATAAGTAACCTTTGGGAGGAAAAACAACTTATTTTTCTGCCAAACCAAGTCTCACTTGCCCCAACATTTTTCTATGAATAATTCAAATTACCTTTTCAATGCTGAAAACGTCAGCAGTGTTTCTAAATGTGTTGATGCCTGTAGATCTCTCTTTCTTACCGAGTGCTGTTGGATACTGGATAAAGAGAGGATATCGTAGTCTGAGAGCAAAGAATCAAGCTTTTCTGAAATAAAGGCAAAAAAGTTATTAACACCTAAACCTACTAATCAATTGTAATATTACTAAAATGAGAGTCAGACAACAAACTCTTCCTAATGTATCACATTATGAAGTGCCCAGTGCACAAGTTATGAAGTATTCTTACATAAAAACACACAAATTGAACCTGAATCTAACCAAGATCTAACTTCTAGTTTTTAAAACATAAACGTTGAATGTTGCCAAATTAAATAACCTTCCCAAGCAATCAGCCACACCCAGAATGTCAGAATTCCGGCAGAACAAATGACCCAATGTCTTCAGGAAATAAATAGCATGGGAAAGAAGGGAGGGGTGACACCTACTAGACAAGAACATGGCAAGCAAGCCAATGTGCGAACCTTTTTAGGTCCCAGGTCACACCAACCAACTGTGGAAAGATACTGTGGCAATGAGGGAAATCTGAGCAAGAGTCCATGTTCATATCAGGCAGTGGTAATTTTGGTATCTTAAAGTGTATCATATTATGCAATGACCTAACTTCTAAATTAAAGGTATTTCTGGCTTGTATGTTTAGAATTCCTAAGATCAAGGTAGCCAACTCAACCTGCCAATTGCCAATCTGAGCTATATCAGTTTCTTTTTTTTTTTTAATATTTTATTGATTTTTTACAGAGAGGAAGGGAGAGGGATAGAGAGTTAGAAACATCGATGAGAGAGAAACATCCATCAGCTGCCTCCTGCACACCCCCTATTGGGGATGTGCCCACAACCAAGGTACATGCCCCCGACCGGAATCGAACCGGGACCCCTAAGTCCGCAGGTGGACGCTCTATCCACTGAGCCAAACCGGTTAGGGCTAGTTTCTTATCAGTTGATGTGGAGCAAGAGCAACAAATGTATTAATGAGCAAACCAAAACTGGGAAAGTAAATGTTTTACAAAAAAAACACATAATCCAAATTAGAGAACAAGAAGTGATACTATCCTATTACTGCTGCCCTCAACAAATACAGACCATCAGTCCAGTGGACACCAGGAAGCAGAAGTAATAAAAACAAAACTAATCCCTGGGAAAAATCAACATTAATGATTTTACCAGAATGACCTGGAACCCAAGAAAAGTAAAGAGCACTGCCACCAAAATAAAACAAGCACAAAAATGTTTTTATTTGATACCGAGCAAGAGGAAACAAGGTAAAGTACGTCTACTCTGTAAGTCACTGTCATCAACAGCAACTCTGCTGCCTCTTCCAAAATCAAGAAAATTTTTGGAATACAATTTTGGTGACTTAAGTCTCTGCAGAAACTGTCTAAAAATATTTGAGCTGATGCTTTCCTTTTCTCTCAACAAATATCCCTGAAGAAACAAAATCATTCCACTGGATTTAGGATGTCCTCAAAATAGAGCAGGAGCTTAAAATACAAGTGAAGGGCCACTGAGGTTAAATATGCTCAGAAAACCACGAATAAAATAAATAACCCACCCCATACTCTCTCCTTCTTCCCCTAAACTTCCTCAGCTGGTTGGTGCATCAGTTCACTCATTCACTGCTACGTGCCAGGCACTGAGTAAGTCCTGACAGACAGCCTTAAGCAGAACTGAGGCCTTGCCTACCGCAGCACTCATTTCAGTGTGGGAGAGACAGACAACGCGCAAGCAAATACAAGTCAGTGCTGTGGACACTACAGCAGGAGAGCCGACAGGGAGGGGGAAGGGCCAGTTTATAGTGTGGTCAAAAGAGGGAAATGCCTCCTCCCCAGCAGCCCTGAAGACAGCAGCGAGTAGGCACGCTGCTCTAAGATCTACATAAATTCATTCCAAGTCCACTCCAGAGTCTAACTCAAGGTAACATTACACAAAGTAGCAGCAAATTTCACACTGCTGGGTCCCCCCCATTTTCTGTTAACAAAATTTCCTTTTAACTTTAATCCAGAGAAAAGCTGTCTGAGCAGGCACCCATCACTTCTTTGCCTATGGGAGGCTGTTGGTTAGCTGGCCTTGCTGATGTCTGTAATGCTCAGCAGCACCAATAAAAACCTTCAGAAGCTTCATTTACTCAACAATGTGTGAGTGTTTCCTACAAGACACCATGCTGGGCGTTCTATGTTATCTCCACAAACATCCCTGAGGCTCTATCCCCATTTCACAGATGAGCACAGAGACTCGGGGAGGAATGATCACAGTTAATGTAGCACAGAACTGGGATTTGAACCTGGGCCTGCCTGGCTGGAAACCCCAAGCTTTCCTCACGTCATGCTGTTTAAGCTTCTTAAAGATAGCCTTGCTCTTCTTGGACCTTCTATTTCCAGGTCTCCTACATTTTAACAAGTCAACCAAACATGACCTCACCTCCCTTTGAATTCTGAAGCCCTGTGTTTACTACTTTCTCCCGGCACTTTTGAGTTATATCTGTTTTATCTCACAAACAGATTGTAAAATGGCCAAAAGGGAGCTCTGTATTGTTCACCACAGTACCCCTACCTCACAATACCCAGCACAGAACCTATGCTCACCAATTCTAAATGCTGAGGTACTGATACAATTCTTCACTCTTCAACTTCCTGATACAGACAGGTTGGTACATGAACTCAGTTTCATTCAAGATCATAATCACTCCTACTGACTGAGAAACCCAACCTCAATACTGTAGTTTCACTGTCAATATTATAGGCCAGCCGCTCTCAAAGGCTGCTCCCCACACCAGCACCATCAGCATCAACATCACTTGGGAACTCGTTAGAAAGGCCAGTTTTCAACCAGAAATTCTTAGGGTGGAGCTCAGCAATCTGTGCTTAACCTGCCTTCCAGGTGATATTGACGGACACCCAAGTTGGAAAACCACTACTGAACTAAAGTAAGGAAATAATTCAAAGAAAAAACTTTACACACAAAGATGTTCATTGTTCAGCCTTGCATTATTTTTATAAACAAAAATCAGAAACAAGGTAATAACTGGGCAACAGGTAAGTTATGGTACTACTACTCCTCTTTTTTTATTTAATTGATCTTAGAGAGAGGAAGAGAACATCGATGTGAGAGAGAAACGTCAACTGCTTATCTCCCACATGTGCCACAACCGGGGATCGAACCTGCAACCAGGGTATGTGACCTGAGGGGATTGAACCAGCCTCTTCTTGGTGTATGGGACGACGCTTAACCAACTGAGCCACACCAGCCGGGACAAGTTATGGAACTTCTACATAACAACAACGACAACAAAAATGCAATCACTTAAAATGCTGAAGCCCTAGCCGGTGTGGTTCGGTTGGTTGAGCATCATCCCATGCACCTCGAGGTCACTGGTTCAGTTCCCAGTCAGGGCATATCCCTGGGTTGTGGGCTCCATCCCCAGTAAGAATCATCTGATCCATGTTTCTCTCTCTCTAAACTCAGTAAAAACACTTCAAAAAAATAAATAGAAAATACTCTTAAAAACAGGTTTTTAAAACATGGAGAAATGTTTATGCTATAATATTAAACAAAGGTACATTTTTTTGAAAAATACTCTCCATACTGCATGATCTTAACTATGTTTAAAAATAGGCCTACAAAAAAACAGCAAGATAGTAACATCACTGGTTATCTTTAGGTATATTTTCTCTATAAAAAGCACTTTTTAAATGTAGCTTGCTAAAGCACTTTAAAAAACTTTACTATGTTTCAACTGTAATTTATCCTCTTACAATAACTAGCTGGCTCCAACTGGAGCTCTGGGGCCATTCCAACAGCATGGCCACAGCACTGCCCTAGTCCAACTAACGGACCTCCTGCCCTTGCACTGTCCTTGCACTAGCAAGTACCCTCTCAGAATCCCCGTCCGTATTTCACTGCGCTTCACTTTCCAAATTTCAACCAGTGTTTGTCTCGGTTTTCTATAGCTCCTCAACTGAATTTATATTTCCCCAACTTGACAAAAGCTTTTAGCCTTTATCCGTATTCAAATCTCTCAATAAACTTACTATAAACCACTTAACATGCTTAGCTCAGTGTATGGCCACAACCCCTCTGCTCGGTCCTGTCTAGTTATCTTTAGAGACCCTCCCTTCCTCACTGTTTTTGTATCTTTTCCACCCCAACCCTCCTTTCGTGCACACACATTCTGCACTTCATTTCCTCCTGTTCCACCAGACTCTGCCTATTTACTTACTCAATATTTATTGAGAACCTTCTATCTTCCGGGGACTAGGGATATAATGAAGAAAGAAAAATACATTTCCAGCCCTAGCTGGTTTGGCTCAGTGGATAGAGCATTGGCCTGCGGACTGAAGGGTCCCGGGTTCGATTCCAGTCAAGGGCACATGCCTGGGTTGCGGGCTCAATCCCCAGTAGGGAGCGTGCAGGAGGCAGCCAATCAATGATTCTCTCTCATCATTGATGTTTCTATCTCTCTCTGCCTCTCTAAAATCAATAAAAATGTATTAAAAAAGAAAAAGAAAAATACATTTCCAATATTGTGACATTGGCGGAAAGACCACTACACAAAAAATGATTATAGCCCTAACCAGTTTGGCTCAGTGGATAGAGCGCCGGCCTGCGGACTGAAAGGTCCCAGGTTCGATTCCGGTCAAGGGCATGTACCTTGGTTGCGGGCACATCCCCAGTAGGTGTGCAGGAGGCAGCTGATCGATGTTTCTCTCTCATCGATGTTTCTAACTCTCTATCCCTCTCCCTTCCTCTCTGTAAAAAAATCAATAAAATATATATTTTTTAAAAATGATTATAAAGTAAGTCAAGCGCCAAGGGAGAAGGAGTTCTAGGAAGTCGGGGGAGGACACAGCAGGAGCATGACCCCGGCCTGGTGAGCCCAGGGTACTTTCCCAGGGAACAACACTGAAGTTAAGAACAAAAGGATGAGGAGGAAGCCACGGACGTAGAAAGAAAGGAGAAGGTTCCACCAGTAAGTAGAGGGCATAACATGTGCCGAGGCCCACAAGAAACACAGAACGGATCCTCAAAGCAGTGAAAGCAACCTGAGCTGGAGTGCAGACCACACAGAGGATGTGAAGAGGCGTAAGGCTGGAGAGGCAAGCAGGGTACTGGTCATGGAGGGCCACACATCGAAATTAAGGATTTTGGTCTTTGGATAAGGGCAGCAGCTGTGAATTAGAAATTTCATTGGAACTGGAGTGTGGAGCGTGGGCTAGAGGGGAACAGACTGAAGTCTGGGAAATCAGCTAGTAAACTGCTGAGCAATCCAGGTGCAGAACATGAAAACCCCCCAGGTAACTGGCTTGGGTACCTAGGAACACAGTGGCACCGCATCTACTGAGATTTAAAAAAACCACACAAAACAAACAAACAAAAACACACGAGGAGCAGCAGCTTTGGACAAGGGGCTTAGATGAGAGGACAGCTGGATGCTGAAAGATTCCGGAGTTCCATATTATATCTTGTACCTTATGTTTAGTTTGCAATTACATTGTTCCTTCACACAGGACTTTTTTGCATCGACACAGGTCATCATATGTTTGCAATTATGTCACTGATAAGTCATAGAGCGATTTTAGGTGGGGAGAGAGCAGATCTGTTACTGTAAGACTTTCTTTTTTTTAAAAAATATATTTTATTGATTTTTTTACAGAGAGGAAGGGAGAGGGATAGAGAGTTAGAAACATCAATGAGAGAGAAACATCGATCAGCTGCCTCCCGCACATCTCCTACTGGGGATGTGCCCGAAACCAAGGTACATGCCCTTGACCGGAATCGAACCTGGGACCTTTCAGTCCGCAGGCCGGCGCTCTATCCACTGAGCCACACCGGTTTCGGCAAGACTTTCTTTTTATATATAAATCTTTATTGATTTCAGAGAGGAAGAGAGAGGGAAAGAGAGACAGAAACATCAATGATGAGAGAGAATCATTGATTGGCTGCCTCCTGTATGTCCTCCACTGGGGATCAAGCCCGCAACCCAGGCATGTGCCCCTGACCGGAATCGAACCTGGGACCCTTCAGTCCGCAGGCTGATGCTCTATCCACTGAGCCAAACCAGCTAGGGCAAGACTATCAACACTGACATCAGTAATGAAAAGCAGCAGATACTTTGTTCCTCTATGTTCTCCAAGAATAAAGAGGAAGCTGGGCCTCCAGGCCTGAGATAACTGGCTTTCTGGGTGTCATGTGAAGTGGCCTATAGAGTATTTGATAAGCCTTCCGCTCCACCCATCTTTTATGCTTAAATTGTTTCACTTCTGGGATAAGTTTTTATGGCCATTTACTCTGGTACAATGACATAAAGATACCCGTATTTCTTTCATCCTGTTCAGAGTCAACATTTTTAAGATAAAACTGACTTTTAAAACAATGAAATGTTGAATGAGAAGAGTCTGGGAACATTTGTAAACTTTTTCATTTCTCTTTTCTTTTTGCAATAAATTGCATTTCCTGGAATACAACTTGCAAGTGTAATGCAGACCCCTGCAGCACGCTGCTGGCTCTCCACTGCTCTGCTGCGTGGGGTACAGAGTGTTCCCCCAAACGACCCTATAAGTGCCATGCCACTAGTGGTGTGTCATGAGTGGGAAAGAGAAAAGAGAAAGCCAGGACTGCTGCCAAGTGTCTATTCTCCTTGTGCAGAAGACGCATGACCCTGCCTGCTCTTCAGTACCCCGCGCACGCAGGACGAGTGGGTGAATCCAAATTTACCAAAGTAATTCTGGACCTGTTATACTTGAAGTGCCTGTGAATACAGAGGTGGAAGCATCATGTAGACAAACGGATACATGAGCGAAACTTCAGAGAACAAGTCTATGTTGGAGACAGTAGTTATCTGAATAGGTACAGTCAAATAGTAAGCGAAACCAAAGCAGTAGATGAGACTTGTCAGAGCCTACACACACACTTTAAAGGGGAAAAAAAAGGAGCAGTGTGGGGAGGAAGACACCCACGTCCCTGCTTGGTGTTAGGCTGAGAAGTAAGGGGATCCATGACGCAGCACTTCATTTCACTCCCCTACCTCCGTGAAGCCTGCCCGGCCCCTTTTTCATACTTTCCTCAAACCATCCTTCCCACTAAAAACACTCACCGTCTCTCATAAATACCAAATGGTGAAGAATCCCCAAATCAACCACACTTGGCCTGAGAGGACACCTCCACTTAAGGTTCTGGAAAACCATGGAAAGGGCAGAAGGATTTCTCGTTTCCCCACCATGGCTCTGCCTCGCTCTCCTCTTCATTCTATTCTAGAAATACAGCTCATCTCTGACTACTACAGAGCAGAGTTGCATGAAATCTCCCTTGGAACAGTTAGGGTGGTTGTGTGTTTGGGTTTCAAAAGAATGCAGACTGAAAGCAAAATTAACATCAAGAGAGAAACCCAGATGTCAAAATACCGAACAAAATGGGCTGTCAGTTCTGAGAAATGAGCAGTGCAATGTGGAGAAGCCCCCACCAACACCATCAGGGTACGTTTCTAAACACGTTTCAGGTACAGCTTTCATCTCTCATCCATGACCTACATTTTCTTCTTTCCACCCACCACATCCTCTTTTTATTAAAAGTAACACAAAGAGAAACCACTTTTGAAATCAAAGTGAGACTTATACACCCCAGCTGCAACTTCAACGAGATATGATCATGACTGAGCTCACATGACTCATAACTTTCCTAAATTACGCAATTCATAACAGTTCAACTGAAATCACTTCGGGGGAACGATGAGTATCCGAAAGCCTGGATTCAAATCCCAGCTTCAGAACTGCAGTTACAGTAACATTTAAAGGGTAAGTAAGCTAATAAACAATAAACCGTGCTCTTTAATTATGAAACTACTTATTGGTCTTGACCAATTCAATCTAAATAATGGTGGGGTTAAATTAAACAACAAATTATATCCTGAGCCATTAAAGACACACAGAAATCAATGCTCTTCAAAAGAAAAGATATCCACAAGACATCTATTTATCACTGCCTGTGATCCTGACAGCTCACTGTGCCGGACTCATTCCTTCTGCGCTTTATGTAAAACGCGAGGCAGGATCCCTGAGGTTAACGTCAACCACCTCTAAGTGCCCCATCAGGAGTGTCCTCATTTTCCCTCCTGACCTACTGAACCTTAGAGTTTGGGCTCAAATGTCGCCTCCTTCTCGGAGCCTCGCCTCGCCTTCCCAGGCTCGAGGTGTGCCTGGCGCTCTCTCCAGGCTGTTCTAGAACTGTCCGTTCAGGACTCCCTACTCCACCAGCCAGGAGCGGACTGAAGATGGATGCTGTCTGGTCTCGCATTTCCGAAGCCACACACAGTACCTGCATCCAGTACGTCCTTCAGACGCCTGGGGAGTGAACGGGGCAGTCCTGCATCTTCCTGGCCCCAGCGTTCTGCACTTTGCACATAAAAAGCACACGGCCAGAAACAACACCCTCCGATCCCTGAAGCTGCTGACAGCTGGCCCAGAAAGCAAGGTTTTCCTCCCTCCTGTGTGCACCCGGGGAGTCACACCACTACTTCCCACCTGTGAGCAACAGAATACCCAAGGCCAAACGGGCGTTAGAGTGGGGAAAGGTGTACTATCTCAAGATTCCTTGCATTAACGTTCAGTCCCAGGAAAAGGATATATGTCCTCACCCTCCCCGTCACCTGCCCACCCCATCTCACATGTCCCTTCCACCTGCACGGACTTACCCCCCTCAGCACCCTAACAAGCGCCCTCGCTCCCAGTAACCTGGTCGCCTGTCATCGTTCCGATCTGACATAACAAGGAAGGACTGTTCAGCCGGAACACTCAACACCCTGCACACCCTCCATGATGACACTTTCTGGCTATTAAATGAGAAAGAACTTCCGGATACACTAATGTGAGACTCTCCATCGGCCATGAAGGACCCCGACGTGGTGGGGAAGGCTGCGCACGCTGCTCGGTGTGCCCCGTCCGTCCTGGTGGGATCTGGGGACCAGACAGCCATGAAGACTCACCGAAGCTACAGCTGTGCACACCGGGCAGCGCCTCATCCTTCGCCACCAACGCATCACTCGCTCTCACACCAGCTTCTGGAGGACGAAGGGCTGACCAGCAGCACACGTTTACACCACTAACTCCCACCACACTGCCACTCTCTTCACATCCCTCCATCCTTAAAACCCAGCCTCTTGCCCTGGCCGGTGTGTCTCAGTGGATAGAGCGTCGGCCTGCGGACTGCAGGGTCCCGGGTTCCATTCGGGTCAAGGGCACGTGCCCGCCCCAGTGGGGGGTGTGCAGGAAGCAGCCGATCCATGGTTCTCTCTCATCAGTGATGCTTCTCTCTCTCTCCCCCCCTTCCTTCCTCTCTGAAATCAATAAAAATATGTATATTTTTAAAAAACCAGCCTCTTAGGACATCGAAATAAGAACCTCTCCTCTCTGGGCTCAGCACTGACCACACGGGCCGCCCCGCTCGTTTCTCGGCCGCGGCCAGGAAACCCTTCGCAGCCGCAGCCACAGGAGCGCGAGCGGAGCGTCCGCGGCAGG